>NW_027490283.1:327049-654099 GCF_050948175.1 Xylocopa sonorina | reverse complement strand
GTTCATTGCGAAGTGTCATATATACCTCGTATGTACTTCAAAAGAATGTAAATGTGACTATTCCCTGCTAGGAAATAGCGCTTGCAGATGACTAAGTATCGTAGCAATAGAGTTCTAATGCTACTTAAATCGCGTTATCGCATCTCATTGATATGCTTCGTGATAAGATATAATATTCATTGCGAAGTGTCATGCATACCTCGTATTCACAACAAAAGAATGTAAATGCGAAACTTCCTTGCTACGAAATAGCGTTTGCAGATGTCTACGTATCGTAGCAATCGAGTTATAATGTTTCTAAAAACGCGATATCGCAACTCATTTCTATGTTTCATGGTTAGATATAATATTCATTGTAGAGTGTTATGTATACCTCGTATTCACTTCGAAAGAATGAAAAGACGACACTACCTTGCTGTTAAATAGCGTTAGCTGATGTCTACGTATCGTAGCAATAGAGCTCTAATGCCTTTTAAATCGCGATATCGCGTCGCATTTCTATGTTTCATGATAAGATATAATATACATTGTAGAGTGTTATGTATACCTCGTATTCACTTCAAAAGAATGTAAATGCGACACTTCCTTGCTAGGAAATAGGATTTCCAGATATCTACGTATCGTAGCAATAGAGTTCTAATGCTTCTTAGAACGCGATATCGCATCTCATTTCTATGTCTCATGATTTGATGAAATGTCCAACGCTGTGCGTTATTTATATCTTGTCAATACTTGGTGAGACTGTAAACCCCACACTTCCTCCCGACGGAATAGCGTTTCCAGATGTCTACGTATCGAAGAAATAGAGTTCAAATGCATCTTAAAACGCGATATCGCATCTCATTTCAATGTCGCATGATAAGATATATTATTCATTGCGAAGTGTCATGTATACCTCGCAGACACTTCAAATGAATGTAAATGAAACATTTCCTTGCCAGGAAATAGCGTTTGCAGATGTCTACGGATTGTACCAATAGGGTTCTATTGCTTTTTAAAACGCGATATCGCATCTCAATTCTAAGTTTCATTATAAGATATAATATGCATTGTGGTGTGTGATGTATACCTCGTATTCACTTCAAAAGAATATAAATGCAACGCTTCCTTGCTAGGAAATAGCGTTTGCAGATGTCTGCGTATCGTAGCAATAGGGTTCTATTGCTTTTTAAAACGCGATATCGCATCTCAATTCTATGTGTCATGACAAGATATAATATGCATTGTGGTGTGTGATGTATACCTCGTATTCACTTCAAATGAATGTAAATGCGACACTTCCTTCCTAGGAAGCAGCGTTTCCAGATATCTACGTATCGACGCAATAGACTTCTAGTGCTTCTTAAAACGGGATATCGCATCTCAATTCTATGTTTCATGATAAGATATAATATGCATTGTGGTGTGTGATGTATATCTCGTATTCACTTCAAAAGAATGTAAATGCGACACTTCCTTGCTAGAAAATAACGTTTGCAGATGTCTACGCATCGTAGCAATAGAGTTCTAGTGCTTCTTAAATCGCGATATAGCATCTCACTTCTATGTTTCGAGATAAGATATAATATTCATTGCGAAATGTCATGTATACCTCGTATTAACTGCAAAAGAATTTAAATGCGAAACTTCAATGCTAGGAAATAGCGTTTGCAGATATCTACGTATCGTAGCAATAGAGTTCTAATGCTTCACAAAACGCGATAACACATCTCATACCTATGTTTCATGATAAGATATAGTTCTCATTGCGAAGTGTTATGTATACCTCGTATTATCTTCAAAAGAATGTAAATGCGGCACTTCCATGCTAGGAAATAGCGTTTGCAGATGTCTACGTATCGTAGCAATAGAGTTCTAATGCTTCTTAAAACGCGATATCGCATCTCATTTCTATGTTTCATGATAAGATATAATATTCGTTGTGGAGTATTATGTATTCCTCGTCTTCACTTCAAAAGATTGTAACTGCTAAACTTCCATGCTAGGGAATAGCGTTTGCAGATGTCTACGTATCGTAGCTATGGAGTTCTAATGCTTCTTAAAACGCCATGTCGCATCTCACTTCCATGTTTCATGATAAGATACAATATTCATTGCGAAGTGTCATGTATATCTCGTATTCACTTCAGAAGAATGTAAAAGCGGCACTTTCCTAGCTAGGAAGTAGCGCTTGCAGATGTCTACGTATCGACGCAATGGTGTTCTAATGCTTCCCAAAACGCGATATCGCAACTCATTCCTATGTTTCATGATAAGCTATAATATTGATTCCGATGTGTCATGTATATCTCGTATTCACTTCAAAAGAATGTAAATGCTAAACTTCCATGCTAGGGAATAGCGTTTGCAGATGTCTACGTATCGTAGCAATAGAGTTCTAATGCTTCTCAAAACGCGATGTCGAAACTCATTCCTATGTTTCATGATAAGATGTAATATTCATTGCGAAGTGTCACGTATACCGCGTATTCACTTCAAAAGAATGTAAATGCGACACTTCCTTGGTAGGAAATAGCGTTTGCAGATGTCTACGTATCGTAGCAATAGAGTTGTAGTGCTTCTTAGAACGCAATATCGCTACTTATATCTATGTTTCATGACAAGATATAATATTCATTATGGAATGTTATGTATTCCTCGTATTTACTTCAAAAGAATGTAAATGCTAAACTTCCATGCTAGGGAATAGCGTTTGCAGATGTCTACGTATCGTAGCAATGGAGTTCTAATGCTTCTCAAAACGCGATAACGCATCTCATTCCTATGTTTCATGATAAGATATAATTCTCATTGCGAAGTGTCATGTATATCTCGTATTCACTTCAAAAGAATGTAATTGCGACTCTCCTTGCTGGGAAATAGCGTTTGCAGATATCTACGTATCGTAGCAATAGAGTTCTAATGCTTCACAAAACGCGATAACGCATCTCATTCCTATGTTTCATGATAAGATATAATTCTCATTGCGAAGTGTCATGTATATCTCGTATTCACTTCGAAAGGATGTAAATGCGACTCTCCTTGCTAGGAAGTAGCGTTTGCAGATGTCTACGTATCGTAGCAATAGAGTTCTAGTGCTTCTCAAAACGCGATATCGCATCTCACTTCTATGTTTCATGATAAGATATAATATTCATTGCGAAGTGTCATGTATACCTCGCACTCACATCACAAGAATGTAAAAGCGGCACTTCCTTCCTAGGAAGTAGGGCTTGCAGATGTCTAGGTATCGAAGCAATAGTGTTCTAATGCTTCTCAAAACGCAATATCGCAACTCATTCCTATGTTTCATGATAAGATATAATATTCATTCCGAAGTGTCATGTATATCTCGTATGCACTTCAGAAGAATGTAAGTGCGAAACTTCCATGCTAGGAATTAGCGTTTGCAGATGTCTACGTATCGTAGCAATAGAGTTCTAATGCTTCTTAAAACGCGATATCGCATCTCAATTCTATGTTTCATGATAATATATATTATTCATTGCGACGTGTCATGTATACCTCGTATTAACTGCAAAAGAATGTAAATGCTAAACTTCCATGCTAGGGAATAGCGTTTGCAGATGTCTACGTATCGCAGCAATGGAGTTCTAATGCTTCTTAAAACGCCATATCGCATCTCACTTTTATGTTTCATGACAAGATACAATATTCATTGCGAAGTGTCATGTATATCTCGTATTCACTTCAGAAGAATGTAAAAGCGGCACTTTCCTAGTTAGGAAGTAGCGCCTGCAGATGTCTACGTATCGAAGCAATGGTGTTCTAATGCTTCTCAAAACGCGATATCGCAACTCATTCCTATGTTTCATGATAAGCTATAATATTGATTCCGATGTGTCATGTATATCTCGTATTCACTTCAAAAGAATGTAAATGCTAAGCTTGCATGCTAGGCAATAGCGTTTGCAGATGTCTACGTATCGTAGCAATAGAGTTCTAATGCTTCTTAAAACGCCATATCGCATCTCACTTCTATGTTTCATGATAAGATATAATTCTCATTGCGAAGTGTCATGTATATCTCGTATTCAATTCAAAAGAATGTAAATGCGACTCTCCTTGCTAGGAAATAGCGTTTGCAGATGTCTACTGTCACGTCCCGGGGTGTGATTTCACTCGAAACTATGACACGACGTCGTAGCCGTTCCCGAAACGAACGCGAATTGCGCCTGGACCGGGTTCGTTGGCGTTCTGGACTCTAATTACCGAATATTTAACGCGGCACTTACCTTTCGATGTCTTGATTTTACCGCTGTGACTCTCGTTCCAGGTATCGAGAGCGCCTTGGATCCGTGACCGGTATTGCTGCGGCGTACGGCTGGAACGGTTGCACGGTCACAGGGATGAGTTTCCAGACGGGCTGACCCCGGCTGGCGGGTACGGGCGCTGGGACAGGACGATCCTGGGCACGAACGGGCCGGACGGCGGAAAAGGTATCCTTCGTAGGAACAGGAACTCGAGTGCAGAGATCGATGTATCCAGGAACACTGCCCACGTATTCGCGAATCAGACGACGCATGAACTCCTTCCTCCCCGCGCGTCGTGTACGCTTTTTCGGAGTCTCGAAGTTCATCAAGAGCACTTGTACTTCGGAAGATAACGGCACGGCTAAGCGCTGGTTCGCTCTAGCGGTACAGTGTCAACCTGGGCGCAAGATGCTCGATCACGGCAGGACTGAAGAAAGAGCGGCTAAGCGTTGGTTCGCTCTAGCTGTCTACCTTCAGGACTATCGCAGATGAATTATAGGAACGTGTAATATTCGCGAGCGTACCCGTGGAATTGAGTTGAGGAACTTGTAATTGAAATAAAGAAGATTTGTATCTGGTATAAACTACGTATATTCTTTAAACTTCCCTATGTTACTACACTTGACTAATTCTAAGTTATTAAACTAAGATTATAACAAGAAATTGAAATGGACTAAGTTACGTTACGGACTCCGCTAACGGAGATGAGATAGAGACGAAGGCATTGAGCTGGTAGCTCGTTGCTTATGAGCCAATTGCTCGAGTCGGAGAGAACTCCTCGGTTCGGAGTCGAGACTAGATGTGTCTCGTTCGGAGGCGCGATTAGAAGTGTCTATCAGATCTCGCATCCGCGACCTCCTCGGGTCGCGCGGCGCGCGAGTCGCTGGGCCCTCGCGGTGGGGCGGACGGTTGGAGTAGGGCGGCCGCTCGGCCCTAGCGGTGGGGCGGCCGGTCGGAGTGGGGAGCGGCCCGCGTTGAGCGTGAGCCGCGAGCGTCGAGTGCGCGCGCGAGCGCATCGCAACTTATCTCTAGCGTAACGACTAGGCGGCGTATGTACATGTATGTATTTAAATCTAGATGTGTGTTGTGGTGTATGTACAGAAATGAGTAGTGTACTTATACTATGATCGCATATACGAGAAGAGGGTGTACGGGTGCGTGATCGCCGGTGACTCGATACGGTACGTGGTGTGGTGCTCCTCGCCCTCGTAACGTGGGGTGAGGTCTTCCCTGACGTGTGTCGAGTGCCCTTCCTCTCTCTCGTATCGTCGTCTCTGAATACTGGAGCGGCGTGTCGGCGGGTGGCCCGCGTACAGGGGCTCTGGATACGGATGCCGCTGGAGAAGAGGTTGACGCCGGAGGGTGGCAGGCGGTACGCCTGACGTCACACCACCCCCCTTGGGAAAAGAATCTCGGCCATGCCGAGATCTCTTGTCTGGTCCATGGACGTCGGGATGCTGGGGCCGTTTCTGGATTCTGGCGACGGATTGCTGTAGGAACTGCGTGCTCTCTCCTGTTTCGCCTTGGCGAAGACGTTTGGATGCTGGGCCTTGTATACGGGTTTCCTCTGCGGTGGAGGAACTTTCGTCACTTTCACTTATAGTGTTCGTTCGCATAGCACTGCACTCACTGAGTTTACTTTCAGTTCTTGTCACTGTTCTCTCATTCATGCTCACTCTGTGCATACTACGCATTCGCTTACACAATTTAATCTTGTTCGTATGAACAATCTTATGGCGCCCTTTAACATTTAATTTGACATTGCAATTGCCCAAAATTTCTAGGATTCTGTACGGGCCGGTGTATTGCGCTTGAAACTTATGCTTGTTTGGTTCTTTCAAAAGATACACCCATTGGCCTACCTCGAAATTTTGGACGTTTATATTTCGGTCGTAATAATACTTAGATCTACGTTTCGCGCTATCTAAGTTGGCTTTAGCTAACTCTTGGGATTTGGCGATTCTTTCGTGCAGTTCTATAAGATAATCGTTATAACTCTCATTTTCAGAGCTGTCCTGAAAAGGAGTGGCTGACGGAGTCCTGGCTATCCTGCCGAATACTAATTCGTGCGGTGTGTACAACGTGCCTTCGTGCACGCTTGTGTTATAAGAAAACATTGCATATGGCAACCATTTCTCCCAATCGTTGCTCGACTCTATGTAATGTTTCAGATACTCGGCCAGGACGTGATGTGATCTCTCGACGGATCCATTGGTTTGCGGATGGAAGGCGGTGGATTTATATTGCTTGATGCGGAACTTGATGGCTATGGCCTTGATCAAGCTGTTTATAAAATTCGCGCCCTGATCTGTTAGTATGCCCTTCGGGCATCCGAACTTGCAGATGAATTCTTTAATTAATGCGTCCGCAATGTCGACTGCTGTGGTCGATTTGAGTGGGACGGCGACTGAGTATTTCGTAAGGAGATCTTGGATTGTGAGTATGCTCGTAAAGCCATCGGGAGTTGCGGGGAGAGGACCCATTACATCCATCGAAATTTTGTCGAAAGCTCTGCCAGGTGTGTCGGTTAACGTAAGAGGTTGTCTGGTCTTAACTCTGACCAGTTTCTCTGTCTGGCAGCTTTTACATCTGCCGATATACTCCTGAATTTGAGTTTTCATATTAGGCCAGAAGTATTTTTGCCTAATACGGGAATATGTTTTATTTACTCCCTTGTGGCCACCCACAGGAGAGTCGTGATTTTCCCTGATTATTTTTAGTCGGTCCTCGACCGATGGAGTTTGAATCAGGCCCTGGCAGACCGTAATTTGGATGTTCGTCTCGTAGAAGAGGTCCTGAAGGATCTTTTGGATTCGGGACCAGGATAAGGAGTCGAGGAATGTTTGTGCGATGCTGAATGATTGTAGTTGGAGTTCGATTGTTACGTCGCACAGTGATCGGAAGGTTTCAATTGCTGTCTGGAAGTCGATCGATCGGCTGGAGTGTTCAATGATTGGAAGTTGGATCTGGAATTGATCTTCGATTCTTACGACTTTGGCTTTTGTAAGAACGAGGTCTCTGTTGGAAAGGAATTTGCCAGCTTTTTCTAAATCTTTGGCGCCCGTGTCATACGGATGCCCCGATTGCGTAACGAAAACAACTAAGTTGTCTCGTCGCGTTGACAATGCATCACGGCTGAACATGAACAAGGGTTCGCGCCTGAAGTGTTCATTTGGCGCGGGAGTATAAATGTCTGTGCTGTCGGTAATGGCGTGCGGGGATGATGACGTGTTGGTAAGGAAGGGAGTGTCCGGTGTCGGTAATTCGGTTCCCGAGGTTATCGGTGTGGGAGGAGGCGCTGGAGTGGCATATTTCTTGCGGATTTCCGGGGCGACTTCAAAGATGTCGTCCTCTGAGTTATCGGAATAGGATAGCGGGAAAACTTGAATGGGATTTCGCGACAGTGCGTCCGCATTAAGATTCGTTTTACCGCTTTTGTAGACCATTTCATAGTCGAATTCCGCTAATTTGAGCCTCCATCGCACTAACCTACTGGACGGGTCCTTGACCGAGTTCATCCACACTAACGGTCGATGGTCGGTAACGAGTTTGAATTGGTTACCGTATACGTATGGCCGAAAGTAGTGGACGGCGTAGACTATCGCCAGACACTCCTTCTCGATCGTGGAGTAGTTTTTCTCCGCGGTATTCAGTAATCGCGAAGCGTACGCGATTGGTAAGTCGCGACCTATGGGCCCTTGACTTAGGATAGCGCCGATCGCTTCGGCGGATGCGTCTGTTGTGATCACGAAGGGCTGTTTGAAATTTGGGTACTGCAGTATCGGTGCCTCGCATAGACAGTCCCGAAGTTTAACGAATGAATTTTCGTGATCGTTGCGCCATACAAAGGGCGCGTCCTTTTTTAATAGATTCGTGAGCGGTTTAGCAGTTTTTGAAAAATTCGCGATGAATCGCCGATAGTATCCCGCAAGCCCGAGGAATTGTTTGACTTGTTTAGCATTTCGAGGGCGCGGAAAATTTTTGACGGCGCTTATTTTTGCAGGGTCCGGCTTTACGCCATGTTCGCTAATTATATGTCCTAAATAGCTGACTTCTCTCCTCAGGAACTCGCATTTGTCTGGTTGTAGTACCAAATTAGCTTCTTTGAGCCTTTGAGATAATTTTTCGTATTTGAGTCGATGTTCCTGAAGAGAGCTGGCATAGAGTACAATGTCATCCAGGTAGACGAAAATTTCATTTCCCTGAAGACCGGACAGGACATTGTCCATAAGGCGCTGGAACGTCGCGGGCGCGTTTTTTAGACCAAAAGGCATTCTCTTAAATTCATAATGCCCGTGAGGCGTAGAGAAGGCGGTTTTGGGAGCATCGGCGGGTTCCATAGGGATCTGGTGGAACCCGCTCGCGAGGTCAAACGTACTAAAGTACTTCGCACTCCCGAGTTGGTCAAGAATCTCGGTTATGCAAGGGAGGGGGTAAGCATCGGCGACGGATTTCTCGTTGAGCGCGCGGTAATCTATGACGACGCGCCACTGCTTATTGCCTAACGAGTCGGGCTTCTTCGGCACGACCCACAGTGGCGAATTGTATGGCGATTTGGATGGAGAGATGACACCCTTTTGTAAAAAATTTTCGACTTGGCGTCGAATCTCCTCCTTATGCGCGGGGGGGAAACGGTACTGTTTCACGTTGACCGGGCGGTCGTCAACCGTCGGAATTTTGTGTGTGGTTACCGATGTTTTCCCTAATTCATCACCCTCGATATAAAAGAGCTCTTGCGTGTTTTGTATGAGGCGAATGACGTGTTCCCTCTCTTCTGAATTTAAGTGGTCGAGACGGAGGAGACTAATTATTCTGTCTAGTCTAGATTTCGAAAGATCGGCAGGCATCGGCGATAACGGTGATTCTCGTTTTGGAACCCGCTTTACATTGTTTTTAACAGCCTGTGCGTAAGAAATTTGCTGCGTGTTCGCTATTTTGCAGCTCGAAGGAGGAGTTTCGCGCTTCGAAAATGGTGTCGAATTTGAATTGGAAACAGAGATTACCCCTTTGTGGGTTGCGCCGGTCGATGCGGCGGAAACAGCGGAATTGGAAGACTTGGAGAAAATCGGATACAGCGACGGACTCTCCTCCTCGTTGAGGGGAGTCATAATTTGCGTTGGCTCGAGTATTACTCCCGGTAACGCGATTTCGACAGCACGATCGGACGAATTAATTATTCGTGTGATCGCTTTGCCTCGGATCACTTTGACCAGTGCGTTCCCGAAGAAAATACCCGGAGCGATATCAATTCGCGGAATTATCCCTTCGGCGAGATCGGAATTGATTACGCGTACTTTGAGCCCGATATTCGATCGCGGAGGAATCGAGATACGATCCACGGACTTCGGAGAAGCGGGTTTCTTCTCCGTCCGGGTTTTAAGTTTCGGCGGAGCATCGCGTTTCGGCGGAGGCGATGGCTTACGCGCTGGACGCGGCGGCGGAGGAGGAATAGGTTCCTTTCGCGGCGTTTGTTTATTTTTCGACGGTAGACGAGGAATAGTTTCTGCTTGCGGCGACGGTTCGTCGATTGCTTCTACGTTATCCTCGAATGGAATCTTTTGACCGTTCCATTTAATGAAATTTTTTAAGAAAGAAATTTCGGCGTCTTTGCAAAAACCCGAGCCGAGGATTCCGCTCGGTTTGAGGGGGAAATTGTCCTCGACGACGTTGAAGGGTACAACGCGGTCGTAGATGACTAGGTTTACCGTCCCTAGGGTAGCGGTTTTGCCATCGGTTACGCCCGTTATAACAACGATTTCTGAAGCGTCGATTCTCGCGGATGGTTTGAGAGCCGAACGTTTAATGATATTTATCTCCGCTCCCGTGTCTATCATGAACTGCGTCGGTGAAACTAAGAGATCTGCTTTTAAAATTACGTTCGGTGTGCTGGTTTTTCCCGTGATATTTACAGCGGCGTTTCGTTTGTTTCCCCGTCGGAATTGTTCGTCGCGAGAGAACGGATGCGGTGCTCGGCCTCGCGACCTGTCTCGCGGCGGGTGTAGAGGCCACCTTCGTTTCCCGAATTTCTGTTTACGGTGTTTTGATACTGGCGTTTGCGACATTCGTCGATGTCGTGTCCCGAGTTCTTGCAATACCTGCAAAACTTCGGCGCGTCCCTGGTCACGATTTGTCGCGGCTGGTCGTATACTGGACGTTTAGCGGGAGTTGGCGCGTCCCTGGTTCGCAGGTAGTCGTCCCGATAGTTATGCGATCGCTGCGGAGGGAATGACCTGAGTTTGCACTCGGTCGCGTAATGCCCCGAATTATTGCATTTGTTGCATATTATCTCCGTGCGTTTTTCACGCGATTCTGTTCGCGGTCGCGTTTTACCGAGCCTATTACAATCGCGCTCGTGAATTTGAAAAAGATCCCGTGCTCGGGCGAAAGTTTGTCGTAACGTACTGTACGAATCTAACGGCATTTGTATTCTTATTTCCGGGATTAAGCCGTCTCTAAAGCACTGCGAGGTGAAAGCGTTTACGTTTTCGAGGGATTCCTGAGGGTCTCGCCCATTGAGTCTGTCACAGTCAATTATCGCGGTCCTTAAGTCTTTCACCCGGCTGATATAATCCAGAATGTGTTCGTGAGCGCGCATGTATATGTTTGTAAGCTCGCCCCGATAATGTTCTGCGGATTTCACGGTTCCAAATGAGCTACGAAGGACGTCGGTTAACTCGAGTATCGTCTCGCACGGTTCGTCCTCTAATGCGGCGTAGGCGCGGCCCTTAAGTTTTCCCTTCAGCAAACGCGTGAATGTTCGCTCGCAACCGTTAGGTATGAGCTCGTATGCTCGTTTACAAGCGCGCGTGAATTGGAGAATTGGAATATTCTGCCCGTCGAAGCTTGGAACGGCTTCAAGCGCCTGTTTGAGCGATAGCTCGTCGTGCTGCGAGCCGTGCGCATTGAAATTGGCGCTTGAATTATTAACAGAAAGTGGGTCTATTCGCGGAACATCTAAAGATACGGTATCATCGCGTGCTAGGTCCGGTGTTCGGCGAATTGCTTCTATTTCGCGACGCAACATTTCTACCTGCAGAAGTAACGAGGCGTTGGTTGAATCGGACGCGTCTGCGGGTTTCGCGGATGTGCTGGGCTGCGCGGTGCGAGAAATTGGCTCGGCGAGAGCGTCTTGAAAATCGAGTGCTCTACTCGTGCGTTTGTCGCGATCGGTATCAAGCATCGCGGCGGCCTTTTGTGCTTGCTGGCGCGTCTTAGTCGGTGGTGTCCGTGTCGCCATGGCTAGTTTCGCGGACTCTTTCGGCGGAATTTCCGGAGAGAACGCGTGGCTATCCCACCGCTGTCACCAAAAATAACTTTCGTGTCACGTCCCGGGGTGTGATTTCACTCGAAACTATGACACGACGTCGTAGCCGTTCCCGAAACGAACGCGAATTGCGCCTGGACCGGGTTCGTTGGCGTTCTGGACTCTAATTACCGAATATTTAACGCGGCACTTACCTTTCGATGTCTTGATTTTACCGCTGTGACTCTCGTTCCAGGTATCGAGAGCGCCTTGGATCCGTGACCGGTATTGCTGCGGCGTACGGCTGGAACGGTTGCACGGTCACAGGGATGAGTTTCCAGACGGGCTGACCCCGGCTGGCGGGTACGGGCGCTGGGACAGGACGATCCTGGGCACGAACGGGCCGGACGGCGGAAAAGGTATCCTTCGTAGGAACAGGAACTCGAGTGCAGAGATCGATGTATCCAGGAACACTGCCCACGTATTCGCGAATCAGACGACGCATGAACTCCTTCCTCCCCGCGCGTCGTGTACGCTTTTTCGGAGTCTCGAAGTTCATCAAGAGCACTTGTACTTCGGAAGATAACGGCACGGCTAAGCGCTGGTTCGCTCTAGCGGTACAGTGTCAACCTGGGCGCAAGATGCTCGATCACGGCAGGACTGAAGAAAGAGCGGCTAAGCGTTGGTTCGCTCTAGCTGTCTACCTTCAGGACTATCGCAGATGAATTATAGGAACGTGTAATATTCGCGAGCGTACCCGTGGAATTGAGTTGAGGAACTTGTAATTGAAATAAAGAAGATTTGTATCTGGTATAAACTACGTATATTCTTTAAACTTCCCTATGTTACTACACTTGACTAATTCTAAGTTATTAAACTAAGATTATAACAAGAAATTGAAATGGACTAAGTTACGTTACGGACTCCGCTAACGGAGATGAGATAGAGACGAAGGCATTGAGCTGGTAGCTCGTTGCTTATGAGCCAATTGCTCGAGTCGGAGAGAACTCCTCGGTTCGGAGTCGAGACTAGATGTGTCTCGTTCGGAGGCGCGATTAGAAGTGTCTATCAGATCTCGCATCCGCGACCTCCTCGGGTCGCGCGGCGCGCGAGTCGCTGGGCCCTCGCGGTGGGGCGGACGGTTGGAGTAGGGCGGCCGCTCGGCCCTAGCGGTGGGGCGGCCGGTCGGAGTGGGGAGCGGCCCGCGTTGAGCGTGAGCCGCGAGCGTCGAGTGCGCGCGCGAGCGCATCGCAACTTATCTCTAGCGTAACGACTAGGCGGCGTATGTACATGTATGTATTTAAATCTAGATGTGTGTTGTGGTGTATGTACAGAAATGAGTAGTGTACTTATACTATGATCGCATATACGAGAAGAGGGTGTACGGGTGCGTGATCGCCGGTGACTCGATACGGTACGTGGTGTGGTGCTCCTCGCCCTCGTAACGTGGGGTGAGGTCTTCCCTGACGTGTGTCGAGTGCCCTTCCTCTCTCTCGTATCGTCGTCTCTGAATACTGGAGCGGCGTGTCGGCGGGTGGCCCGCGTACAGGGGCTCTGGATACGGATGCCGCTGGAGAAGAGGTTGACGCCGGAGGGTGGCAGGCGGTACGCCTGACGTCACACTACGTATCGTAGCAATATAGTTCTAGTGCTTCTCAAAACGCGATATCGCATCTCACTTCTATGTTTCATGATAAGATATAATATTCTTTGCGAAGTGTCACGTATACCGCGTATTCACTTCAAAAGAATGTAAATGCGACACTTCCTTGGTAGGAAATAGCGTTTGCAGATGTCTACGTATCGTAGCAATAGAGTTCTAGTGCTTCTTAGAACGCAATATCGCTACTTATTTCTATGTTTCATGATATGGTGAAATATTCATTGTGGAGTGTTATGTATACCTCGTATTCACTTCAAAAGAATCTAAATGCGACACTTCCTTGCTATTAAATAGCGTTTGCAGAAGTCTGCGTATCGTAGCAAAAGTTTTCTAATGCTTCTTAAATCGCGTTACCGCATCTCATTCCTATGTTTCGTGATAAGATACAATATTCATTGCGAAGTGTCCTGTATACGTCGATTTCTCTTGACAAGAATGTGAATGTGACACTTCCTTGCTTGGAAGGAACGTTTGCAGATGTCTACGCATCGTAGCAATAGAGTTCTAGTGCTTCTTAAATCGCGATATAGCATCTCACTTCTATGTTTCGAGGTAAGACATAATATTCATTGCGAAATGTCATGTACACCTCGTATTAACAGCAAAAGAATGTAAATGCGACACTTCCATGCTAGGAAATAGCGTTTGCAGATGTCTACGTATCGTAGCAATAGAGTTCTAATGCTTCTGAGAACGCGATATCGCATCTCATTTCTATGCTTCATGATAAGATACAATATTCATTGCGATGTGTCATGAGTACCTAGTATTCACTCCAAACAACTGTAAATGCGACACTTCCTTGCTAGGAAATAGCGTATTCAGATGTCTACGTATCGTAGCAATAGAGTTCTAATGCTACTTAAATCGCGATATCGCATCTCATTTCTATGCTTCGTGATAAGATATAATATTCATTGCGAAGTGTCATGTATACCTCGTATTCACTTCAAAAGAATGTAAATGCGACTATTGCTTGCTAGGAAATAGCGTTTTCAGATGTCTACGTATCGTAGCAATAGAGTTCTAATGCTACTTAAATCGCGATATCGCATCTCATTTCTATGTTTCATGATAAGATATAATATTCATTGTGCACTGTTATGTATACCTCGTATTCACTTCAAAAGAATGTAAATGCGACACTTCCTTGCTAGGAAATAGCGTTTGCAGATGTCTACGTATCGAGGAAATAGAGTTCTAAACTTGTTAATTCGCGATATCGCATCCCATTTCTATGTTTCATGATAATATATAATATTCATTGCGAAGTGTCATGTATACCTCGCATACACTTCAAATGAATGTAAATGCGGCATTTCCTTGCTAGGAAATAGCATTTGCAGATGTCTACGTATCGAGGAAATAGGGTTCTAAACTTGTTAATTCGCGATATCGCATCTCATTTCTATGTTTCATGATAATATATAATATTCATTGAGAAGTGTCATGTATACCTCGCATACACATCAAATGAATGTAAATGCGGCATTTCCTTGCTAGGAAATAGCGTTTGCAGATGTCTACGTATCGAAGCAAAAGAGTTCTAAAGCTTCTTAAATCGCGATACCGCATCTCATTTCTATGTTTCACGATAAGATATCATATCCATTGTGCAGTGTTATGTATACCTCGTATTCCTTTCAAAGGAATGTAAATGCTACACTTCCTTGCTAGGAAGCAGCGTTTATAGATGTCTAAGTATCGAAGCAAGAGAGTTCTAATGCTTCTTAAATCGCCATATCGCATCTCATTTCTATGTTTCATGATAAGATATAATATTCACTGTGCTGTGCTATGTATACCTCGCATTCACTTCAAAAGAATGTAAATGCGACACTTAGTTGCAAGGAAGTAGCGTTTGCAGATGTCTACGTATTGTAGCATTAGTGCTCTAATGCTTCTCAAAACGCGACGCCGTTTTTCATTTCTATGTTTCATGATAGTATTTAATATTCATTGCGTAGTGTCATGTATACCTCGCATACACTTCAAATGAATGTAAATCCGACACTTCCTTGCTAGAAAATAGCGTTTGCAGATGTCTACGTATCGTGGGATTAGAGATCCAATGCTTCTCAAAACGCGATATCGCTTCTCATTTCTATGTTTCATGATAATATATAATATTCATTGCTATTTGTTATGTATACCTCGCATACACTTCAAATGAATGTAAATGCGGCATTTCCTTGCTAGGAAATAGCGTTTGCAGATGTCTACGTATCGAAGCAATAGACTTATAAAGCTTGTTAATTCGCAATATCGCACCTCATTCCTATGTTTCATGATAATATATAATATTCATTGCGATGTGTCATGTATTCCTCGCATACACTTCAAATGAATGTAAATGCGACACATCCTTGCTAGGAAAAGCGTTTGCAGATGTCTACGTATCGAGGAAATAGGGTTCTAAACTTGTTAATTCGCGATATCGCATCTCATTTATATGTTTCATGATAATATATAATATTCATAGCGAAGTGCCATGTATACCTCGCATACACTTGAAATGAACGTAAATGCGACACTTCTTTGCTAGGAAATAGCGTTTGCAGATGTCTACGTATCGAAGCAATAGAGTTCTAAACCTTGCTAATTCGTGATATCGCATCTCATTTCTATGTTTCATGATAGTGTATAATATCCGTTGCGAAGTGTCATGTATACCTCGCATACACTTCAAATGAATGTAAATGCGACAGTTCCTTGCTAGGATATAGCGTTTGCAGATATCTACGTATCGAAGCAAAAGAGTTCTAAAACTTCTTAAATCGCGATATCGCATCTCATTTCTATGTTTCATGATAAGATATAATATTCATTGTGCACTGTTATGTATACCTCGTATTCACTTCAAAAGAATGTAAATGCGACACTTCCTTGCTAGGAAATAGCGTTTGCAGATGTCTACGTATCGAGGAAATAGAGTTCTAAACTTGTTAATTCGCGATATCGCATCTCATTTCTATGTTTCATGATAATATATAATATTCATTGCGAAGTGCCATGAGTACCTCGCGTACACTTAAAATGAATGTAAATGCGACACTTCCTTCCTAGGAAATAGCGTTTGCAGATGTCTACGTATCGAGGAAATAGACATCTAATGCTTCATAAATCGCCATATCGCATCACATTTCTGTTTCATGATAAGATATAATATTCATTGCGAAGTGTCATGTATACTTCGTATGCCTTTCAAAGGAATGTAAACGCGACACTCCCTTGCTAGGAAGTAGCGTTTGCAGATGTCTACGTATCGACGCAATGGAGTTCTAATGCTTCTTACATCGCCATATTACATCTCATTTCTATGTTTCATGATACGATATAATTTTCATCGTGGAGTGTTATGAAAACCTCGTATTCACTTCAAAAGAATGTAGACGCGACACTTCCTTGCCCGGAAATAGCGTTTGCAGATGTCTACGTATCGTAGCATTAGGGTTCTAATGCTTCTCTAAACGCGATATTGCTACTCATTACTAAGTTTCATGATAATATGTAATAATCATTGTGGAGCGTTATGTATACCTCGTATACACTTCAAACGAATGTGAATGCGACAGTTCCTTGCCAGGAAATAGTGTTTGCAGATATCTACGTATCGAAGCAATAGAGTTCTAATGTTTCTTAAATCGCCATATAGCATCTCATTTCTATGTTTCATGATAAGATATAATATTCATTGCGAAGTGCCATGTATACCTCGCATACACTTCAATTGAATGTGCATGCGACACTTCCTTGCTGGGAAATAGCGTTTGCAGATGTCTAGGTATCGAAGCAATAGAATTCCAATGCTTCTTAAATCGTCATATCGCATCTCATACCTACGTTTCCTGAAAAGATATAATATTCATTGCGAAGTGTCATGTATACCTCGTATTCCTTTCAAAAGAATGTAAATGCGACACTTCCTTGCTAGGAAGTAGCGTTTGCAGATGTCTACGTATCGAAACAATAGAGTTCTAATGCATCTTAAATCGCCATATAGCATCTCATTTCTATGTTTCATGATAAGATATAATATTCATTGCGAAGTGCCATGTATACCTCGCATACACTTCAATTGAATGCGCATGCGACACTTCCTTGCTGGGAAATAGCGTTTGCAGATGTCTACGTATCGAAGCAATAGAATTCCAATGCTTCTTAAATCGTCATATCGCATCTCATTTCTATGTTTCATGATAAGATATAATATTCATTGCGAAGTGTCATGTATGCCTCGTATTCCTTTCAAAAGAATGTAAATGCGACACTTCCTTGTTAGGAAGTAGCGTTTGCAGATGTCTACGTATCAAGGCAATTGACATCTAATGCTTCATACATCGCCATATCGCATCTCATTTCTATGTTTCATGATAAGATATAATATTCATTGTGCAGTGTTATATATACCTCGTATTCACCTCAAAAGGATGTAAATGCGACACTCCCTTGCAAGGAAATAGCGTTTTCAGATGTCTACGTATCGAAGCAATAGTGTTCTAATGCTTCACAAACCGTCATATCGCATCTCATATCTACGTTTCCTGATAAGATATAATACTCATTGCGAAGTGTCATGTATGCCTCGTATTCCTTTCAGAAGAATGTAAATGCGACACTTCCTTCGTAGGAAGTAGCGTTTGCAGATGTCTACGTATCGAAGCAATAGAGTTCTAATGCTTCTTAAATCGCTATATTACATCTCATTTCTATGTTTCATGATAAGATATAAATTTCATTGTGGAGTGTTATGTATACCTTGTATTCACTTCAAAAGAATGTAATCGCGACACTCCCTTGCAAGGAAATAGCGTTTGCAGATGTCTACGTATCGTGGGATTAGAGATCCAATGCTTCTCAAAACGCGATATCGCTTCTCATTTCTATGTTTCATGATAATATATAATATTCATTGCGATTTGTTATGTATACCTCGCATACACTTCAAATGAATGTAAATGCGGCATTTCCTTGCTAGGAAATAGCGTTTGCAGATGTCTACGTATCGAAGCAATAGACTTATAAAGCTTGTTAATTCGCAATATCGCACCTCATTCCTATGTTTCATGATAATATATAATATTCATTGCGATGTGTCATGTATTCCTCGCATACACTTCAAATGAATGTAAATGCGACACATCCTTGCTAGGAAAAGCGTTTGCAGATGTCTACGTATCGAAGCAATAGAATCCTAATGCTTCTTAAGTCGTCATATTGCATCTCATTCATGTATACCTCGTATTCCTTTCATAGGAATGTAAATGCGACACTTCCTTGCTTGGAAGTAGCGTTTGCAGATGTCTACGTATCCAAGCAATAGAGTTCTAATGCTGCTTAATTCGCCATATTACATCTAATTTCTATGTTTCATGGTAAGATATAACATTCATTGTGAAGTATTATGTATACCTCGTATTCACTTCAAAAGAATGTAAACGCGACACTTCCTTGCCAGGAAATAGCGTTTGCAGATGTCTACGTATCGAAGCAATAGAATTCTGATGCTCCTGAAATCGCCATATCGCATCTCATTTCTATGTTTCATGATAAGATATAATATTCACTGTGCTGTGTTATGTATACCTCGTATTCACATCAAAAGAATGTAAATGCGACACTTCCTTGCTAGGAAATTGCGTTTGTAGATGTCTACGTATCGTAGAATTAGTGCTATAATGCTTCTCAAAACGCGACATCGTTTCTCATTTCTATGTTTGATGATAGTATATCATATTGATTGCAAAGTGCCATGTACATCTCGCATACACTTCAATTGAATGTACATGCGACACTTCCTTGCTAGGGAATAGCGTTTGCAGATGTCTACGTATCGAAGCAATAGAATTCTGATGCTTCTGAAATCGCGATATCGTATCTCATCTCTATGTTTCATGATAAGATGTAATATTCATTGCGAAGTGTCATGTATACCTAGTATTCCTTCCAAAAGAATGTAAATGCGACACTTGCTTGCTAGGAAGTAGCGTTTGCAGATGTCTACGTATCGAAGCAATAGAATTCTAATGCTTCTTAAAACGCGATATCGCATCTCATTTCTATGTTTCATGGTAAGGTATACTATTCAATGCGAAGTGTCATGTATACCTTGTCTACATTTCAAGGGAATGTAAATACGACGCTTCCTTGCTAGGAAATAGCGTTTCCAGATGTCTATGTATCGAAACACTTGATTTCTAATGCTTCTTAAAACGCGATATCGCATCTCATTTCTATGTTTCATGACAAGATATAATATTCATTGCTAAGTGTCATGTATACCTCGTATTCACTTCAAAAGAATGTAAATGCGACACTTCCTTGCTAGAAAATAGCGTTTGCAGATGTCTACGTATCGAAGCAATAGAGTTCTAAAGCTTGCTAATTCGTGATATCGCATCTCATTTCTATGTTTCTTGATAGTGTATAATATTCGTTGCGAAGTGTCATGTATACCTCGCATACACTTCAAATGAATGTAAATGCGACAGTTCCTTGCTAGGATATAGCGTTTGCAGATATCTACGTATCGAAGCAAAAGAGTTCTAAATCTTCTTAAATCGCGATATCGCATCTCATTTCTATGTTTCATGATAAGAAATAATATTCATTGTGCACTGTTATGTATACCTCGTATTCACTTCAAAAGAATGTAAATGCGACACTTCCTTGCTAGGAAATAGCGTTTGCAGATGTCTACGTATCGAGGAAATAGAGTTCTAAACTTGTTAATTCGCGATATCGCATCCCATTTCTATGTTTCATGATAATATATAATATTCATTGCGAAGTGTCATGTATACCTCGCATACACTTCAAATGAATGTAAATGCGGCATTTCCTTGCTAGGAAATAGCGTTTACAGATGTCTACGTATCGAGGAAATAGGGTTCTAAACTTGTTAATTCGCGACATCGCATCTCATTTATATGTTTCATGATAATATATAATATTCATAGCGAAGTGCCATGTATACCTCGCATACACTTCAAATGAACGTAAATGCGACACTTCTTTGCTAGGAAATAGCGTTTGCAGATGTCTACGTATCGAAGCAATAGAGTTGTAATGCTTGTTAATTCGCGATATCGCATCTCGTTCCTATGTTTCATGATAATATTTAATATTCACTGCAAAGTGTCATGTATACCTCGCATACACTTCAAATGAATGTAAATCCGACACTTCCTTGCTAGAAAATAGCGTTTGCAGATGTCTACGTATCGTGGGATTAGAGATCCAATGCTTCTCAAAACGCGATATCGCTTCTCATTTCTATGTTTCATGATAAGATGTAATATTCATTGCGAAGTGTCATGTATACCTAGTATTCCTTCCAAAAGAATGTAAATGCGACACTTGCTTGCTAGGAAGTAGCGTTTGCAGATGTCTACGTATCGAAGCAATAGAATTCTAATGCTTCTTAAAACGCGATATCGCATCTCATTTCTATGTTTCATGGTAAGGTATACTATTCAATGCGAAGTGTCATGTATACCTTGTCTACATTTCAAGGGAATGTAAATACGACGCTTCCTTGCTAGGAAATAGCGTTTCCAGATGTCTATGTATCGAAACACTTGATTTCTAATGCTTCTTAAAACGCGATATCGCATCTCATTTCTATGTTTCATGACAAGATATAATATTCATTGCTAAGTGTCATGTATACCTCGTATTCACTTCAAAAGAATGTAAATGCGACACTTCCTTGCTAGAAAATAGCGTTTGCAGATGTCTACGTATCGAAGCAATAGAGTTCTAAAGCTTGCTAATTCGTGATATCGCATCTCATTTCTATGTTTCATGATAGTGTATAATATTCGTTGCGAAGTGTCATGTATACCTCGCATACACTTCAAATGAATGTAAATGCGACAGTTCCTTGCTAGGATATAGCGTTTGCAGATATCTACGTATCGAAGCAAAAGAGTTCTAAAGCTTCTTAAATCGCGATATCGCATCTCATTTCTATGTTTCATGATAAGAAATAATATTCATTGTGCACTGTTATGTATACCTCGTATTCACTTCAAAAGAATGTAAATGCGACACTTCCTTGCTAGGAAGTAGCGTTTGCAGATGTCTACGTATCGAAACAATAGAGTTCTAATGCATCTTAAATCGCCATATAGCATCTCATTTCTATGTTTCATGATAAGATATAATATTCATTGCGAAGTGCCATGTATACCTCGCATACACTTCAATTGAATGCGCATGCGACACTTCCTTGCTGGGAAATAGCGTTTGCAGATGTCTACGTATCGAAGCAATAGAATTCCAATGCTTCTTAAATCGTCATATCGCATCTCATTTCTATGTTTCATGATAAGATATAATATTCATTGCGAAGTGTCATGTATGCCTCGTATTCCTTTCAAAAGAATGTAAATGCGACACTTCCTTGTTAGGAAGTAGCGTTTGCAGATGTCTACGTATCAAGGCAATTGACATCTAATGCTTCATACATCGCCATATCGCATCTCATTTCTATGTTTCATGATAAGATATAATATTCATTGTGCAGTGTTATATATACCTCGTATTCACCTCAAAAGGATGTAAATGCGACACTCCCTTGCAAGGAAATAGCGTTTTCAGATGTCTACGTATCGAAGCAATAGTGTTCTAATGCTTCACAAACCGTCATATCGCATCTCATATCTACGTTTCCTGATAAGATATAATACTCATTGCGAAGTGTCATGTATGCCTCGTATTCCTTTCAGAAGAATGTAAATGCGACACTTCCTTCGTAGGAAGTAGCGTTTGCAGATGTCTACGTATCGAAGCAATAGAGTTCTAATGCTTCTTAAATCGCTATATTACATCTCATTTCTATGTTTCATGATAAGATATAAATTTCATTGTGGAGTGTTATGTATACCTTGTATTCACTTCAAAAGAATGTAATCGCGACACTCCCTTGCAAGGAAATAGCGTTTGCAGATGTCTACGTATCGTGGGATTAGAGATCCAATGCTTCTCAAAACGCGATATCGCTTCTCATTTCTATGTTTCATGATAATATATAATATTCATTGCGATTTGTTATGTATACCTCGCATACACTTCAAATGAATGTAAATGCGGCATTTCCTTGCTAGGAAATAGCGTTTGCAGATGTCTACGTATCGAAGCAATAGACTTATAAAGCTTGTTAATTCGCAATATCGCACCTCATTCCTATGTTTCATGATAATATATAATATTCATTGCGATGTGTCATGTATTCCTCGCATACACTTCAAATGAATGTAAATGCGACACATCCTTGCTAGGAAAAGCGTTTGCAGATGTCTACGTATCGAAGCAATAGAATCCTAATGCTTCTTAAGTCGTCATATTGCATCTCATTCATGTATACCTCGTATTCCTTTCATAGGAATGTAAATGCGACACTTCCTTGCTTGGAAGTAGGGTTTGCAGATGTCTACGTATCCAAGCAATAGAGTTCTAATGCTGCTTAATTCGCCATATTACATCTAATTTCTATGTTTCATGGTAAGATATAACATTCATTGTGAAGTATTATGTATACCTCGTATTCACTTCAAAAGAATGTAAACGCGACACTTCCTTGCCAGGAAATAGCGTTTGCAGATGTCTACGTATCGAAGCAATAGAATTCTGATGCTCCTGAAATCGCCATATCGCATCTCATTTCTATGTTTCATGATAAGATATAATATTCACTGTGCTGTGTTATGTATACCTCGTATTCACATCAAAAGAATGTAAATGCGACACTTCCTTGCTAGGAAATTGCGTTTGTAGATGTCTACGTATCGTAGAATTAGTGCTATAATGCTTCTCAAAACGCGACATCGTTTCTCATTTCTATGTTTGATGATAGTATATCATATTGATTGCAAAGTGCCATGTACATCTCGCATACACTTCAATTGAATGTACATGCGACACTTCCTTGCTAGGGAATAGCGTTTGCAGATGTCTACGTATCGAAGCAATAGAATTCTGATGCTTCTGAAATCGCGATATCGTATCTCATCTCTATGTTTCATGATAAGATGTAATATTCATTGCGAAGTGTCATGTATACCTAGTATTCCTTCCAAAAGAATGTAAATGCGACACTTGCTTGCTAGGAAGTAGCGTTTGCAGATGTCTACGTATCGAAGCAATAGAATTCTAATGCTTCTTAAAACGCGATATCGCATCTCATTTCTATGTTTCATGGTAAGGTATACTATTCAATGCGAAGTGTCATGTATACCTTGTCTACATTTCAAGGGAATGTAAATACGACGCTTCCTAGCTAGGAAATAGCGTTTCCAGATGTCTATGTATCGAAACACTTGATTTCTAATGCTTCTTAAAACGCGATATCGCATCTCATTTCTATGTTTCATGACAAGATATAATATTCATTGCTAAGTGTCATGTATACCTCGTATTCACTTCAAAAGAATGTAAATGCGACACTTCCTTGCTAGAAAATAGCGTTTGCAGATGTCTACGTATCGAAGCAATAGAGTTCTAAAGCTTGCTAATTCGTGATATCGCATCTCATTTCTATGTTTCTTGATAGTGTATAATATTCGTTGCGAAGTGTCATGTATACCTCGCATACACTTCAAATGAATGTAAATGCGACAGTTCCTTGCTAGGATATAGCGTTTGCAGATATCTACGTATCGAAGCAAAAGAGTTCTAAATCTTCTTAAATCGCGATATCGCATCTCATTTCTATGTTTCATGATAAGAAATAATATTCATTGTGCACTGTTATGTATACCTCGTATTCACTTCAAAAGAATGTAAATGCGACACTTCCTTGCTAGGAAATAGCGTTTGCAGATGTCTACGTATCGAGGAAATAGAGTTCTAAACTTGTTAATTCGCGATATCGCATCCCATTTCTATGTTTCATGATAATATATAATATTCATTGCGAAGTGTCATGTATACCTCGCATACACTTCAAATGAATGTAAATGCGGCATTTCCTTGCTAGGAAATAGCGTTTACAGATGTCTACGTATCGAGGAAATAGGGTTCTAAACTTGTTAATTCGCGATATCGCATCTCATTTATATGTTTCATGATAATATATAATATTCATAGCGAAGTGCCATGTATACCTCGCATACACTTCAAATGAACGTAAATGCGACACTTCTTTGCTAGGAAATAGCGTTTGCAGATGTCTACGTATCGAAGCAATAGAGTTGTAATGCTTGTTAATTCGCGATATCGCATCTCGTTCCTATGTTTCATGATAATATTTAATATTCACTGCAAAGTGTCATGTATACCTCGCATACACTTCAAATGAATGTAAATCCGACACTTCCTTGCTAGAAAATAGCGTTTGCAGATGTCTACGTATCGTGGGATTAGAGATCCAATGCTTCTCAAAACGCGATATCGCTTCTCATTTCTATGTTTCATGATAAGATGTAATATTCATTGCGAAGTGTCATGTATACCTAGTATTCCTTCCAAAAGAATGTAAATGCGACACTTGCTTGCTAGGAAGTAGCGTTTGCAGATGTCTACGTATCGAAGCAATAGAATTCTAATGCTTCTTAAAACGCGATATCGCATCTCATTTCTATGTTTCATGGTAAGGTATACTATTCAATGCGAAGTGTCATGTATACCTTGTCTACATTTCAAGGGAATGTAAATACGACGCTTCCTTGCTAGGAAATAGCGTTTCCAGATGTCTATGTATCGAAACACTTGATTTCTAATGCTTCTTAAAACGCGATATCGCATCTCATTTCTATGTTTCATGACAAGATATAATATTCATTGCTAAGTGTCATGTATACCTCGTATTCACTTCAAAAGAATGTAAATGCGACACTTCCTTGCTAGAAAATAGCGTTTGCAGATGTCTACGTATCGAAGCAATAGAGTTCTAAAGCTTGCTAATTCGTGATATCGCATCTCATTTCTATGTTTCATGATAGTGTATAATATTCGTTGCGAAGTGTCATGTATACCTCGCATACACTTCAAATGAATGTAAATGCGACAGTTCCTTGCTAGGATATAGCGTTTGCAGATATCTACGTATCGAAGCAAAAGAGTTCTAAAGCTTCTTAAATCGCGATATCGCATCTCATTTCTATGTTTCATGATAAGAAATAATATTCATTGTGCACTGTTATGTATACCTCGTATTCACTTCAAAAGAATGTAAATGCGACACTTCCTTGCTAGGAAATAGCGTTTGCAGATGTCTACGTATCGAGGAAATAGAGTTCTAAACTTGTTAATTCGCGATATCGCATCCCATTTCTATGTTTCATGATAATATATAATATTCATTGCGAAGTGTCATGTATACCTCGCATACACTTCAAATGAATGTAAATGCGGCATTTCCTTGCTAGGAAATAGCGTTTGCAGATGTCTACGTATCAAGGAAATAGGGTTCTAAACTTGTTAATTCGCGATATCGCATCTCATTTATATGTTTCATGATAATATATAATATTCATAGCGAAGTGCCATGTATACCTCGCATACACTTCAAATGAACGTAAATGCGACACTTCTTTGCTAGGAAATAGCGTTTGCAGATGTCTACGTATCGAAGCAATAGAGTTGTAATGCTTGTTAATTCGCGATATCGCATCTCGTTCCTATGTTTCATGATAATATTTAATATTCACTGCAAAGTGTCATGTATACCTCGCATACACTTCAAATGAATGTAAATCCGACACTTCCTTGCTAGAAAATAGCGTTTGCAGATGTCTACGTATCGTGGGATTAGAGATCCAATGCTTCTCAAAACGCGATATCGCTTCTCATTTCTATGTTTCATGATAATATATAATATTCATTGCGATTTGTTATGTATACCTCGCATACACTTCAAATGAATGTAAATGCGGCATTTCCCTGCTAGGAAATAGCGTTTGCAGATGTCTACGTATCGAAGCAATAGACTTATAAAGCTTGTTAATTCGCAATATCGCACCTCATTCCTATGTTTCATGATAATATATAATATTCATTGCGATGTGTCATGTATTCCTCGCATACACTTCAAACGAATGTAAATGCGACACATCCTTGCTAGGAAAAGCGTTTGCAGATGTCTACGTATCAAAGCAATAGAGTTCTAATGCTTCTTGAATCGTCACATCGCATCTCATTTCTATGTTTCATGACAAGATATAATATTCATTGCTAAGTGTCATGTATACCTCGTATTCACTTCAAAAGAATGTAAATGCGACACTTCCTTGCTAGAAAATAGCGTTTGCAGATGTCTACGTATCGAAGCAATAGAGCTCTAAAGCTTGCTAATTCGTGATGTCGCATCTCATTTCTATGTTTCATGATAGTGTATAATATTCGTTGCGAAGTGTCATGTATACCTCGCATACACTTCAAATGAATGTAAATGCGACAGTTCCTTGCTAGGATATAGCGTTTGCAGATATCTACGTATCGAAGCAAAAGAGTTCTAAAACTTCTTAAATCGCGATATCGCATCTCATTTCTATGTTTCATGATAAGATATAATATTCATTGTGCACTGTTATGTATACCTCGTATTCACTTCAAAAGAATGTAAATGCGACACTTCCTTGCTAGGAAATAGCGTTGCAGATGTCTACGTATCGAGGAAATAGAGTTCTAAACTTGTTAATTCGCGATATCGCATCTCATTTCTATGTTTCATGATAATATATAATATTCATTGCGAAGTGCCATGAGTACCTCGCGTACACTTAAAATGAATGTAAATGCCACACTTCCTTCCTAGGAAATAGCGTTTGCAGATGTCTACGTATCGAGGAAATAGACATCTAATGCTTCATAAATCGCCATATCGCATCACATTTCTGTTTCATGATAAGATATAATATTCATTGCGAAGTGTCATGTATACTTCGTATGCCTTTCAAAGGAATGTAAATGCGACACTCCCTTGCTAGGAAGTAGCGTTTGCAGATGTCTACGTATCGAAGCAATGGAGTTCTAATGCTTCTTACATCGCCATATTACATCTCATTTCTATGTTTCATGATACGATATAATTTTCATCGTGGAGTGTTATGAAAACCTCGTATTCACTTCAAAAGAATGTAGACGCGACACTTCCTTGCCCGGAAATAGCGTTTGCAGATGTCTACGTATCGTAGCATTAGGGTTCTAATGCTTCTCTAAACGCGATATCGCTACTCATTACTAAGTTTCATGATAATATGTAATAATCATTGTGGAGCGTTATGTATACCTCGTATACACTTCAAACGAATGTGAATGCGACAGTTCCTTGCCAGGAAATAGTGTTTGCAGATATCTACGTATCGAAGCAATAGATTTCTAATGCTTCTTAAATCGCGATATCGCATCTTATTGCTATGTTTCATGATAAGATATAATATTCATTGCGAAGTGTCATGTATACCTCGTATTCCTTTCAAAAGAATGTAAATGCGACACTTCCTTGCTAGGAAGTAGCGTTTGCAGATGTCTACGTATCGAAGCAATAGAATCCTAATGCTTCTTAAGTCGTCATATTGCATCTCATTCATGTATACCTCGTATTCCTTTCAAAGGAATGTAAATGCGACACTTCCTTGCTTGGAAGTAGCGTTTGCAGATGTCTACGTATCCAAGCAATAGAGTTCTAATGCTGCTTAATTCGCCATATTACATCTAATTTCTATGTTTCATGGTAAGATATAACATTCATTGTGAAGTATTATGTATACCTCGTATTCACTTCAAAAGAATGTAAACGCGACACTTCCTTGCCAGGAAATAGCGTTTGCAGATGTCTACGTATCGAAGCAATAGAATTCTGATGCTCCTGAAATCGCCATATCGCATCTCATTTCTATGTTTCATGATAAGATATAATATTCACTGTGCTGTGTTATGTATACCTCGTATTCACATCAAAAGAATGTAAATGCGACACTTCCTTGCTAGGAAATTGCGTTTGTAGATGTCTACGTATCGTAGAATTAGTGCTATAATGCTTCTCAAAACGCGACATCGTTTCTCATTTCTATGTTTGATGATAGTATATCATATTGATTGCAAAGTGCCATGTACATCTCGCATACACTTCAATTGAATGTACATGCGACACTTCCTTGCTAGGGAATAGCGTTTGCAGATGTCTACGTATCGAAGCAATAGAATTCTGATGCTCCTGAAATCGCCATATCGCATCTCATTTCTATGTTTCATGATAAGATATAATATCCATTGTGCAGTGTTGTGTATACCTCGTTTCCACCTCAAAAGAATGTATATACGACACTTCCTTGCTAGGAAATAGCGTATGCAGATGTCTACGTATCGAAGCAGTAGAATTCTAATGCTTCTGAAATCGCGATACCGTATCTCATTTCTATGTTTCATGATTAGATATAATATCCATTGTGCAGTGTTATGTATACCTCGTTTCCACCTCAAAAGAATGTAAATGCGACACTTCCTTGCTAGGAAATAGCATTTGCAAATGTCTACGTATCGAAGCAATAGACATCTAATGCTTCATAAATCGCCATATCGCATCTCATCTCTATGTTTCATGATAAGATGTAATATTCATTGCGAAGTGTCATGTATACCTAGTATTCCTTCCAAAAGAATGTAAATGCGACACTTGCTTGCTAGGAAGTAGCGTTTGCAGATGTCTACGTATCGAAGCAATAGAATTCTAATGCTTCTTAAAACGCGATATCGCATCTCATTTCTATGTTTCATGGTAAGGTATACTATTCAATGCGAAGTGTCATGTATACCTTGTCTACATTTCAAGGGAATGTAAATACGACGCTTCCTTGCTAGGAAATAGCGTTTCCAGATGTCTATGTATCGAAACACTTGATTTCTAATGCTTCTTAAAACGCGATATCGCATCTCATTTCTATGTTTCATGACAAGATATAATATTCATTGCTAAGTGTCATGTATACCTCGTATTCACTTCAAAAGAATGTAAATGCGACACTTCCTTGCTAGAAAATAGCGTTTGCAGATGTCTACGTATCGAAGCAATAGAGTTCTAAAGCTTGCTAATTCGTGATATCGCATCTCATTTCTATGTTTCTTCATAGTGTATAATATTCGTTGCGAAGTGTCATGTATACCTCGCCAACACTTCAAATGAATGTAAATGCGACAGTTCCTTGCTAGGATATAGCGCTTGCAGATATCTACGTATCGAAGCAAAAGAGTTCTAAATCTTCTTAAATCGCGATATCGCATCCCATTTCTATGTTTCATGATAAGAAATAATATTCATTGTGCACTGTTATGTATACCTCGTATTCACTTCAAAAGAATGTAAATGCGACACTTCCTTGCTAGGAAATAGCGTTTGCAGATGTCTACGTATCGAGGAAATAGAGTTCTAAACTTGTTAATTCGCGATATCGCATCCCATTTCTATGTTTCATGATAATATATAATATTCATTGCGAAGTGTCATGTATACCTCGCATACACTTCAAATGAATGTAAATGCGGCATTTCCTTGCTAGGAAATAGCGTTTGCAGATGTCTACGTATCGAGGAAATAGGGTTCTAAACTTGTTAATTCGCGATATCGCATCTCATTTATATGTTTCATGATAATATATAATATTCATAGCGAAGTGCCATGTATACCTCGCATACACTTCAAATGAACGTAAATGCGACACTTCTTTGCTAGGAAATAGCGTTTGCAGATGTCTACGTATCGAAGCAATAGAGTTGTAATGCTTGTTAATTCGCGATATCGCATCTCGTTCCTATGTTTCATGATAATATTTAATATTCACTGCAAAGTGTCATGTATACCTCGCACACACTTCAAATGAATGTAAATCCGACACTTCCTTGCTAGAAAATAGCGTTTGCAGATGTCTACGTATCGTGGGATTAGAGATCCAATGCTTCTCAAAATGCGATATCGCTTCTCATTTCTATGTTTCATGATAATATATAATATTCATTGCGATTTGTTATGTATACCTCGCATACACTTCAAATGAATGTAAATGCGGCATTTCCTTGCTAGGAAATAGCGTTTGCAGATGTCTACGTATCGAAGCAATAGACTTATAAAGCTTGTTAATTCGCAATATCGCACCTCATTCCTATGTTTCATGATAATATATAATATTCATTGCGATGTGTCATGTATTCCTCGCATACACTTCAAACGAATGTAAATGCGACACATCCTTGCTAGGAAAAGCGTTTGCAGATGTCTACGTATCAAAGCAATAGAGTTCTAATGCTTCTTGAATCGTCACATCGCATCTCATTTCTATGTTTCATGACAAGATATAATATTCATTGCTAAGTGTCATGTATACCTCGTATTCACTTCAAAAGAATGTAAATGCGACACTTCCTTGCTAGAAAATAGCGTTTGCAGATGTCTACGTATCGAAGCAATAGAGTTCTAATGCTTCTTGAATCGTCACATCGCATCTCATTTCTATGTTTCATGACAAGATATAATATTCATTGCTAAGTGTCATGTATACCTCGTATTCACTTCAAAAGAATGTAAATGCGACACTTCCTTGCTAGAAAATAACGTTTGCAGATGTCTACGTATCGAAGCAATAGAGTTCTAAAGCTTGCTAATTCGTGATATCGCATCTCATTTCTATGTTTCATGATAGTGTATAATATTCGTTGCGAAGTGTCATGTATACCTCGCATACACTTCAAATGAATGTAAATGCGACAGTTCCTTGCTAGGATATAGCGTTTGCAGATATCTGCGTATCGAAGCAAAAGAGTTCTAAAACTTCTTAAATCGCGATATCGCATCTCATTTCTATGTTTCATGATAAGATATAATATTCATTGTGCACTGTTATGTATACCTCGTATTCACTTCAAAAGAATGTAAATGCGACACTTCCTTGCTAGGAAATAGCGTTTGCAGATGTCTACGTATCGAGGAAATAGAGTTGTAAACTTGTTAATTCGCGATATCGCATCTCATTTCTATGTTTCATGATAATATATAATATTCATTGCGAAGTGCCATGAGTACCTCGCGTACACTTAAAATGAATGTAAATGCGACACTTCCTTCCTAGGAAATAGCGTTTGCAGATGTCTACGTATCGAGGAAATAGACATCTAATGCTTCATAAATCGCCATATCGCATCACATTTCTGTTTCATGATAAGATATAATATTCATTGCGAAGTGTCATGTATACTTCGTATGCCTTTCAAAGGAATGTAAATGCGACACTCCCTTGCTAGGAAGTAGCGTTTGCAGATGTCTACGTATCGAAGCAATGGAGTTCTAATGCTTCTTACATCGCCATATTACATCTCATTTCTATGTTTCATGATACGATATAATTTTCATCGTGGAGTGTTATGAAAACCTCGTATTCACTTCAAAAGAATGTAGACGCGACACTTCCTTGCCCGGAAATAGCGTTTGCAGATGTCTACGTATCGTAGCATTAGGGTTCTAATGCTTCTCTAAACGCGATATCGCTACTCATTACTAAGTTTCATGATAATATGTAATAATCATTGTGGAGCGTTATGTATACCTCGTATACACTTCAAACGAATGTGAATGCGACAGTTCCTTGCCAGGAAATAGTGTTTGCAGATATCTACGTATCGAAGCAATAGAGTTCTAATGTTTCTTAAATCGCCATATAGCATCTCATTTCTATGTTTCATGATAAGATATAATATTCATTGCGAAGTGCCATGTATACCTCGCATACACTTCAATTGAATGTGCATGCGACACTTCCTTGCTGGGAAATAGCGTTTGCAGATGTCTAGGTATCGAAGCAATAGAATTCCAATGCTTCTTAAATCGTCATATCGCATCTCATATCTACGTTTCCTGAAAAGATATAATATTCATTGCGAAGTGTCATGTATACCTCGTATTCCTTTCAAAAGAATGTAAATGCGACACTTCCTTGCTAGGAAGTAGCGTTTGCAGATGTCTACGTATCGAAACAATAGAGTTCTAATGCATCTTAAATCGCCATATAGCATCTCATTTCTATGTTTCATGATAAGATATAATATTCATTGCGAAGTGCCATGTATACCTCGCATACACTTCAATTGAATGTGCATGCGACACTTCCTTGCTGGGAAATAGCGTTTGCAGATGTCTACGTATCGAAGCAATAGAATTCCAATGCTTCTTAAATCGTCATATCGCATCTCATTTCTATGTTTCATGATAAGATATAATATTCATTGCGAAGTGTCATGTATGCCTCGTATTCCTTTCAAAAGAATGTAAATGCGACACTTCCTTGTTAGGAAGTAGCGTTTGCAGATGTCTACGTATCGAAGCAATAGATTTCTAATGCTTCTTAAATCGCGATTTCGCATCTTATTGCTATGTTTCATGATAAGATATAATATTCATTGCGAAGTGTCATGTATACCTCGTATTCCTTTCAAAAGAATGTAAATGCGACACTTCCTTGCTAGGAAGTAGCGTTTGCAGATGTCTACGTATCGAAGCAATAGATTTCTAATGCTTCTTAAGTCGCCATATTGCATCTTTTCCTATGTTTCATGGTAAGATATAATATTCATTGTGGAGTGTTATGTATACCTCATATTCACTTCAAAATAATGTAAACGCGACAGTTCCTTGCTAGGAAATAGCGCTTGCAGATGTCTACGTGTCGAAGCAATAGATTTCTAAAGCTTGCTAATTCGCGATATCCCATCTCATATCTATTTTTCATGATAATATATAATATTCGTTGCGAAGTGTCATGTATGCCTCGCATACACTTCAAATGAATGTGAATGCGACAGTTCCCTGCAAGGAAATAGGGTTTGCAGATATCTACTAATCAAAGCAATAGAGTTCTGAAGTTTCTTAAATCGCGATATCGCATCTCATTTCTACGTTTCATGATAAGATATAATTTCCATTGTGCAGTATTATGAATACCTCGCATACACTCCAAAAGAATGTAAATGCGACACTTCCTTCCTAGGAAATAGCGTTTGCAGATGTCTACGTATCGAGGAAATAGACATCTAATGCTTCATAAATCGCCATATCGCATCACATTTCTGTTTCATGATAAGATATAATTGTCACGTCCCGGGGTGTGATTTCACTCGAAACTATGACACGACGTCGTAGCCGTTCCCGAAACGAACGCGAATTGCGCCTGGACCGGGTTCGTTGGCGTTCTGGACTCTAATTACCGAATATTTAACGCGGCACTTACCTTTTGATGTCTTGATTTTACCGCTGTGACTCTCGTTCCAGGTATCGAGAGCGCCTTGGATCCGTGACCGGTATTGCTGCGGCGTACGGCTGGAACGGTTGTACGGTCACAGGGATGAGTTTCCAGACGGGCTGACCCCGGCTGGCGGGTACGGGCGCTGGGACAGGACGATCCTGGGCACGAACGGGCCGGACGGCGGAAAAGGTATCCTTCGCAGGAACAGGAACTCGAGTGCAGAGATCGATGTATCCAGGAACACTGCCCACGTATTCGCGAATCAGACGACGCATGAACTCCTTCCTCCCCGCGCGTCGTGTACGCTTTTTCGGAGTCTCGAAGTTCATCAAGAGCACTTGTACTTCGGAAGATAACGGCACGGCTAAGCGCTGGTTCGCTCTAGCGGTACAGTGTCAACCTGGGCGCAAGATGCTCGATCACGGCAGGACTGAAGAAAGAGCGGCTAAGCGTTGGTTCGCTCTAGCTGTCTACCTTCAGGACTATCGCAGATGAATTATAGGAACGTGTAATATTCGCGAGCGTACCCGTGGAATTGAGTTGAGGAACTTGTAATTGAAATAAAGAAGATTTGTATCTGGTATAAACTACGTATATTCTTTAAACTTCCCTATGTTACTACACTTGACTAATTCTAAGTTATTAAACTAAGATTATAACAAGAAATTGAAATGGACTAAGTTACGTTACGGACTCCGCTAACGGAGATGAGATAGAGACGAAGGCATTGAGCTGGTAGCTCGTTGCTTATGAGCCAATTGCTCGAGTCGGAGAGAACTCCTCGGTTCGGAGTCGAGACTAGATGTGTCTCGTTCGGAGGCGCGATTAGTAGTGTCTATCAGATCTCGCATCCGCGACCTCCTCGGGTCGCGCGGCGCGCGAGTCGCTGGGCCCTCGCGGTGGGGCGGACGGTTGGAGTAGGGCGGCCGCGTTGAGCGTGAGCCGCGAGCGTCGAGTGCGCGCGCGAGCGCATCGCAACTTATCTCTAGCGTAACGACTAGGCGGCGTATGTACATGTATGTATTTAAATCTAGATGTGTGTTGTGGTGTATGTACAGAAATGAGTAGTGTACTTATACTATGATCGCATATACGAGAAGAGGGTGTACGGGTGCGTGATCGCCGGTGACTCGATACGGTACGTGGTGTGGTGCTCCTCGCCCTCGTAACGTGGGGTGAGGTCTTCCCTGACGTGTGTCGAGTGCCCTTCCTCTCTCTCGTATCGTCGTCTCTGAATACTGGAGCGGCGTGTCGGCGGGTGGCCCGCGTACAGGGGCTCTGGATACGGATGCCGCTGGAGAAGAGGTTGACGCCGGAGGGTGGCAGGCGGTACGCCTGACGTCACACCACCCCCCTTGGGAAAAGAATCTCGGCCATGCCGAGATCTCTTGTCTGGTCCATGGACGTCGGGATGCTGGGGCCGTTTCTGGATTCTGGCGACGGATTGCTGTAGGAACTGCGTGCTCTCTCCTGTTTCGCCTTGGCGAAGACGTTTGGATGCTGGGCCTTGTATACGGGTTTCCTCTGCGGTGGAGGAACTTTCGTCACTTTCACTTATAGTGTTCGTTCGCATAGCACTGCACTCACTGAGTTTACTTTCAGTTCTTGTCACTGTTCTCTCATTCATGCTCACTCTGTGCATACTACGCATTCGCTTACACAATTTAATCTTGTTCGTATGAACAATCTTATGGCGCCCTTTAACATTTAATTTGACATTGCAATTGCCCAAAATTTCTAGGATTCTGTACGGGCCGGTGTATTGCGCTTGAAACTTATGCTTGTTTGGTTCTTTCAAAAGATACACCCATTGGCCTACCTCGAAATTTTGGACGTTTATATTTCGGTCGTAATAATACTTAGATCTACGTTTCGCGCTATCTAAGTTGGCTTTAGCTAACTCTTGGGATTTGGCGATTCTTTCGTGCAGTTCTATAAGATAATCGTTATAACTCTCATTTTCAGAGCTGTCCTGAAAAGGAGTGGCTGACGGAGTCCTGGCTATCCTGCCGAATACTAATTCGTGCGGTGTGTACAACGTGCCTTCGTGCACGCTTGTGTTATAAGAAAACATTGCATATGGCAACCATTTCTCCCAATCGTTGCTCGACTCTATGTAATGTTTCAGATACTCGGCCAGGACGTGATGTGATCTCTCGACGGATCCATTGGTTTGCGGATGGAAGGCGGTGGATTTATATTGCTTGATGCGGAACTTGATGGCTATGGCCTTGATCAAGCTGTTTATAAAATTCGCGCCCTGATCTGTTAGTATGCCCTTCGGGCATCCGAACTTGCAGATGAATTCTTTAATTAATGCGTCCGCAATGTCGACTGCTGTGGTCGATTTGAGTGGGACGGCGACTGAGTATTTCGTAAGGAGATCTTGGATTGTGAGTATGCTCGTAAAGCCATCGGGAGTTGCGGGGAGAGGACCCATTACATCCATCGAAATTTTGTCGAAAGCTCTGCCAGGTGTGTCGGTTAACGTAAGAGGTTGTCTGGTCTTAACTCTGACCAGTTTCTCTGTCTGGCAGCTTTTACATCTGCCGATATACTCCTGAATTTGAGTTTTCATATTAGGCCAGAAGTATTTTTGCCTAATACGGGAATATGTTTTATTTACTCCCTTGTGGCCACCCACAGGAGAGTCGTGATTTTCCCTGATTATTTTTAGTCGGTCCTCGACCGATGGAGTTTGAATCAGGCCCTGGCAGACCGTAATTTGGATGTTCGTCTCGTAGAAGAGGTCCTGAAGGATCTTTTGGATTCGGGACCAGGATAAGGAGTCGAGGAATGTTTGTGCGATGCTGAATGATTGTAGTTGGAGTTCGATTGTTACGTCGCACAGTGATCGGAAGGTTTCAATTGCTGTCTGGAAGTCGATCGATCGGCTGGAGTGTTCAATGATTGGAAGTTGGATCTGGAATTGATCTTCGATTCTTACGACTTTGGCTTTTGTAAGAACGAGGTCTCTGTTGGAAAGGAATTTGCCAGCTTTTTCTAAATCTTTGGCGCCCGTGTCATACGGATGCCCCGATTGCGTAACGAAAACAACTAAGTTGTCTCGTCGCGTTGACAATGCATCACGGCTGAACATGAACAAGGGTTCGCGCCTGAAGTGTTCATTTGGCGCGGGAGTATAAATGTCTGTGCTGTCGGTAATGGCGTGCGGGGATGATGACGTGTTGGTAAGGAAGGGAGTGTCCGGTGTCGGTAATTCGGTTCCCGAGGTTATCGGTGTGGGAGGAGGCGCTGGAGTGGCATATTTCTTGCGGATTTCCGGGGCGACTTCAAAGATGTCGTCCTCTGAGTTATCGGAATAGGATAGCGGGAAAACTTGAATGGGATTTCGCGACAGTGCGTCCGCATTAAGATTCGTTTTACCGCTTTTGTAGACCATTTCATAGTCGAATTCCGCTAATTTGAGCCTCCATCGCACTAACCTACTGGACGGGTCCTTGACCGAGTTCATCCACACTAACGGTCGATGGTCGGTAACGAGTTTGAATTGGTTACCGTATACGTATGGCCGAAAGTAGTGGACGGCGTAGACTATCGCCAGACACTCCTTCTCGATCGTGGAGTAGTTTTTCTCCGCGGTATTCAGTAATCGCGAAGCGTACGCGATTGGTAAGTCGCGACCTATGGGCCCTTGACTTAGGATAGCGCCGATCGCTTCGGCGGATGCGTCTGTTGTGATCACGAAGGGCTGTTTGAAATTTGGGTACTGCAGTATCGGTGCCTCGCATAGACAGTCCCGAAGTTTAACGAATGAATTTTCGTGATCGTTGCGCCATACAAAGGGCGCGTCCTTTTTTAATAGATTCGTGAGCGGTTTAGCAGTTTTTGAAAAATTCGCGATGAATCGCCGATAGTATCCCGCAAGCCCGAGGAATTGTTTGACTTGTTTAGCATTTCGAGGGCGCGGAAAATTTTTGACGGCGCTTATTTTTGCAGGGTCCGGCTTTACGCCATGTTCGCTAATTATATGTCCTAAATAGCTGACTTCTCTCCTCAGGAACTCGCATTTGTCTGGTTGTAGTACCAAATTAGCTTCTTTGAGCCTTTGAGATAATTTTTCGTATTTGAGTCGATGTTCCTGAAGAGAGCTGGCATAGAGTACAATGTCATCCAGGTAGACGAAAATTTCATTTCCCTGAAGACCGGACAGGACATTGTCCATAAGGCGCTGGAACGTCGCGGGCGCGTTTTTTAGACCAAAAGGCATTCTCTTAAATTCATAATGCCCGTGAGGCGTAGAGAAGGCGGTTTTGGGAGCATTGGCGGGTTCCATAGGGATCTGGTGGAACCCGCTCGCGAGGTCAAACGTACTAAAGTACTTCGCACTCCCGAGTTGGTCAAGAATCTCGGTTATGCAAGGGAGGGGGTAAGCATCGGCGACGGATTTCTCGTTGAGCGCGCGGTAATCTATGACGACGCGCCACTGCTTATTGCCTAACGAGTCGGGCTTCTTCGGCACGACCCACAGTGGCGAATTGTATGGCGATTTGGATGGAGAGATGACACCCTTTTGTAAAAAATTTTCGACTTGGCGTCGAATCTCCTCCTTATGCGCGGGGGGGAAACGGTACTGTTTCACGTTGACCGGGCGGTCGTCAACCGTCGGAATTTTGTGTGTGGTTACCGATGTTTTCCCTAATTCATCACCCTCGATATAAAAGAGCTCTTGCGTGTTTTGTATGAGGCGAATGACGTGTTCCCTCTCTTCTGAATTTAAGTGGTCGAGACGGAGGAGACTAATTATTCTGTCTAGTCTAGATTTCGAAAGATCGGCAGGCATCGGCGATAACGGTGATTCTCGTTTTGGAACCCGCTTTACATTGTTTTTAACAGCCTGTGCGTAAGAAATTTGCTGCGTGTTCGCTATTTTGCAGCTCGAAGGAGGAGTTTCGCGCTTCGAAAATGGTGTCGAATTTGAATTGGAAACAGAGATTACCCCTTTGTGGGTTGCGCCGGTCGATGCGGCGGAAACAGCGGAATTGGAAGACTTGGAAAAAATCGGATACAACGACGGACTCTCCTCCTCGTTGAGGGGAGTCATAATTTGCGTTGGCTCGAGTATTACTCCCGGTAACGCGATTTCGACAGCACGATCGGACGAATTAATTATTCGTGTGATCGCTTTGCCTCGGATCACTTTGACCAGTGCGTTCCCGAAGAAAATACCCGGAGCGATATCAATTCGCGGAATTATCCCTTCGGCGAGATCGGAATTGATTACGCGTACTTTGAGCCCGATATTCGATCGCGGAGGAATCGAGATACGATCCACGGACTTCGGAGAAGCGGGTTTCTTCTCCGTCCGGGTTTTAAGTTTCGGCGGAGCATCGCGTTTCGGCGGAGGCGATGGCTTACGCGCTGGACGCGGCGGCGGAGGAGGAATAGGTTCCTTTCGCGGCGTTTGTTTATTTTTCGACGGTAGACGAGGAATAGTTTCTGCTTGCGGCGACGGTTCGTCGATTGCTTCTACGTTATCCTCGAATGGAATCTTTTGACCGTTCCATTTAATGAAATTTTTTAAGAAAGAAATTTCGGCGTCTTTGCAAAAACCCGAGCCGAGGATTCCGCTCGGTTTGAGGGGGAAATTGTCCTCGACGACGTTGAAGGGTACAACGCGGTCGTAGATGACTAGGTTTACCGTCCCTAGGGTAGCGGTTTTGCCATCGGTTACGCCCGTTATAACAACGATTTCTGAAGCGTCGATTCTCGCGGATGGTTTGAGAGCCGAACGTTTAATGATATTTATCTCCGCTCCCGTGTCTATCATGAACTGCGTCGGTGAAACTAAGAGATCTGCTTTTAAAATTACGTTCGGTGTGCTGGTTTTTCCCGTGATATTTACAGCGGCGTTTCGTTTGTTTCCCCGTCGGAATTGTTCGTCGCGAGAGAACGGATGCGGTGCTCGGCCTCGCGACCTGTCTCGCGGCGGGTGTAGAGGCCACCTTCGTTTCCCGAATTTCTGTTTACGGTGTTTTGATACTGGCGTTTGCGACATTCGTCGATGTCGTGTCCCGAGTTCTTGCAATACCTGCAAAACTTCGGCGCGTCCCTGGTCACGATTTGTCGCGGCTGGTCGTATACTGGACGTTTAGCGGGAGTTGGCGCGTCCCTGGTTCGCAGGTAGTCGTCCCGATAGTTATGCGATCGCTGCGGAGGGAATGACCTGAGTTTGCACTCGGTCGCGTAATGCCCCGAATTATTGCATTTGTTGCATATTATCTCCGTGCGTTTTTCACGCGATTCTGTTCGCGGTCGCGTTTTACCGAGCCTATTACAATCGCGCTCGTGAATTTGAAAAAGATCCCGTGCTCGGGCGAAAGTTTGTCGTAACGTACTGTACGAATCTAACGGCATTTGTATTCTTATTTCCGGGATTAAGCCGTCTCTAAAGCACTGCGAGGTGAAAGCGTTTACGTTTTCGAGGGATTCCTGAGGGTCTCGCCCATTGAGTCTGTCACAGTCAATTATCGCGGTCCTTAAGTCTTTCACCCGGCTGATATAATCCAGAATGTGTTCGTGAGCGCGCATGTATATGTTTGTAAGCTCGCCCCGATAATGTTCTGCGGATTTCACGGTTCCAAATGAGCTACGAAGGACGTCGGTTAACTCGAGTATCGTCTCGCACGGTTCGTCCTCTAATGCGGCGTAGGCGCGGCCCTTAAGTTTTCCCTTCAGCAAACGCGTGAATGTTCGCTCGCAACCGTTAGGTATGAGCTCGTATGCTCGTTTACAAGCGCGCGTGAATTGGAGAATTGGAATATTCTGCCCGTCGAAGCTTGGAACGGCTTCAAGCGCCTGTTTGAGCGATAGCTCGTCGTGCTGCGAGCCGTGCGCATTGAAATTGGCGCTTGAATTATTAACAGAAAGTGGGTCTATTCGCGGAACATCTAAAGATACGGTATCATCGCGTGCTAGGTCCGGTGTTCGGCGAATTGCTTCTATTTCGCGACGCAACATTTCTACCTGCAGAAGTAACGCGGCGTTGGTTGAATCGGACGCGTCTGCGGGTTTCGCGGATGTGCTGGGCTGCGCGGTGCGAGAAATTGGCTCGGCGAGAGCGTCTTGAAAATCGAGTGCTCTACTCGTGCGTTTGTCGCGATCGGTATCAAGCATCGCGGCGGCCTTTTGTGCTTGCTGGCGCGTCTTAGTCGGTGGTGTCCGTGTCGCCATGGCTAGTTTCGCGGACTCTTTCGGCGGAATTTCCGGAGAGAACGCGTGGCTATCCCACCGCTGTCACCAAAAATAACTTTCGTGTCACGTCCCGGGGTGTGATTTCACTCGAAACTATGACACGACGTCGTAGCCGTTCCCGAAACGAACGCGAATTGCGCCTGGACCGGGTTCGTTGGCGTTCTGGACTCTAATTACCGAATATTTAACGCGGCACTTACCTTTCGATGTCTTGATTTTACCGCTGTGACTCTCGTTCCAGGTATCGAGAGCGCCTTGGATCCGTGACCGGTATTGCTGCGGCGTACGGCTGGAACGGTTGTACGGTCACAGGGATGAGTTTCCAGACGGGCTGACCCCGGCTGGCGGGTACGGGCGCTGGGACAGGACGATCCTGGGCACGAATGGGCCGGACGGCGGAAAAGGTATCCTTCGCAGGAACAGGAACTCGAGTGCAGAGATCGATGTATCCAGGAACACTGCCCACGTATTCGCGAATCAGACGACGCATGAACTCCTTCCTCCCCGCGCGTCGTGTACGCTTTTTCGGAGTCTCGAAGTTCATCAAGAGCACTTGTACTTCGGAAGATAACGGCACGGCTAAGCGCTGGTTCGCTCTAGCGGTACAGTGTCAACCTGGGCGCAAGATGCTCGATCACGGCAGGACTGAAGAAAGAGCGGCTAAGCGTTGGTTCGCTCTAGCTGTCTACCTTCAGGACTATCGCAGATGAATTGTAGAAACGTGTAATATTCGCGAGCGTACCCGTGGAATTGAGTTGAGGAACTTGTAATTGAAATAAAGAAGATTTGTATCTGGTATAAACTACGTATATTCTTTAAACTTCCCTATGTTACTACACTTGACTAATTCTAAGTTATTAAACTAAGATTATAACAAGAAATTGAAATGGACTAAGTTACGTTACGGACTCCGCTAACGGAGATGAGATAGAGACGAAGGCATTGAGCTGGTAGCTCGTTGCTTATGAGCCAATTGCTCGAGTCGGAGAGAACTCCTCGGTTCGGAGTCGAGACTAGATGTGTCTCGTTCGGAGGCGCGATTAGAAGTGTCTATCAGATCTCGCATCCGCGACCTCCTCGGGTCGCGCGGCGCGCGAGTCGCTGGGCCCTCGCGGTGGGGCGGACGGTTGGAGTAGGGCGGCCGCTCGGCCCTAGCGGTGGGGCGGCCGGTCGGAGTGGGGAGCGGCCCGCGTTGAGCGTGAGCCGCGAGCGTCGAGTGCGCGCGCGAGCGCATCGCAACTTATCTCTAGCGTAACGACTAGGCGGCGTATGTACATGTATGTATTTAAATCTAGATGTGTGTTGTGGTGTATGTACAGAAATGAGTAGTGTACTTATACTATGATCGCATATACGAGAAGAGGGTGTACGGGTGCGTGATCCCCGGTGACTCGATACGGTACGTGGTGTGGTGCTCCTCGCCCTCGTAACGTGGGGTGAGGTCTTCCCTGACGTGTGTCGAGTACCCTTCCTCTCTCTCGTATCGTCGTCTCTGAATACTGGAGCGGCGTGTCGGCGGGTGGCCCGCGTACAGGGGCTCTGGATACGGATGCCGCTGGAGAAGAGGTTGACGCCGGAGGGTGGCAGGCGGTACGCCTGACGTCACAACGTATCGTGGCAATAGATTTTTAATGCTTCTTAAAGCGCGATATCGTATCTCATTTCTACGTTTCATGGTAAGATGTAATATTCATTGCGAAGTGTTATGCATTCCTCGTCTACACTTCAAATGAATGTAAATGCGACACTGCCTTGTAAAGAAACAGCGTTTGCAGATGTCTACCTATCGTAGCAATAGAGTTCTATTGCTTCTTAAAACGCGATATCGCATCTCATTTCTATGTTTCATGGTAAGTTATAATATGATTTGCGAAGTGTCATGTATTCCTCGTCTACACTTCAAATGAATATAAATGCGATACATCCTTGCAAGGAAATATCGTTTGCAAACGTCTACCTATCGTAGCAATAGAGTTGTAATGCTTCTTAAAATGCGATATTGCATCTCATTTCTATATTTCATGGTAAGATATAATATGATTTGCGAAGTTTCATGTATTCCTCGTCTACACTTCAAATGAATGTAAATGCGACACTTCCTTGCAAGGAAATAGCGTTTGCAGATGTCTACGTATCGTAGCAATAGAGTTCTATTGCTTCTTAAAACGCGATATCGCATCTCATTTCTATGTTTCATGGTAAGATATAATATGATTTGCGAAGTGTCATGTATTCCTCGTCTACACTTCAAATGAATGTAAATGCGACACTTCCTTGCTAGGAAATAGCGCCCGCAGATTTCTAGGTATCGTAGCAATAGTGTTCTAATGCTTCTTAAAACGCGATATCGCATTTCATTTCTATGTTTCATGGTAAGATATAATACGATTTGCGAAGTGTCATGTATTCCTCGTCTACACTTCAAATGAATGTAAATGCGACATTTCCTTGCTAGGAAATAACGTCTGTAGATGTCTAGGTATCGTAGCAATATAGTTCTAATGCTTCTTAAAACGCGATATCGCATCTCATTTCTATGTTTCATGGTAAGATGTAATATTCATTGCGAAGTGTTATGCATTCCTCGTCTACGATTCAAATGAATGTAAATGCGACACATCCTTGCAAGGAAATATCGTTTGCAAACGTCTACCTATCGTAGCAATAGAGTTCTAATACTTCTTAAAACGCGATATCGCATCTCATTTCTATATTTCATGGTAAGATATAATACGATTTGCGAAGTGTCATGTATTCCTCGTCTACACTTCAAATGAATGTGAATGCGACACTTCCTCGCTAGGAAATAGCGTTTGCAGATGTCTACGTATCGTAGAAATAGAGTTCAAATGCTTCTTAAAACGCGATATCGCATCTCATTTCTATGTCTCATGGTAAGATATATTATGATTTGCGATGTGTTATGTATTCCTCGTCTACACTTCAATTGAATGTAAATGCGACACTTACTTGCAAGGAAATAGCGTTTGCAGATGTCTACGTATCGTAGCAATAGAGTTCTTATGATTCTTAAAACGCGATATCGCATTTCATTTCTATGTTTCATGGTAAGATATAATATGATTTGCGAAGTGTTATGTATTCCTCGTCTACACTTCAAATGAATGTGAATGCGAAACTTCCTCGCTAGGAAATAGCGTTTGCAGATGTCCACGTATCGTAGTAATAGATTTCTAATGCTTCTTAAAACGCGATATCGCATCTCATTTCTATGTTTCATGGTAAGATATAATATGAATTGGGAAGTGTCATGTATACCTCGTCTACACTTCAAATGAATGTAAATGCGACACTTCCTTGCAAGGAAATAGCGTTTGCAGATGTCTATCTATCGTAGCAATAGTGTTCTAATGCTTCTTAAAACGCGATATCGCATCTCATTTCTATGTTTCATGGCAAGATATAATATGATTTGCGAAGTGTCATGTTTTCATCGTCTACATTTCAAATGAATGTAAATGCCACACTTCCCTGCTAGGAAATAGTGTCTGCAGATGTCTAGGTATCGTAGCAATAGAGTTCCAATGCTTCTTAAAACGCGATATCGCATCTCATTCCTATGTTTCATGGTAAGATATAATATGATTTGCGAAGTGTCATGTACTCCTCGTCTACACTTCAAATGAATGTAAATGCAACACTTCCTTGCAAGGAAATAGCGTTTGCAGATGTCTACGTATCGAAGCAATAGAGTTCAAATGCTTCTTAAAACGAGATATTGCATCTCATATCTATGCTTCATGATAAGATATAATATTCATTGCGAAGTGTTATGCATTCCTCGTCTACGATTCAAATGAATGTAAATGCGACACTTCCTTGCAAGGAAATAGCGTTTGCAGATGTCTACGTATCGTAGCAATAGATTTCTAATGCTTCTTAAAACGCGATATCGCATCTCATTTCTACGTTTCATGGTAAGATATAATATGATTTGCGAAGTGTCATGTATTCCTCGTCTACACTTCAAATGAATGTAAATGCCACACTTCCCTGCTAGGAAATAGCGTCTGCAGATGTCTAGGTATCGTAGCAATAGAGATCAAATGCTTCATAAAACGAGATATCGCATCTCATTTCCATGTTTCATGGTAAGATATAATATGATTTGCGAAGTCTTATGTATTCCTCGTCTACACTTCAAATGAACGTAAATGCGACAATTCCTTGCAAGGAAATAGCGTTTGCAGATGTCTACGTATCGTAGCAATAGATTTCTAATGCTTCTTAAAACGCGATATCGCATCTCATTTCTATGTTTCATGGTAAGATATAATATGATTTGCGAAGTTTCATGTATTCCTCGTCTACACATCAAGTGAATGTAAATGCGACACTTCCTTGCAAGGAAATAGCGTTTGCAGATGTCTACGTATCGAAGAAATAGAGTTCAAATGCTTCTTAAAACGCATTATCGCATCTCATTACTATATTGCATGATAAGATTTAATATTCAATGTAAAGTGTTATGTATACCTCGTATTCTCTTCAGAATGTAAATGCGACACTTCCTCGCTAGGAAATAGCGTTTGCAGATGTCTACGTGTCGTAGCAATAGATTTCTAATGCTTCTTAAAACGCGATATCGCATCTCATTTCTATGTTTCATGGTAAGATATAACATGAATTGCGAAGTGTCATGTATACCTCGTCTACACTTCAAATGAATGTAAATGCGATACTTCCTTGCAAGGAAATAGCGTTTGCGAATGTCTATCTATCGTAGCAATAGCGTTCTAATGCTTCTTAAAACGCGATATCGCATCTCATTTCTATGTTTCATGGTAAGATATAATAAGATTTGCGAAGTGTTATGCATTCCTCGTCTACGATTCAAATGAATGTAAATGCGACACTTCCTTGCAAGGAAATAGCGTTTGCAGATGTCTACGTATCGTAGCAATATAGTTCTTATGATCCTTAAAACGCGATATCGCATCTCATTTCTATGTTTCATGGTAAGTTATAATATGATTTGCGATGTGTTATGTATTCCTCGTCTACACTTCAAATGAATGTGAATGCGACACTTCCTCGCTAGGAAATAGCGTTTGGAGATGTCTACGTATCGTAGCAATAGATTTCCAATGCCACTTAAAACGCGATATCGCATCTCATTTCTATGTTTCATGGTAGGGATATAATATGATTTGCGAAGTGTCATGTATTCCTCGTCTACACTTCAAATGAATGTAAATGCCACACTTCCCTGCTAGAAAATAGCGTCTGCAGATGTCCAGGTATCGTAGCAATAGAGTTCTAATGCTTCTTAAAACGCGATATCGCATCTCATTTCTATGTTTCATGGTAAGATATAATATGAATTGCGAAGTGTCATGTATACCTCGTCTACACTTCAAATAAATGTATATGCGACACTACCTTGCTAGGAAATAGCGTCTGCAGATGTCTAGGTATCGCAGCAATAGTGTTCTAATGCTTCTTAAAACGCGATATCGCATCTCATTTCTATGTTTCATGGTAAGATATAATATGATTTGCGAAGTGTTATGTATTCCTCGTCTACACTTCAAATGAATGTAAATGCGACACTTCCTTACAAGGAAATAGCGTTGGCAGATGTCTACGTATCGTAGTAATAGAGTTCTTATGATTCTTAAAACGCGATATCGGCATCTCATTTCAATGTTTCATGGTAAGATATAATATGATTTGCGAAGTGTCATGTATTCCTCGTCTACACTTCAAATGAATGTGAATGCGACACTTCCTCGCTAGGAAATAGCGTTTGCAGATGTCTACGTATCGTAGCAATAGATTTCTAATGCTTCTTAAACGCGATATCGCAACTCATTTCTATGTTTCATGGTAAGATATAATATGAATTGCGAAGTGTCATGTATACCTCGTCTACGATTCAAATGAATGTAAATGCGACACTTCCTTGCAAGGAAATAGCGTTTGCAGATGTCTACGTATCGTAGCAATAGAGTTCATATGATACTTAAAACGCGATATCGCATCTCATTTCTATATTTCATGGTAAGATATAATATGATTTGCGAAGTGTCATGTATTCCTCGTCTACACTTCAAATGAATGTGAATGCGACACTTCCTCGCTAGGAAATAGCGTTTGGAGATGTCTACGTATCGTAGCAATAGATTTCCAATGCCACTTAAACGCGATATCGCATCTCATTTCTATGTTTCATGGTAAGATATAATATGATTTGCGAAGTGTCATGTATTCCTCGTCTACACTTCAAATGAATGTAAATGCCACACTTCCCTGCTAGAAAATAGCGTCTGCAGATGTCCAGGTATCGTAGCAATAGAGTTCTAATGCTTCTTAAAACGCGATATCGCATCTCATTTCTATGTTTCATGGTAAGATATAATATGAATTGCGAAGTGTCATGTATACCTCGTCTACACTTCAAATGAATGTATATGCGACACTACCTTGCTAGGAAATAGCGTCTGCAGATGTCTAGGTATCGCAGCAATAGTGTTCTAATGCTTCTTAAAACGCGATATCGCATCTCATTTCTATGTTTCATGGTAAGATATAATATGATTTGCGAAGTGTTATGTATTCCTCGTCTACACTTCAAATGAATGTAAATGCGACACTTCCTTACAAGGAAATAGCGTTGGCAGATGTCTACGTATCGTAGCAATAGAGTTCTTATGATTCTTAAAACGCGATATCGCATCTCATTTCAATGTTTCATGGTAAGATATAATATGATTTGCGAAGTGTCATGTATTCCTCGTCTACACTTCAAATGAATGTGAATGCGACACTTCCTCGCTAGGAAATAGCGTTTGCAGATGTCTACGTATCGTAGCAATAGATTTCTAATGCTTCTTAAAACGCGATATCGCAACTCATTTCTATGTTTCATGGTAAGATATAATATGAATTGCGAAGTGTCATGTATACCTCGTCTACGATTCAAATGAATGTAAATGCGACACTTCCTTGCAAGGAAATAGCGTTTGCAGATGTCTACGTATCGTAGCAATAGAGTTCATATGATACTTAAAACGCGATATCGCATCTCATTTCTATGTTTCATGGTAAGATATAATATGATTTGCGAAGTGTCATGTATTCCTCGTCTACACTTCAAATGAATGTGAATGCGACACTTCCTCGCTAGGATATAGCGTTTGGAGATGTCTACGTATCGTAGCTATAGATTTCCAATGCCACTTAAAACGCGATATCGCATCTCATTTCTATGTTTCATGGTAAGATATAATATGATTTGCGAAGTGTCATGTATTCCTCGTCTACACTTCAAATGAATGTAAATGCCACACTTCCCTGCTAGAAAATAGCGTCTGCAGATGTCCAGGTATCGCAGCAATAGTGTTCTAATGCTTCTTAAAACGCGATATCGCATCTCATTTCTATGTTTCATGGTAAGATATAATATGATTTGCGAAGTGTTATGTATTCCTCGTCTACACTTCAAATGAATGTAAATGCGACACTTGCTTACAAGGAAATAGCGTTGGCAGATGTCTACGTATCGTAGTAATAGAGTTCTTATGATTCTTAAAACGCGATATCGCATCTCATTTCAATGTTTCATGGTAAGATATAATATGATTTGCGAAGTGTCATGTATTCCTCGTCTACACTTCAAATGAATGTGAATGCGACACTTCCTCGCTAGGAAATAGCGTTTGCAGATGTCTACGTATCGTAGCAATAGATTTCTAATGCTTCTTAAAACGCGATATCGCAACTCATTTCTATGTTTCATGGTAAGATATAATATGAATTGCGAAGTGTCACGTATACCTCGTCTACGATTCAAATGAATGTAAATGCGACACTTCCTTGCAAGGAAATAGCGTTTGCAGATGTCTACGTGTCGTAGCAATAGAGTTCATATGATACTTAAAACGCGATATCGCATCTCATTTCTATGTTTCATGGTAAGATATAATATGATTTGCGAAGTGTCATGTATTCCTCGTCTACACTTCAAATGAATGTGAATGCGACACTTCCTCGCTAGGAAATAGCGTTTGGAGATGTCTACGTATCGTAGCAATAGATTTCCAATGCCACTTAAAACGCGATATCGCATCTCATTTCTATGTTTCATGGTAAGATATAATATGATTTGCGAAGTGTCATGTATTCCTCGTCTACACTTCAAATGAATGTAAATGCCACACTTCCCTGCTAGAAAATAGCGTCTGCAGATGTCCAGGTATCGTAGCAATAGAGTTCTAATGCTTCTTAAAACGCGATATCGCATCTCATTTCTATGTTTCATGGTAAGATATAATATGAATTGCGAAGTGTCATGTATACCTCGTCTACACTTCAAATGAATGTATATGCGACACTACCTTGCTAGGAAATAGCGTCTGCAGATGTCTAGGTATCGCAGCAATAGTGTTCTAATGCTTCTTAAAACGCGATATCGCATCTCATTTCTATGTTTCATGGTAAGATATAATATGATTTGCGAAGTGTTATGTATTCCTCGTCTACACTTCAAATGAATGTAAATGCGACACTTCCTTACAAGGAAATAGCGTTGGCAGATGTCTACGTATCGTAGCAATAGAGTTCTTATGATTCTTAAAACGCGATATCGCATCTCATTTCAATGTTTCATGGTAAGATATAATATGATTTGCGAAGTGTCATGTATTCCTCGTCTACACTTCAAATGAATGTGAATGCGACACTTCCTCGCTAGGAAATAGCGTTTGCAGATGTCTACGTATCGTAGCAATAGATTTCTAATGCTTCTTAAAACGCGATATCGCAACTCATTTCTATGTTTCATGGTAAGATATAATATGAATTGCGAAGTGTCATGTATACCTCGTCTACGATTCAAATGAATGTAAATGCGACACTTCCTTGCAAGGAAATAGCGTTTGCAGATGTCTACGTATCGTAGCAATAGAGTTCATATGATACTTAAAACGCGATATCGCATCTCATTTCTATGTTTCATGGTAAGATATAATATGATTTGCGAAGTGTCATGTATACCTCGTCTACGATTCAAATGAATGTAAATGCGACACTTCCTTGCAAGGAAATAGCGTTTGCAGATGTCTACGTATCGTAGCAAGAGATTTCATATGATTCTTAAAACGCGATATCGCATCTCATTCCTATGATTCATGGTAAGATATAATATGATTTGCGAAGTGTCATGTATTCCTCGTCTACGCTTCAAATGAATGTGAATGCGACACTTCCTCGCTAGGAAATAGCGTTTGCAGATGTCTACGTGTCGTAGCAATAGATTTCTAATGCTTCTTAAAACGCGATATCGCATCTCATTTCTATGTTTCATGGTAAGATATAACATGAATTGCGAAGTGTCATGTATACCTCGTCTACACTTCAAATGAATGTAAATGCGATACTTCCTTGCAAGGAAATAGCGTTTGCGAATGTCTATCTATCGTAGCAATAGTGTTCTAATGCTTCTTAAAACGCGATATCGCATCTCATTTCTATGTTTCATGGTAAGATATAGTAAGATTTGCGAAGTGTTATGCATTCCTCGTCTACGATTCAAATGAATGTAAATGCGACACTTCCTTGCAAGGAAATAGCGTTTGCAGATGTCTACGTATCGTAGCAATATAGTTCTTATGATTCTTAAAACGCGATATCGCATCTCATTTCTATGTTTCATGGTAAGATATAATATGATTTGCGATGTGTTATGTATTCCTCGTCTACACTTCAAATAAATGTGAATGCGACACTTCCTCGCTAGGAAATAGCGTTTGGAGATGTCTACGTATCGTAGCAATCGATTTCCAATGCCACTTAAAACACGATATCGCATCTCATTTCTATGTTTCATGGTAAGATATAATATGATTTGCGAAGTGTCATGTATTCCTCGTCTACACTTCAAATGAATGTAAATGCCACACTTCCCTGCTAGAAAATAGCGTCTGCAGATGTCCAGGTATCGTAGCAATAGAGTTCTAATGCTTCTTAAAACGCGATATCGCATCTCATTTCTATGTTTCATGGTAAGATATAATATGAATTGCGAAGTGTCATGTATACCTCGTCTACACTTCAAATGAATGTATATGCGACACTACCTTGCTAGGAAATTGCGTCTGCAGATGTCTGTGTATCGCAGCAATAGTTTTCTAATGCTTCTTAAAACGCGATATCGCATCTCATTTCTATGTTTCATGGTAAGATATAATATGATTTAGAAGTGTTATGTATTCCTCGTCTACACTTCAAATGAATGTACATACGACACTTCCTTACAAGGAAATAGCGTTGGCAGATGTCTACGTATCGTAGCAATAGAGTTCTTATGATTCTTAAAACGCGATATCGCATCTCATTTCAATGTTTCATGGTAAGATATAATATGATTTGCGAAGTGTCATGTATTCCACGTCTACACTTCAAATGAATGTGAATGCGACACTTCCTCGCTAGGAAATAGCGTTTGCAGATGTCTACGTATCGTAGCAATAGATTTCTAATGCTTCTTAAAACGCGATATCGCAACTCATTTCTATGTTTCATGGTAAGATATAATATGAATTGCGAAGTGTCATGTATACCTCGTCTACGATTCAAATGAATGTAAATGCGACACTTCCTTGCAAGGAAATAGCGTTTGCAGATGTCTACGTATCGTAGCAATAGAGTTCATATGATACTTAAAACGCGATATCGCATCTCATTTCTATGTTTCATGGTAAGATATAATATGAATTGCGAAGTGTCATGTATACCTCGTCTACACTTCAAATGAATGTGTATGCGACACTACCTTGCTAGGAAATAGCGTCTGCAGATGTCTAGGTATCGCAGCAATAGAGTTCTAATGCTTCTTAAAACGCGATATCGCATCTCATTTCTATGTTTCATGGTAAGATATAATATGAATTGCGAAGTGTCATGTATACCTCGTCTACACTTCAAATGAATGTATATGCGACACTACCTTGCTAGGAAATAGCGTCTGCAGATGTCTAGGTATCGCAGCAATAGTGTTCTAATGCTTCTTAAAACGCGATATCGCATCTCATTTCTATGTTTCATGGTAAGATATAATATGATTTGCGATGTGTTATGTATTCCTCGTCTACACTTCAAATGAATGTGAATGCGACACTTCCTCGCTAGGAAATAGCGTTTGGAGATGTCTACGTATCGTAGCAATAGATTTCCAATGCCACTTAAAACGCGATATCGCATCTCATTTCTATGTTTCATGGTAAGATATAATATGATTTGCGAAGTGTTATGTATTCCTCGTCTACACTTCAAATGAATGTAAATGCGACACTTCCTTACAAGGAAATAGCGTTGGCAGATGTCTACGTATCGTAGCAATAGAGTTCTTATGATTCTTAGAACGCGATATCGCATCTCATTTCAATGTTTCATGGTAAGATATAATATGATTTGCGAAGTGTCATGTATTCCTCGTCTACACTTCAAATGAATGTAAATGCGACACTTCCTTGCAAGGAAATAGCGTTTGCGAATGTCTACCTATCGTAGCAATAGTGTTCTAATGCTTCTTAAAACGCGATATCGCAACTCATTTCTATGTTTCATGGTAAGATATAATATGAATTGCGAAATGTCATGTATACCTCGTCTACGATTCAAATGAATGTAAATGCGACACTTCCTTGCAAGGAAATAGCGTTTGCAGATGTCTACGTATCGTAGCAATAGAGTTCATATGATTCTTAAAACGCGATATCGCATCTCATTCCTATGTTTCATGGTAAGATATAATATGATTTGGGAATTGTCATGTATTCCTCGTCTACACTTCAAATGAATGTGAATGCGACACTTCCTCGCTAGGAAATACCGTTTGCAGATGTCTACGTATCGTAGCAATAGATTTCTAATGCTTCTTAAAACGCGATATCGCAACTCATTTCTATGTTTCATGGTAAGATATAATATGAATTGCGAAGTGTCATGTATAACTCGCCTACACTTCAAATGAATGTAAATGCGACACTTCCTTGCAAGGAAATAGCGTTTGCGAATGTCTATTGTAACGTCAGGCGTACCGCCTGCCACCCTCCGGCGTCCACCTCATCATCCCCAGCATCCGTATCCGGAGCCCCTGCACACGGGGCACCCGCCGACTCGCCGTCCCTACAGAAGGAGACAAAGGTACGAGAGGGAAGAAGGATGCAGCATGCCGCGCCCACGCGCGATCTCCACACACGAGGGGGAGGACTTCACCCCGTATTACGAGGGCGAGGAGCTCTCCGACACATACTGGGTCGAATCCCCAGCGATCACGAAGCCCTATACGTACTTCTCGTACATGTGGGACTAGAATAACCACACTACTCATATATGTACATACACACCAACACACACCTAGATTTAAGTGAATATATGTATATATTTCATTCATGCACGGTTATGTTCCGTTGCACTCGCGCGCACACTCGACGCTCGCGGCTCACGCTTAACGCGGACCGCGCCCCACTCCGAACGGCCGCCCCACCACGAGGGCCGAGCGGCCGCCCTACTCCGACCGTCCGCCCCACCGCGAGGGCCCAGCGACTCGCGCGCCGCGCGACCCGAGGAGGTCGCGGACGCGAGATCCGAGAGTCAGTTGCTAACTCATCTCCGAACTGGAGAGTTCCCATCTCATCTCCGAACCGGAGAGTTGCTAACTCATCTCCGAACCGATGAGTTCTAATCCAGTATCCGAACGATGCACTTCCGATCCGAGCAATAGGCTCATTCGCAACGAGCAATTAGCTCTAATGCATTCGTCTCTATCCATACTCCCATAGCGGAGTCCATTCGATACTTTATAATATTTCTAATTCTCATTGTAATCGCTAGTCAGTAACTTAGAACTTAGTCAAGTGTATTTAGTATAGTGAAATCATAGAATATAGTTTATTTTTACCAGATTCAAAGTATCTTTATTCGAGTTCAAATACAATTCCTTAATTCTACTCCAAGGGTACGCTCGCGATTATTCTATTTCTATATCTCATCTGCGATAGTCTTGAGGCTCGACGACTAGAGCGAACCAGCTCTTAGTTGCTCCATCCTCACTTCTACCGTGTACAGAATATCTTGCGCCCAGGTCGATCCCGGTAAGCTAGAGCGAACCAACGCTTAGCCGTGCCGTACTCAACCGAAGTTCAAGTATTCTCGACGAGCCTTGCACCTCCGACAAAGCGTACACGACGAGCGGGGAGGAGAGAGTTATTCGTCTTCTCGCTCGGGAATACGTGGGTGATGCACCAGAATATTCAATTTCCTGCGTTCGAGTCCTGGTTCCTGTGAAGGAGGTTTCCTTCGCCGCACGACCCGTACGAGTCGCCAATCGTCAGGGCCAAACGCCGATACCTGCCAGCCGGAGTCAATCCGCCTGGACGCTTATTCCCGTAGACGTACCTCCGTTCCAGCCGTACGCCGCCGCCATCCCGGTTGCGGATCCAAGGCGCTCCAGGTACCTGGAAAGAGAAATCAGACAGCGGAATCAAGCCTTCGCAAGGTAAGTTTAGTGTTACTTACCGTTTTATCGAGTCCGAAACGCCAACGAACCCGGTCCGGACGCAATTCGCGTTATTTTCGGGAACGGTTACGACTTTGTGCCACCGTTGCGAGCGCAACCGCACCTCGGGACGTGACACTATCTATCGTAGCAATAGTGTTCTAGTGCTTCTTAAAACGCGATATCGCATCTCATTTCTATGTTTCATGGTAAGATATAATATGATTTGCGAAGTGTTATGCATTCCTCGTCTACGATTCAAATGAATGTAAATGCGACACTTCCTTGCAAGGAAATAGCGTTTGCAGATGTCTACGTATCGTAGCAATAGAGTTCTTATGATTCTTAAAACGCGATATCGCATCTCATTTCTATGTTTCATGGTAAGATATAATATGATTTGCGAAGTGTCATGTATTCCTAGTCTACACTTCAAATGAATGTAAATGCGACACTACCTTGCTAGGAAATAGCGTCTGCAGATGTCTAGGTATCGCAGCAATAGAGTTCTAATGCTTCTTAAAACGCGATATCGCATCTCATTTCTATGTTTCATGGTAAGATATAATATGATTTGCGAAGTGTCATGTATTCCTCGTCTACACATCAAATGAATGTAAATGCAACACTTCGTTGCAACTAAATAGCGTTTGCGAATGTCTATCTATCGTAGCAATAGTCTTCTAATGCTTCTTAAAACGCGATATCGCATCTCATTTCTATGTTTCATGGTAAGATATAAAATGATTTGCGAAGTGTCATGTATTCCTCGTCTACAATTCAAATGAATGTAAATGCGACACTTCCTTGCAAGGAAGTAGCGTTTGCAGATGTCTACGTATCGAAGCAATAGAGTTTAAATGCTTCTTAAAATGAGATATTGCATCTCATATCTATGTTTCATGATAAGATATAATATGATTTGCGAAGTGTTATGCATTCCTCGTCTACGATTCAAATGAATGTAAATGCGACACTTCCTTGCAAGGAAAAAGCGTTTGCAGATGTCTACGTATTGTAGCAATAGAGTTCTTATGATTCTTAAAACGCGATATTGCATCTCATTTCTATGTTTCATGGTAAGATATAATATGATTTGCGAAGTGTTATGTATTCCTCGTCTATACTTCAAATGAATGTGAATGCGACACTTCATCGCTAGGAAATAGCGTTTGCAGATGCCTATGTATCGTAGCAATAGATTTCTAATGCTTCTTAAAACGCGATATCGCATCTCATTTCTATGTTTCATGGTAAGATATAATATGATTTGCGAAGTGTTATGTATTCCTCGTCCACACTTCAAATGAATGTAAATGCGACACTTCCTTGTAAGTAAATAGCGTTTGCTGATATCTACCTATCGTAGCAATAGAGTTCTAATGCTCCTTAAAACGCGATATCGCATCTCATTTCTATGTTTCATGGTAAGATATAATATGATTTGCGAAGTGTTATGTATTCCTCGTCTACACTTCAAATGAATGTGAATGCGACACTTCCTCGCTAGGCAATAGCGTTTGCAGATGTCAACATATCGTAGCAATAGATTTCTAATGCTTCTTAAAACGCGATATCGCATCTCATTTCTATGTTTCATGGTAAGATATAATATGATTTGCGAAGTGTCATGTTTTCATCGTCTACACTTCAAATGAATGTAAATGCGACACTTACTTGCAAGGAAATAGCGTTTGCAGATGTCTACGTATCGTAGCAATAGAGTTCTTATGATTCTTAAAACGCGATATCGCATCTCATTTCTGTGTTTCATGGTAAGATATAATATGATTTGCGAAGTGTTATGTATTCCTCGTCTACACTTCAAATGAATGTAAATGCGACACTTCCTTGCAAGGAAATAGCGTTTGCGAATGTCTACGTATCGTAGCAATAGAGTTCTTATGATTGTTAAAACGCGATATCGCATCTCATTTCTATGTTTCATGGTAAGGTATAATATGATTTGCGAAGTGTTATGCATTCCTCGTCTACGATTGAAATGAATGTAAATGCGACAATTCCTTGCAAGGAAATAGCGTTTGCAGATGTCTACGTATCGTAGCAATAGTGTTCTTATGATTGTTAAAACGCGATATCGCATCTCGTTTCTATGTTTCATGGTAAGGTATAATATGATGTGCGAAATGTTATGTATTCCTCGTCTACACTTCAAATGAATATAAATGCGACACTTCCTTGTAAGGAAATAGCGTTTGCAGATGTCTATGTATCGTAGCAATAGATTTCTAATGCTTCTTAAAACGCGATATCGCATCTCATTTCTATGTTTCATGGTAAGATATAATGTGATTTGCGAAGTGTCATGTATTCCTCGTCTACACTTCAAATGAATGTAAATGCGACACTTCCTTGCAAGGAAATAGCGTTTGCTGATGTCTATGTATCGTAGCAATAGATTTTTAATGCTTCTTAAAACGTGATATCGCATCTCATTTCTATGTTTCATGGTAAGATATATTATGATTTGCGAAGTGTTATGTATTCCTCGTCTACACTTCAAATGACTGTAAATGCGACACTTACTTGCAAGGAAATAGCGTTTGCAGATGTCTACGTATCGTAGCAATAGAGTTCTTATGATTCTTAAAACGCGATATCGCATCTCATTTCTATGTTTCATGGTAAGATATAATATGATTTGCGAAGTGTCATGTATTCCTCGTCTACACTTCAAATGAATGTAAATGCGACACTTCCTCGCTAGGAAATAGCGTTTGCAGATGTCCACGTATCGTAGCAATAGATTTCTAATGCTTCTTAAAACGTGATATCACATCTCATTTCTATGTTTCATGGTAAGATATAATATGATTTGCGAAGTGTCATGTATTCCTCGTCTACACTTCAAATGAATGTGAATGCGACACTTCCTCGCTAGGAAATAGCGTTTGGAGATGTCTACGTATCGTAGCAATAGATTTCCAATGCCACTTAAAACGCGATATCGCATCTCATTTCTATGTTTCATGGTAAGATATAATATGATTTGCGAAGTGTCATGTATTCCTCGTCTACACTTCAAATGAATGTAAATGCCACACTTCCCTGCTAGAAAATAGCGTCTGCAGATGTCCAGGTATCGTAGCAATAGAGTTCTAATGCTTCTTAAAACGCGATATCGCATCTCATTTCTATGTTTCATGGTAAGATATAATATGAATTGCGAAGTGTCATGTATACCTCGTCTACACTTCAAATGAATGTATATGCGACACTACCTTGCTAGGAAATAGCGTCTGCAGATGTCTAGGTATCGCAGCAATAGTGTTCTAATGCTTCTTAAAACGCGATATCGCATCTCATTTCTATGTTTCATGGTAAGATATAATATGATTTGCGAAGTGTTATGTATTCCTCGTCTACACTTCAAATGAATGTAAATGCGACACTTCCTTACAAGGAAATAGCGTTGGCAGATGTCTACGTATCGTAGCAATAGAGTTCTTATGATTCTTAAAACGCGATATCGCATCTCATTTCAATGTTTCATGGTAAGATATAATATGATTTGCGAAGTGTCATGTATTCCTCGTCTACACTTCAAATGAATGTGAATGCGACACTTCCTCGCTAGGAAATAGCGTTTGCAGATGTCTACGTATCGTAGCAATAGATTTCTAATGCTTCTTAAAACGCGATATCGCAACTCATTTCTATGTTTCATGGTAAGATATAATATGAATTGCGAAGTGTCATGTATACCTCGTCTACGATTCAAATGAATGTAAATGCGACACTTCCTTGCAAGGAAATAGCGTTTGCAGATGTCTACGTATCGTAGCAATAGAGTTCATATGATACTTAAAACGCGATATCGCATCTCATTTCTATGTTTCATGGTAAGATATAATATGATTTGCGAAGTGTCATGTATACCTCGTCTACGATTCAAATGAATGTAAATGCGACACTTCCTTGCAAGGAAATAGCGTTTGCAGATGTCTACGTATCGTAGCAAGAGATTTCATATGATTCTTAAAACGCGATATCGCATCTCATTCCTATGATTCATGGTAAGATATAATATGATTTGCGAAGTGTCATGTATTCCTCGTCTACGCTTCAAATGAATGTGAATGCGACACTTCCTCGCTAGGAAATAGCGTTTGCAGATGTCTACGTGTCGTAGCAATAGATTTCTAATGCTTCTTAAAACGCGATATCGCATCTCATTTCTATGTTTCATGGTAAGATATAACATGAATTGCGAAGTGTCATGTATACCTCGTCTACACTTCAAATGAATGTAAATGCGATACTTCCTTGCAAGGAAATAGCGTTTGCGAATGTCTATCTATCGTAGCAATAGTGTTCTAATGCTTCTTAAAACGCGATATCGCATCTCATTTCTATGTTTCATGGTAAGATATAGTAAGATTTGCGAAGTGTTATGCATTCCTCGTCTACGATTCAAATGAATGTAAATGCGACACTTCCTTGCAAGGAAATAGCGTTTGCAGATGTCTACGTATCGTAGCAATATAGTTCTTATGATTCTTAAAACGCGATATCGCATCTCATTTCTATGTTTCATGGTAAGATATAATATGATTTGCGATGTGTTATGTATTCCTCGTCTACACTTCAAATAAATGTGAATGCGACACTTCCTCGCTAGGAAATAGCGTTTGGAGATGTCTACGTATCGTAGCAATCGATTTCCAATGCCACTTAAAACGCGATATCGCATCTCATTTCTATGTTTCATGGTAAGATATAATATGATTTGCGAAGTGTCATGTATTCCTCGTCTACACTTCAAATGAATGTAAATGCCACACTTCCCTGCTAGAAAATAGCGTCTGCAGATGTCCAGGTATCGTAGCAATAGAGTTCTAATGCTTCTTAAAACGCGATATCGCATCTCATTTCTATGTTTCATGGTAAGATATAATATGAATTGCGAAGTGTCATGTATACCTCGTCTACACTTCAAATGAATGTATATGCGACACTACCTTGCTAGGAAATTGCGTCTGCAGATGTCTGTGTATCGCAGCAATAGTTTTCTAATGCTTCTTAAAACGCGATATCGCATCTCATTTCTATGTTTCATGGTAAGATATAATATGATTTAGAAGTGTTATGTATTCCTCGTCTACACTTCAAATGAATGTACATACGACACTTCCTTACAAGGAAATAGCGTTGGCAGATGTCTACGTATCGTAGCAATAGAGTTCTTATGATTCTTAAAACGCGATATCGCATCTCATTTCAATGTTTCATGGTAAGATATAATATGATTTGCGAAGTGTCATGTATTCCACGTCTACACTTCAAATGAATGTGAATGCGACACTTCCTCGCTAGGAAATAGCGTTTGCAGATGTCTACGTATCGTAGCAATAGATTTCTAATGCTTCTTAAAACGCGATATCGCAACTCATTTCTATGTTTCATGGTAAGATATAATATGAATTGCGAAGTGTCATGTATACCTCGTCTACGATTCAAATGAATGTAAATGCGACACTTCCTTGCAAGGAAATAGCGTTTGCAGATGTCTACGTATCGTAGCAATAGAGTTCATATGATACTTAAAACGCGATATCGCATCTCATTTCTATGTTTCATGGTAAGATATAATATGATTTGCGAAGTGTCATGTATACCTCGTCTACGATTCAAATGAATGTAAATGCGACACTTCCTTGCAAGGAAATAGCGTTTGCAGATGTCTACGTATCGTAGCAAGAGAGTTCATATGATTCTTAAAACGCGATATCGCATCTCATTCCTATGATTCATGGTAAGATATAATATGATTTGCGAAGTGTCATGTATTCCTCGACTACGCTTCAAATGAATGTGAATGCGACACTTCCTCGCTAGGAAATAGCGTTTGCAGATGTCTACGTGTCGTAGCAATAGATTTCTAATGCTTCTTAAAACGCGATATCGCATCTCATTTCTATGTTTCATGGTAAGATATAACATGAATTGCGAAGTGTCATGTATACCTCGTCTACACTTCAAATGAATGTAAATGCGATACTTCCTTGCAAGGAAATAGCGTTTGCGAATGTCTATCTATCGTAGCAATAGTGTTCTAATGCTTCTTAAAACGCGATATCGCATCTCATTTCTATGTTTCATGGTAAGATATAATAAGATTTGCGAAGTGTTATGCATTCCTCGTCTACGATTCAAATGAATGTAAATGCGACACTTCCTTGCAAGGAAATAGCGTTTGCAGATGTATACGTATCGTAGCAATATAGTTCTTATGATTCTTAAAACGCGATATCGCATCTCATTTCTATGTTTCATGGTAAGATATAATATGATTTGCGATGTGTTATGTATTCCTCGTCTACACTTCAAATAAATGTAAATGCGACACTTCCTCGCTAGGAAATAGCGTTTGGAGATGTCTACGTATCGTAGCAATCGATTTCCAATGCCACTTAAAACGCGATATCGCATCTCATTTCTATGTTTCATGGTAAGATATAATATGATTTGCGAAGTGTCATGTATTCCTCGTCTACACTTCAAATGAATGTAAATGCCACACTTCCCTGCTAGAAAATAGCGTCTGCAGATGTCCAGGTATCGTAGCAATAGAGTTCTAATGCTTCTTAAAACGCGATATCGCATCTCATTTCTATGTTTCATGGTAAGATATAATATGAATTGCGAAGTGTCATGTATACCTCGTCTACACTTCAAATGAATGTATATGCGACACTACCTTGCTAGGAAATAGCGTCTGCAGATGTCTATGTATCGCAGCAATAGTGTTCTAATGCTTCTTAAAACGCGATATCGCATCCCATTTCTATGTTTCATGGTAAGATATAATATGATTTGCGAAGTGTTATGTATGCCTCGTCTACACTTCAAATGAATGTAAATGCGACACTTCCTTACAAGGAAATAGCGTTGGCAGATGTCTACGTATCGTAGCAATAGAGTTCTTATGATTCTTAAAACGCGATATCGCATCTCATTTCAATGTTTCATGGTAAGATATAATATGATTTGCGAAGTGTCATGTATTCCTCGTCTACACTTCAAATGAATGTGAATGCGACACTTCCTCGCTAGGAAATAGCGTTTGCAGATGTCTACGTATCGTAGCAATAGATTTCTAATGCTTCTAAAAACGCGATATCGCATCTCATTTCTATGTTTCATGGTAAGATATAATATGATTTGCGAAGTGTCATGTATTCCTCGTCTACACTTCAAATGAATGTAAATGCCACACTTCCCTGCTAGAAAATAGCGTCTGCAGATGTCCAGGTATCGTAGCAATAGAGTTCTAATGCTTCTTAAAACGCGATATCGCATCTCATTTCTATGTTTCATGGTAAGATATAATATGAATTGCGAAGTGTCATGTATACCTCGTCTACACTTCAAATGAATGTATATGCGACACTACCTTGCTAGGAAATAGCGTCTGCAGATGTCTAGGTATCGCAGCAATAGTGTTCTAATGCTTCTTAAAACGCGATATCGCATCTCATTTCTATGTTTCATGGTAAGATATAATATGATTTGCGATGTGTTATGTATTCCTCGTCTACACTTCAAATGAATGTGAATGCGACACTTCCTCGCTAGGAAATAGCGTTTGGAGATGTCTACGTATCGTAGCAATAGATTTCCAATGCCACTTAAAACGCGATATCGCATCTCATTTCTATGTTTCATGGTAAGATATAATATGATTTGCGAAGTGTTATGTATTCCTCGTCTACACTTCAAATGAATGTAAATGCGACACTTCCTTACAAGGAAATAGCGTTGGCAGATGTCTACGTATCGTAGCAATAGAGTTCTTATGATTCTTAGAACGCGATATCGCATCTCATTTCAATGTTTCATGGTAAGATATAATATGATTTGCGAAGTGTCATGTATTCCTCGTCTACACTTCAAATGAATGTAAATGCGACACTTCCTTGCAAGGAAATAGCGTTTGCGAATGTCTACCTATCGTAGCAATAGTGTTCTAATGCTTCTTAAAACGCGATATCGCAACTCATTTCTATGTTTCATGGTAAGATATAATATGAATTGCGAAATGTCATGTATACCTCGTCTACGATTCAAATGAATGTAAATGCGACACTTCCTTGCAAGGAAATAGCGTTTGCAGATGTCTACGTATCGTAGCAATAGAGTTCATATGATTCTTAAAACGCGATATCGCATCTCATTCCTATGTTTCATGGTAAGATATAATATGATTTGGGAATTGTCATGTATTCCTCGTCTACACTTCAAATGAATGTGAATGCGACACTTCCTCGCTAGGAAATACCGTTTGCAGATGTCTACGTATCGTAGCAATAGATTTCTAATGCTTCTTAAAACGCGATATCGCAACTCATTTCTATGTTTCATGGTAAGATATAATATGAATTGCGAAGTGTCATGTATAACTCGCCTACACTTCAAATGAATGTAAATGCGACACTTCCTTGCAAGGAAATAGCGTTTGCGAATGTCTATTGTAACGTCAGGCGTACCGCCTGCCACCCTCCGGCGTCCACCTCATCATCCCCAGCATCCGTATCCGGAGCCCCTGCACACGGGGCACCCGCCGACTCGCCGTCCCTACAGAAGGAGACAAAGGTACGAGAGGGAAGAAGGATGCAGCATGCCGCGCCCACGCGCGATCTCCACACACGAGGGGGAGGACTTCACCCCGTATTACGAGGGCGAGGAGCTCTCCGACACATACTGGGTCGAATCCCCAGCGATCACGAAGCCCTATACGTACTTCTCGTACATGTGGGACTAGAATAACCACACTACTCATATATGTACATACACACCAACACACACCTAGATTTAAGTGAATATATGTATATATTTCATTCATGCACGGTTATGTTCCGTTGCACTCGCGCGCACACTCGACGCTCGCGGCTCACGCTTAACGCGGACCGCGCCCCACTCCGAACGGCCGCCCCACCACGAGGGCCGAGCGGCCGCCCTACTCCGACCGTCCGCCCCACCGCGAGGGCCCAGCGACTCGCGCGCCGCGCGACCCGAGGAGGTCGCGGACGCGAGATCCGAGAGTCAGTTGCTAACTCATCTCCGAACTGGAGAGTTCCCATCTCATCTCCGAACCGGAGAGTTGCTAACTCATCTCCGAACCGATGAGTTCTAATCCAGTATCCGAACGATGCACTTCCGATCCGAGCAATAGGCTCATTCGCAACGAGCAATTAGCTCTAATGCATTCGTCTCTATCCATACTCCCATAGCGGAGTCCATTCGATACTTTATAATATTTCTAATTCTCATTGTAATCGCTAGTCAGTAACTTAGAACTTAGTCAAGTGTATTTAGTATAGTGAAATCATAGAATATAGTTTATTTTTACCAGATTCAAAGTATCTTTATTCGAGTTCAAATACAATTCCTTAATTCTACTCCAAGGGTACGCTCGCGATTATTCTATTTCTATATCTCATCTGCGATAGTCTTGAGGCTCGACGACTAGAGCGAACCAGCTCTTAGTTGCTCCATCCTCACTTCTACCGTGTACAGAATATCTTGCGCGCAGGTCGATCCCGGTAAGCTAGAGCGAACCAACGCTTAGCCGTGCCGTACTCAACCGAAGTTCAAGTATTCTCGACGAGCCTTGCACCTCCGACAAAGCGTACACGACGAGCGGGGAGGAGAGAGTTATTCGTCTTCTCGCTCGGGAATACGTGGGTGATGCACCAGAATATTCAATTTCCTGCGTTCGAGTCCTGGTTCCTGTGAAGGAGGTTTCCTTCGCCGCACGACCCGTACGAGTCGCCAATCGTCAGGGCCAAACGCCGATACCTGCCAGCCGGAGTCAATCCGCCTGGACGCTTATTCCCGTAGACGTACCTCCGTTCCAGCCGTACGCCGCCGCCATCCCGGTTGCGGATCCAAGGCGCTCCAGGTACCTGGAAAGAGAAATCAGACAGCGGAATCAAGCCTTCGCAAGGTAAGTTTAGTGTTACTTACCGTTTTATCGAGTCCGAAACGCCAACGAACCCGGTCCGGACGCAATTCGCGTTATTTTCGGGAACGGTTACGACTTTGTGCCACCGTTGCGAGCGCAACCGCACCTCGGGACGTGACACTATCTATCGTAGCAATAGTGTTCTAGTGCTTCTTAAAACGCGATATCGCATCTCATTTCTATGTTTCATGGTAAGATATAATATGATTTGCGAAGTGTTATGCATTCCTCGTCTACGATTCAAATGAATGTAAATGCGACACTTCCTTGCAAGGAAATAGCGTTTGCAGATGTCTACGTATCGTAGCAATAGAGTTCTTATGATTCTTAAAACGCGATATCGCATCTCATTTCTATGTTTCATGGTAAGATATAATATGATTTGCGAAGTGTCATGTATTCCTAGTCTACACTTCAAATGAATGTAAATGCGACACTACCTTGCTAGGAAATAGCGTCTGCAGATGTCTAGGTATCGCAGCAATAGAGTTCTAATGCTTCTTAAAACGCGATATCGCATCTCATTTCTATGTTTCATGGTAAGATATAATATGATTTGCGAAGTGTCATGTATTCCTCGTCTACACATCAAATGAATGTAAATGCAACACTTCGTTGCAACTAAATAGCGTTTGCGAATGTCTATCTATCGTAGCAATAGTCTTCTAATGCTTCTTAAAACGCGATATCGCATCTCATTTCTATGTTTCATGGTAAGATATAAAATGATTTGCGAAGTGTCATGTATTCCTCGTCTACAATTCAAATGAATGTAAATGCGACACTTCCTTGCAAGGAAGTAGCGTTTGCAGATGTCTACGTATCGAAGCAATAGAGTTTAAATGCTTCTTAAAATGAGATATTGCATCTCATATCTATGTTTCATGATAAGATATAATATGATTTGCGAAGTGTTATGCATTCCTCGTCTACGATTCAAATGAATGTAAATGCGACACTTCCTTGCAAGGAAAAAGCGTTTGCAGATGTCTACGTATCGTAGCAATAGAGTTCTTATGATTCTTAAAACGCGATATTGCATCTCATTTCTATGTTTCATGGTAAGATACAATATGATTTGCGAAGTGTTATGTATTCCTCGTCTATACTTCAAATGAATGTGAATGCGACACTTCATCGCTAGGAAATAGCGTTTGCAGATGCCTATGTATCGTAGCAATAGATTTCTAATGCTTCTTAAAACGCGATATCGCATCTCATTTCTATGTTTCATGGTAAGATATAATATGATTTGCGAAGTGTTATGTATTCCTCGTCCACACTTCAAATGAATGTAAATGCGACACTTCCTTGTAAGTAAATAGCGTTTGCTGATATCTACCTATCGTAGCAATAGAGTTCTAATGCTCCTTAAAACGCGATATCGCATCTCATTTCTATGTTTCATGGTAAGATATAATATGATTTGCGAAGTGTTATGTATTCCTCGTCTACACTTCAAATGAATGTGAATGCGACACTTCCTCGCTAGGCAATAGCGTTTGCAGATGTCAACGTATCGTAGCAATAGATTTCTAATGCTTCTTAAAACGCGATATCGCATCTCATTTCTATGTTTCATGGTAAGATATAATATGATTTGCGAAGTGTCATGTTTTCATCGTCTACACTTCAAATGAATGTAAATGCGACACTTACTTGCAAGGAAATAGCGTTTGCAGATGTCTACGTATCGTAGCAATAGAGTTCTTATGATTCTTAAAACGCGATATCGCATCTCATTTCTGTGTTTCATGGTAAGATATAATATGATTTGCGAAGTGTTATGTATTCCTCGTCTACACTTCAAATGAATGTAAATGCGACACTTCCTTGCAAGGAAATAGCGTTTGCGAATGTCTACGTATCGTAGCAATAGAGTTCTTATGATTGTTAAAACGCGATATCGCATCTCATTTCTATGTTTCATGGTAAGGTATAATATGATTTGCGAAGTGTTATGCATTCCTCGTCTACGATTGAAATGAATGTAAATGCGACAATTCCTTGCAAGGAAATAGCGTTTGCAGATGTCTACGTATCGTAGCAATAGTGTTCTTATGATTGTTAAAACGCGATATCGCATCTCGTTTCTATGTTTCATGGTAAGGTATAATATGATGTGCGAAATGTTATGTATTCCTCGTCTACACTTCAAATGAATATAAATGCGACACTTCCTTGTAAGGAAATAGCGTTTGCAGATGTCTATGTATCGTAGCAATAGATTTCTAATGCTTCTTAAAACGCGATATCGCATCTCATTTCTATGTTTCATGGTAAGATATAATGTGATTTGCGAAGTGTCATGTATTCCTCGTCTACACTTCAAATGAATGTAAATGCGACACTTCCTTGCAAGGAAATAGCGTTTGCTGATGTCTATGTATCGTAGCAATAGATTTTTAATGCTTCTTAAAACGTGATATCGCATCTCATTTCTATGTTTCATGGTAAGATATATTATGATTTGCGAAGTGTTATGTATTCCTCGTCTACACTTCAAATGACTGTAAATGCGACACTTACTTGCAAGGAAATAGCGTTTGCAGATGTCTACGTATCGTAGCAATAGAGTTCTTATGATTCTTAAAACGCGATATCGCATCTCATTTCTATGTTTCATGGTAAGATATAATATGATTTGCGAAGTGTCATGTATTCCTCGTCTACACTTCAAATGAATGTAAATGCGACACTTCCTCGCTAGGAAATAGCGTTTGCAGATGTCCACGTATCGTAGCAATAGATTTCTAATGCTTCTTAAAACGTGATATCACATCTCATTTCTATGTTTCATGGTAAGATATAATATGATTTGCGAAGTGTCATGTATTCCTCGTCTACACTTCAAATGAATGTAAATGCGACACTTCCTTGCAAGGAAATAGCGTTTGCAGATGTCTACGTATCGTAGCAATAGATTTCTAATGCTTCTTAAAACGCGATATCACATCTCATTTCTATGTTTCATGGTAAGATATAATATGAATTGCGAAATGTCATGTATACCTCGTCTACACTTCAAATGAATGTGAATGCGACACTTCCTCGCTGGGAAATAGCGTTTGCAGATGTCTACGTATCGTAGCAATAGATTTCCAATGCCTCTTAAAACGCGATATCGCATCTCATTTCTATGTTTCATGGTAAGATATAATATGAATTGCGAAGTGTCATGTATACCTCGTCTACACTTCAAATGAATGTGAATGCGACACTTCCTCGCTAGGAAATAGCGTTTGCAAATGTCTACGTATCGTAGCAATAGATTTCCAATGCCTCTTAAAACGCGATATCGCATCTCATTTCTATGTTTCATGGTAAGATATAATATGACTTGCGAAGTGTCATGTATTCCTCGTCTACACTTCAAATGAATGTAAATGCAACACTTCGTTGCAACTAAATAGCGTTTGCGAATGTCTATCTATCGTAGCAATAGTCTTCTAATGCTTCTTAAAACGCGATATCGCATCTCATTTCTATGTTTCATGGTAAGATATAAAATGATTTGCGAAGTGTCATGTATTCCTCGTCTACAATTCAAATGAATGTAAATGCGACACTTCCTTGCAAGGAAATAGCGATTGCAGATGTCTACCAATCGTAGCAATAGAGTTCTAGTGCTTCTTAAAACGCGATATCGCATCTCATTTCTATGTGTCATGGTAAGATATAACATGATTTGCGAAGTGTTCTGTATTCCTCGTCTACACTTCAAATGAATGTAAATGCGACACTTCCTTGCAAGGAAGTAGCGTTTGCAGATGTCTACGTATCGAAGCAATAGAGTTTAAATGCTTCTTAAAATGAGATATTGCATCTCATATCTATGTTTCATGATAAGATATAATATGATTTGCGAAGTGTTATGCATTCCTCGTCTACGATTCAAATGAATGTAAATGCGACACTTCCTTGCAAGGAAATAGCGTTTGCAGATGTCTAGAGTTCTTATGATTCTTAAAACGCGATATTGCATCTCATTTCTATGTTTCATGGTAAGATATAATATGATTTGCGAAGTGTTATGTATTCCTCGTCTATACTTCAAATGAATGTGAATGCGACACTTCCTTGCAAGGAAATAGCGTTTGCAGATGTCTATGTATCGTAGCAATATATTTCTAATACTTCTTAAAACGCGATATCGCATCTCATTTCTATGTTTCATGGTAAGATATAATATGATTTGCGAAGTGTCATGTATTCCTCGTCTACACTTCAAATGAATGTAAATGCGACACTTCCATGCAAGGAAATAGCGTTTGCAGATGTCTACGTATCGTAGCAATAGAGTTCTTATGATTCTTAAAACGCGATATCCCATCTCATTTCTATGTTTCATGGTAAGATATAATATGATTTGCGAAGTGTCATGTATTCCTCGTCTACACTTCAAATGAATGTAAATGCCACACTTCCTTGCAAGGAAATAGCGTTTGCAGATGTCTATGTATCGTAGCAATAGATTTCTAATGCTTCTTAAAACGCGATATCGCATCTCATTTCTATGTTTCATGGTAAGATATAATATGATTTGCGAAGTGTCATGTATTCCACGTCTACACTTCAAATGAATGTAAATGCGACACTTCCTTGCAAGGAAATAGCGTTTGCAGATGTCTATGTACCGTAGCAATAGATTTTTAATGCTTCTAAAAACGTGATATCGCATCTCATTCCTATGTTTCATGGTAAGATATAATATGATTTGCGAAGTGTCACGTATTCCTCGTCTACACTTCAAATGAATGTAAATGCGACACTTCCTTGCAAGGAAATAGCGTTTGCGAATGTCTACGTATCGTAGCATTAGAGTTCTTATGATTGTTAAAACGCGATATCCCATCACATTTCTATGTTTCATGGTAAGGTATAATATGATTTGCGAAGTGTTATGCATTCCTCGTCTACGATTGAAATGAATGTAAATGCGACACTTCCTTGCAAGGAAATAGCGTTTGCAGATGTCTACGTATCGTAGCAATAGAGTTCAGATGCTTCTTAAAACGCGATATCGCATCTCATTTCTATGTTTCATGGTAAGATATAATATGATTTGCGAAGTGTTATGTATTCCTCGTCTACACTTCAAATGAATGTAAATGCGACACTTCCTTGCAAGGAAATAGCGTTTGCAGATGTCTATGTAACGTAGCAATAGATTTTTAATGCTTCTTAAAACGTGATATCGCATCTCATTTCTATGTTTCATGGTAAGATATATTATGATTTGCGAAGTGTTATGTATTCCTCGTCTACACTTCAAATGACTGTAAATGCGACACTTACTTGCAAGGAAATAGCGTTTGCAGATGTCCACGTATCGTAGCAATAGATTTCTAATGCTTCTTAAAACGCGATATCGCATCTCATTTCTATGTTTCATGGTAAGATATAATATGATTTGCGAAGTGTCATGTATTCCTCGTCTACACTTCAAATGAATGTAAATGCGACACTTCCTTGCAAGGAAATAGCGTTTGCAGATGTCTACGTATCGTAGCAATAGATTTCTAATGCTTCTTAAAACGCGATATCACATCTCATTTCTATGTTTCATGGTAAGATGTAATATGAATTGCGAAGTGTCATGTATACCTCGTCTACACTTCAAATGAATGTGAATGCGACACTTCCTCGCTAGGAAATAGCGTTTGCAGATGTCTACGTATCGTAGCAATAGATTTCCAATGCCTCTTAAAACGCGATATCGCATCTCATTTCTATGTTTCATGGTAAGATATAATATGAATTGCGAAGTGTCATGTATACCTCGTCTACACTTCAAATGAATGTGAATGCGACACTTCCTCGCTAGGAAATAGCGTTTGCAGATGTCTACGTATCGTAGCAATAGATTTCCAATGCCTCTTAAAACGCGATATCGCATCTCATTTCTATGTTTCATGGTAAGATATAATATGATTTGCGAAGTGTCACGTATTCCTCGTCTACACTTCAAATGAATGTAAATGCGACACTTCCTTGCAAGGAAATAGCGTTTGCGAATGTCTACGTATCGTAGCATTAGAGTTCTTATGATTGTTAAAACGCGATATCCCATCACATTTCTATGTTTCATGGTAAGGTATAATATGATTTGCGAAGTGTTATGCATTCCTCGTCTACGATTGAAATGAATGTAAATGCGACACTTCCTTGCAAGGAAATAGCGTTTGCAGATGTCTACGTATCGTAGCAATAGAGTTCAGATGCTTCTTAAAACGCGATATCGCATCTCATTTCTATGTTTCATGGTAAGATATAATATGATTTGCGAAGTGTTATGTATTCCTCGTCTACACTTCAAATGAATGTAAATGCGACACTTCCTTGCAAGGAAATAGCGTTTGCAGATGTCTATGTAACGTAGCAATAGATTTTTAATGCTTCTTAAAACGTGATATCGCATCTCATTTCTATGTTTCATGGTAAGATATATTATGATTTGCGAAGTGTTATGTATTCCTCGTCTACACTTCAAATGACTGTAAATGCGACACTTACTTGCAAGGAAATAGCGTTTGCAGATGTCCACGTATCGTAGCAATAGATTTCTAATGCTTCTTAAAACGCGATATCGCATCTCATTTCTATGTTTCATGGTAAGATATAATATGATTTGCGAAGTGTCATGTATTCCTCGTCTACACTTCAAATGAATGTAAATGCGACACTTCCTTGCAAGGAAATAGCGTTTGCAGATGTCTACGTATCGTAGCAATAGATTTCTAATGCTTCTTAAAACGCGATATCACATCTCATTTCTATGTTTCATGGTAAGATGTAATATGAATTGCGAAGTGTCATGTATACCTCGTCTACACTTCAAATGAATGTGAATGCGACACTTCCTCGCTAGGAAATAGCGTTTGCAGATGTCTACGTATCGTAGCAATAGATTTCCAATGCCTCTTAAAACGCGATATCGCATCTCATTTCTATGTTTCATGGTAAGATATAATATGAATTGCGAAGTGTCATGTATACCTCGTCTACACTTCAAATGAATGTGAATGCGACACTTCCTCGCTAGGAAATAGCGTTTGCAGATGTCTACGTATCGTAGCAATAGATTTCCAATGCCTCTTAAAACGCGATATCGCATCTCATTTCTATGTTTCATGGTAAGATATAATATGATTTGCGAAGTGTCATTTATTCCTCGTCTACACTTCAAATGAATGTAAATGCGACACTTCCTCGCTAGGAAATAGCGTTTGCAGATGTCCACGTATCGTAGCAATAGATTTCTAATGCTTCTTAAAACGCGATATCGCATCTCATTTCTATGTTTCATGGTAAGATATAATATGATTTGCGAAGTGTCATGTATTCCTCGTCTACACTTCAAATGAATGTAAATGCGACACTTCCTTGCAAGGAAATAGCGTTTGTCGATGTCTATGTATCGTAGCAATAGATTTCTAATGCTTCTTAAAACGCGATATCGCATCTTATTTCTATGTTTCATGGTAAGATATAATATGATTTGCGAAGTGTCATGTATTCCTCGTCTACACTTCAAATGAATGTAAATGCGATACTTCCTCGCTAGGAAATAGCGTTTGCAGATGTCCACGTATCGTAGCAATAGATTTCTAATGCTTCTTAAAACGCGATATCGCATCTCATTTCTATGTTTCATGGTAAGATATAATATGATTTGCGAAGTGTCATGTTTTCATCGTCTACACTTCAAATGAATGTAAATGCGACACTTCCTTGCAAGGAAATAGCGTTTGCAGATGTCTACTGTCACGTCCTGGCGAACAAATTATTCATATCCCAGGAGGCTGAATGACACAAGCCTTTTTGTCGCGAATTCGGTCCGGTATAAAACGCGTATGACCGGGTCCGTCGATTCTGGCAAGACGCGGGTACCGTAAACAATCGCGAACGCGTGTAAGGAGGGATTTTACTTACCTTTCGCTGACTTCCCTCTTCTACTTTCAGATGTGGCGATCGTCAAAGGTCGTTCTCGGGGGAGGAGTCGGCGTACGGCTGGCTGGAATCGGCGTTGTGACGGTGGAAGCTGCGATGAATGTCGCCGTCCGTCGATGAACGAAGAATTCTGGCGTTTTACCAACGTATTCCGCACGAGATAATGGATTAAATTCTTCCTCCCGGCGCGAAGAGTTCGTTTATAAACACTCAAGTTGTTACGAACTTGGAAGAATTTGTATTAAAATAAAATTGAATTTAGAAATGGAGATGGAATGAACTAGAACTTGATGTGGTAGAAAAATAATAAAGTATATTCTAAATCAAAGAGTACAAGAACAATTATTTCTAAGTATTAAGACTAGGTTAACTATGAATTAGGAATTAGAACAAAGACTTTAGAACTAGGAACCTCATCGAGGCTGCGCGACGGCCCTAAGGCGCGACTTGGAAGAGACTTGGAATTAGAAGTGCCCGAAGGCGAGATAGAACTGTACCGTACTGACGGTACTGACTGACTGTGTCTGACTGTCCGTCATGACTGTCTGTAATTGACTGTGGAGACTAACTGTCTCTAATTGACTGTGGAGACCAACTGTCTCTAATTGACTGTGGAGACTAACTGTGTCTCCCAAGATGCGTCTGCGACCTCTCTGACTCTCGGAGCGCTTCGGTCGCGTGCGAACGTAGGTGGGAGTATCTGGACGCCGGAGTGGGGTCTCGGCGTTGCGTGGTGGGGCTAGCGGCGCGTGCCGCTGAGGCGGTCGCGATTTCGCGCGTCGCGGCTTACTTAATTAGCGCAACTTATGAATATAGAGGTACAAGTATGAAATTAGAAATTACGCCTTAAATGTAAAATGTGTGTTGTTTGTGTCGTTATAAAGTTGTGTCGTGTAAATTCTATGAGCTAGGAATACAGAGCTTAGAATGTAAGAGTATATATATAATGTTAATTAATAATCTTAGAAATAGTATTTTGGGCATTGGCAGATCTGGGATGGTGAAATCGTAGAGTCCTTTGTACGGTGAGGGTTCCCGTCGTCGGATCTCGTAGAGGTTGATTCTCCTGGTACGTCCCTGGAGTGAGCGAGAGGGCGAGTTTCCCTGCAGGTAAGAGTGAGACGGTGGGTGACTCCTTGAGTGGGAGCGAGACAGCGCACATGGTCCTTGGTGCGAGCGAGATGGCGCACGAGGTCCTCGGTGCGAGTGGGACAGAGTGTGTTGCCCTTGGAGCGAGAGAGGTGGCGAACACCTCTGCGGGTGCGAGTGAGACGGAGGGTAGGTTCCTTGGAGTGAGAGAGACGGCGAGCACCTCTGCGGATGCGAGTGAGACGGAGGGTAGGTCCCTTGGAGTGAGAGAGACGGCGAGCACCTCTGCGGGTGCGAGCGAGTCGATGGTCGTAGCCCTTGGCCTGAGTGAGACGGCGAGTTGCGCCTGGGTGTTGCCTGTGGTGCAGGCGCGTGAGGGTGGTTGCTGTGGTGCGTTGAGAGGGTGGCTGGCGGCACGCCTGAAATCCCTCCTTACACGCGTTCGCGATTGTTTACGGTACCCGCGTCTTGCCAGAATCGACGGACCCGGTCATACGCGTTTTATACCGGACCTAATTCGCGACTAAAAGGCTTGTGTCATTCAGCCTCCTGGGATACGAATAATTTGTTCGCCAGGACGTGACATATTTTCTGGTGACAGCGGTGGAATATTCGCGTATAACTTATCGGAAATTCTGCTGAATAAGTGTACGAACAGCCATGGCAACGCGCACGCCAACAAAGCGAACGCGGCTTCAGGTACAGAAGGAAGCCGCCGCAACCGAATCCGATACTCGCCGAACGTTAGATTTTCACGATGCTCTCGCAAACAACGCCGCCGGACCTTCAAACGATAATACGGATAAAGAACAAGCGATCGCTACGTTAAATCGCCAAATAGATTTCATGCGTCGGGAATTGGAATCCTTACGCGCGGCACAATCCGTAAACGCCGACACTATCTCTTTCGGAACTCCGCACCTGCAACTGACACGTAGCTCAGGGTCTGATTCACCAAACTCCCAAACAGATAGGCTTATTTTTCGCGAAGCAATAGATAGCATCCCTATATTTGATGGCAAAAACTTGCCAATATTACAGTTCGTGCGGGCCTGTAAACGGGCAAGGGAGTTGATTTCGCCCGAAGGAGAACCCTCGTTCACCAAACTCATTGTCAATCGTTTACGCGGCCGTGCATATCTGGCCGTAGAGGACGAGCAATGCTCTTCGGTCGGACAGCTGACCGATATTCTACGAGCCGCATTCGGAAATACAAAGTCAACCGACCATTACAGGGGCGAACTAACTAATACTTTCATGCGCCCAGGAGAACATATCCTCGATTTCATAGGTAGAATTAAAGACCTACGTAACGCAGCAATCGACTGCGAACGATTCGATTCCGCCGAATTAATAAATTCACGTTCCGGAATAGACGCGCTTACGCTTAGGTGTTTTTGCGACGGGCTTATCCCGGAAATTCGACATTCCATGAACACGCGATTGTACGAAACATACGCGGACGCGTTCGCTCACGCTAAGGAGTTGTACAGGCGACACGAATTAGACAAAGAGAGACTCTCCTCGTCGCGTCCCCGTACGGAAAATTTTCACTTCGAGCGCCGGCAAGAAACGGTTTGCGCTCGTTGTAATAGTCGCGGTCATGTCACTCGCGACTGCAAGTACGCAAGTCATAGACCGTCAGTCACGTACCCACGGGAAGAAACCCCGAGGTATCCTCGACAGGAACGACCGCCTGTAACGGGACCTCCGCGCGGTCAGTACGCACCGCCCGATCGACGGGATATTGTTTGTAGGTACTGCCGAAACCTGGGACATAGCATAGACGAATGTCGAAAGCGACAATTTAATAATGTCGGAAATAACGTTTCGCGCCCGAATCCGGGAAACGCGAACGGCCTCCCGACCCGCCGCAAGACGGTACGCGAGGCCGGCTACGATCGCCGAGTTCTCGCCTTAACGAACGACGAGTCAACCTCGATAATAGAAGAGCAGCAGTAAACATAACGGGTAAAACTAGCGTCCCCACGGTTGTCATAAATTCTAACGTGTTAATTGAACCCGTAGTAATGATGATCGACACCGGAGCCGAGATCAACGTGATCAAGGAAAACGCGCTAAAACCTAAAACCCTAATTAACACTGCAGAACGCCTAACTATTACCGGAGTAACTCAGGGTACCGTAGCCACCTTAGGGACGGTTACGTTACCGATATTTTCTCGTGATGTTCCGTTTAATGTCGTCAGTTCCAACTTCCCAATTAAAACCACCGGGATCCTGGGATCCGGGTTCTGTGCAGACGCGGATATATCTTTTAGAAATAAATATATCCTGTGGCACGGGAATAGGATCCTATTTGCACGTCGCGAAGACGTTTTAAATAAAATAATACTTCCTCCGCGGACTAACTCGGGCATACGCGTCGGAATAATTAATTCAGGCGTAGGCGAAGGAATAATCCCCCGAACACAGATCGCGAAGGGAGTATATTTCGGTGATGCTATCGTTAAAGTGCGAAACGGCCATGCGATAGCACGCATAATTAATGCGACCGATACCGAGATCGAGATCGCGGTGCCCAGAATTCATCTGGACCCGCTTCCCGTTCTCGAATCGCTGAAACGAGAACCAGCGTTATATTCGTTATTCACGAACACTTCTAAATCCACTGTTTCTAATACAAAAATCAATACTACATCCACTGTTTCTAATACAAAAATGAATACTAAATCCACTGTTTCAAGCATGCCTACTAATTTTACTAATACTAAATACACTGTTTCAAGCATGCCTACTAATTCTACTAATACTAAATCCACTGTTTCCAGCATGCCTACTAATCCAGTTAATACTAAATCCACTGTCTCAAGCATGCGTACTAACTCGACTAATTCCAAATCCACTGTATCCACTCTTAAACGAGTATTCCCAAATCCCACTGTATCTTATGCTAACATTGTTTCAAAATCCACTTCAAATTCTACGAATTCCAACGAAAATCTCTTACCATCGTCACGCGATATTCAACACAAAGTTTCCAATCATGATAAATCTTCTAATAACAACCTCGGAAAATCCACAAAAATTTTTTCAAGTGCCATCGAAGGTACGCAACGTAACTTAAACATCCGCGCGAAAGATACACAAAATAAATCTCTTCTCAAAAGCGATAGCGAACGACACTCGAAACGCGACACTCCGCGCGCCACTCAAAATGTAACGGGACCTCAAAGCCGATTCGACGAAATAGTCGCGTCACTCCGTCTAGATCATCTAAACAGCGAAGAAAGAAATAATATATACAAACTGATTTCTAACAATCAAGATTTATTCCATCTCCCAGGCGATAAATTAGGATTTACCAATGTAACCGAGCACCGCATTCCAACGATAAATGATCAGCCAATAAATGTGAAACAATACCGCTTCCCGCCGATACACAAGGAAGAAATACAACGTCAAATAGATCAATTATTAGAAAACGAAATTATTAAACCGTCAAAATCCCCATATAATTCACCGCTCTGGGTTGTACCCAAGAAACCGGATTCGTTAGGAAATAAAAGATGGAGAGTTGTAATAGACTATCGAAGCCTAAACGAAAAATCCATCGCAGATGCGTACCCGCTCCCGTGTATAACGGAGATACTAGATCAGTTAGGAAGCGCAAAGTACTTCAGTACCTTTGATTTAGCAAGTGGATTCCATCAAATCCCAATGTCAGCATCAGATTCCGCTAAAACCGCATTTTCGACCCCTCACGGCCACTACGAATTTCAAAGAATGCCGTTCGGTCTCCGTAACGCCCCAGCCACCTTCCAACGGCTGATGGACAATGTTCTAACAGGTTTGCAAGGCAATGAAATGTTTGTATATCTCGATGATATTGTACTGTACGCCAGTTCTTTGCACGAACACGAGGTAAAATTTAATAAGCTTGTAGAACGCCTTCGAAACGCGAACCTTGTCCTCCAGCCGGACAAGTGCGAGTTTTTGCGCCGTGAAGTAAATTATTTAGGGCACGTCATTAGCGAAAACGGGGTAAAACCCGATCCTAATAAAATACGAGCAGTCAGAGACTTTCCACGTCCACAGAATCCAAAACAAATAAAACAGTTTCTCGGTCTCGCAGGATACTATCGCAGATTTATTTCAAATTTCTCTTCTATCGCGAAACCACTAACGAATCTCCTTAAAAAAGATATTAAATTCATTTGGCGAAACGATCAGGAAACTGCATTCGTTACACTAAGGGACATGCTCTGCGAAGCACCGATATTGCAGTATCCTGACTTTTCGAAACCGTTTATCATAACCTCAGACGCATCCGCCGACGCTATCGGCGCCGTTCTTAGTCAGGGCCCCATCGGTAGGGACCTTCCGATCGCCTACACGTCGCGCTTGCTGAATAATGCAGAGAAAAATTATTCAACTATAGAAAAGGAGTGTTTGGGCATCATTTACGCCGTTCATTATTTTAGACCATATATCTACGGTCGATCTTTCAAACTCGTGACAGACCACAGGCCGTTGGTCTGGATGAACTCCGTCAAAGATCCGTCCAGTAGATTAGTCCGTTGGCGCCTTAAACTGGCCGAATACGAATATGAAATCGTATACAAGCCAGGAAAGGTGAACATGAACGCAGATGCTTTGTCAAGAAACCCTGTCAGCGTAAAACCAATTACACACTCCAGCAACTCCGACGAGAACATTTTCGATTTTCCAGTTCCTAAATCATCCAAACCTCCACCTCCGCCGCCTCCTACACCAGCATCCTCGACAGAAAATATCGACAGATCGCAATTACCGACAGAAAATCCTAGTTCCTCCTTACCGACAACGCTACCGACAGACTTACCGACAGTGGACTACCCACCCGAAGTCAGGCAACGCCCTCTGTTCGTTACCACAAGAGACTCGTTATCCACAAGGCATGATAATTTAGTCGTCTTTATCACGAGAGGAGGCCGCCCGTACGATACAGGCGCACGCGAACTCCAGAATATAGGCAAAATCCATCAACATAAAGATAACGTTAACTTAGGAAGAGCCAAAGTAAGTTCTCACGGAAATTATTTCCAAATTTCATTACCGGTTACGGAACACGAAAAGAAACAAGTCGACAACCAAATCCTACTAGAATGTTTACAATCTCTATATGACGTAACACGCGAGCATCAATTAGAATCGTTTAGCATAGCACAAACCGCGATTAATCAATTTTCTCTTTCAGAAATCAAACGAATCCTAGTAGATCTCTTTCTCGAAACCAATATTCAAATTACTATCTGCCAAGGTCTCGTTCGAACTCCGCGAGAAGAACTCCGAAACGATATAATCCGCGAGAATCACGACACCCCAATAGCAGGACACAAAGGAGTTAACAAAACTTACAGTAGAATCCGTGAAAAGTACTACTGGCCGAACATGAAACAAGAAATCCAAAAGTACATAGAAAAATGCGAAATGTGCCAAAAATTAAAACTAACTAGAGTCAAAACGCGTCAACCTCTAACTCTTACCGATACCCCAGGCACAGCATTCGACAAGATATCCATGGACGTTATGGGACCATTACCCCCCACTCCAGACGGATATACGAACATACTCACGATACAAGATCTCCTGACAAAGTATTCCCTAGCAATTCCTTTAAAAAGAACCACGGCAGTTGACATAGCCGACGCGTTCATTACGCATTTTATTTGTAAATTCGGATGCCCTAAGGGCAAATTAACAGATCAAGGTTCCAATTTTATAAACTCATTGATGAAAACCATCGCGGCTAGATTCAGAATTCAACAATATAAAACAACGGCTTTCCACCCCCAGACCAACGGTTCTGTGGAAAGATCACATCACGTGTTAGCGGAATATTTAAAACAATTCATAGGCAATCGGAACAATTGGGAAAAATGGCTGCCATACGCTATGTTTTCCTACAATACCAGTACACACGAAGGAACACGTTACACGCCATACGAACTGGTTTTTGGGAAAATAGCACGAACTCCCTCTGCCATACCTTTCAGAGACACTTCGGAAAACGAATCGTACGCCGCGTATTTAGATGAACTCAACGATAGAATACGTACTTCGCAAGAAATAGCGAAAACAAACTTAGACGGTGCAAAAACACGCACTAAATTCTATTACGATAAGAAGCTTAATGTAAAGGATTTCCAAATCGGACAATGGGTTTATCTGCTCCGCGAACCACTTAGACATAAATTCGATTCTCAATACACAGGCCCATATAAGATCTTGGAGATTCTACCTAACAATAATGTAAAAATTAATGTTAAGGGGAGGCACAAGATTGTGCATTCAAATAAATTAAAAAATTGTAAGCGCCTACAAACGATGAATGCACGTATGAGAGTTCGATCGAATGTAGGAGACAGTGAAAGGTGTAAGTCAAAATCAAAAACTGAAAATCTTAATGAACAAAGAGTAAAAGAATCGGTGACAGTGACAAACGAACAAAGTGCACCACAGAAGAAAAGTGCAACAAAACAGAGTGCAGCCGTAGCAGCACAACATACGCAGAGACCACAGCATCCACGAGACGAGAGCCCACAGCATCCACGAGATGATAGACCACAGCATCCACGAGATGAGAGAAGCATACACGCCAAGGAGGACCAATCTCCTCCACAGCACACGAAACGAGTAGCATCCCACATCGAGGCCACATCAGTCCAGAGATTTCGCCATAGGCGAAATTCTTTTTCTAAGGGGGAAGGTGTGACGTCAGGCGTGCCGCCTGCCACCCTCTCAACGCACCACAGCAACCACCCTCACGCGCCTGCACCACAGGCAACACCCAGGCGCAACTCGCCGTCTCACTCAGGCCAAGGGCTACGACCATCGACTCGCTCGCACCCGCAGAGGTGCTCGCCGTCTCTCTCACTCCAAGGGACCTACCCTCCGTCTCACTCGCACCCGCAGAGGTGCTCTCCGTCTCTCTCACTCCAAGGGACCTACCCTCCGTCTCACTCGCACCAGCAAGAGGTGTTCGCCACCTCTCTCGCTCCAAGGGCAACACACTCTGTCCCACTCGCACCGAGGACCTCGTGCGCCATCTCGCTCGCACCAAGGACCATGTGCGCTGTCTCGCTCCCACTCAAGGAGTCACCCACAGTCTCACTCTTATCTGCAGGGAAACTCGCCCTCTCGCTCACTCCAGGGACGTACCAGGAGAATCAACCTCTACGAGATCCGACGACGGGAACCCTCACCGTACAAAGGACTCTACGATTTCACCATCCCAGATCTGCCATGCCCAAAATACTATTTCTAAGATTATTAATTAACATTATATATATACTCTTACATTCTAAGCTCTGTATTCCTAGCTCATAGAATTTACACGACACAACTTTATAACGACACAAACAACACACATTTTACATTTAAGGCGTAATTTCTAATTTCATACTTGTACCTCTATATTCATAAGTTGCGCTAATTAAGTAAGCCGCGACGCGCGAAATCGCGACCGCCTCAGCGGCACGCGCCGCTAGCCCCACCACGCAACGCCGAGACCCCACTCCGGCGTCCACATACTCCCACCTACGTTCGCACGCGACCGAAGCGCTCCGAGAGTCAGAGAGGTCGCAGACGCATCTTGGGAGACACAGTTAGTCTCCACAGTCAATTAGAGACAGTTGGTCTCCACAGTCAATTAGAGACAGTTATGACGGACAGTCAGACACAGTCAGTCAGTACCGTCAGTACGGTACAGTTCTATCTCGCCTTCGGGCACTTCTAATTCCAAGTCTCTTCCAAGTCGCGCCTTAGGGCCGTCGCGCAGCCTCGATGAGGTTCCTAGTTCTAAAGTCTTTGTTCTAATTCCTAATTCATAGTTAACCTAGTCTTAATACTTAGAAATAATTGTTCTTGTACTCTTTGATTTAGAATATACTTTATTATTTTTCTACCACATCAAGTTCTAGTTCATTCCATCTCCATTTCTAAATTCAATTTTATTTTAATACAAATTCTTCCAAGTTCGTAACAACTTGAGTGTTTATAAACGAACTGTTCGCGCCAGGAGGAAGAATTTAATCCATTATCGCGTGCGGAATACGTTGGTAAAACGCCAGAATTCTTCGTTCATCGACGAACGGCGACATTCATCGCAGCTTCCACCGTCACAACGCCGATTCCAGCCAGCCGTACGCCGACTCCTCCCCCGAGGACGACCTTCGACGATCGCCACATCTGAAAGTAGAAGAGGGAAGTCAGCGAAAGGTAAGTAAAATCCCTCCTTACACGCGTTCGCGATTGTTTACGGTGCCCGCGTCATGCCAGAATCGACGGACCCGGTCATACGCGTTTTATACCGGACCGAATTCACGACTAAAAGGCTTGTGTCAATCAGCCTCCTGGGATACGAATAATTTGTTCGCCAGGACGTGACAATAGAAATTAGATGCGATATCGCGTTTTAAGAATTATAAGAACTCTATTGCTACGATACGTAGACATCTACAAACGCTATTTCCTTGCAAGTGTAACGTCAGGCGTACCGCCTGCCACCCTCCGGCGTCCACCTCATCATCCCCAGCATCCGTATCCGAAGCCCCTGCACACGGGCCACCCGCCGACTCGCCGTCCCTACAGAAGGAGACAAAGGTACGAGATGGAAGAAGGATGCAGCGTGCCGCGCCCACGCGCGATCTCCACACACGAGGGGGAGGACTTCACCCCGTATTACGAGGGCGAGGAGCCCTCCGACACGTACTGGGTCGAATCCCCAGCGATCACGAAGCCCTACACGTACTTCTCTTACATGTGGGATTAGAATAAGCACACTACTCTCCTATGTACATACACACCAACACACACCTAGATTTAAGTGAATATATGTATATATTTTATTCATGCACGGTTATGTTCCGTGCACTCGCGCGCACACTCGACGCTCGCGGCTCACGCTTAACGCGGACCGCGCCCCACTCCGAACGGCCGCCCCACCACGAGGGCCCAGCGACTCGCCGCCGAGGAGGTCGCGGACGCGAGATCCGAGAGTCAGTTGCTAACTCATCTCCGAACTGGAGAGTTCGTATCTCACCTCCGAACCGGAGAGTTGCTAACTCATCTCCGAACCGAGGAGTTCTAATCCAGCATCCGAACGATGCACTTCCGATCCGAGCAATAGGCTCATTCGCAACGAGCAATTAGCTCTAATGCATTCGTCTCTATCCATACTCCCATAGCGGAGTCCATTCGATACTTCATACTATTTCTAATTCTCATTGCAATCGTTAGTCAGTAACTTAGAATTTAGTCAAGTGTATCTAGTATAGTGAAATCATAGAATATAGTTTACTTTTACCAGATTCAAAGTATCTTTATTCGAGTTCAAATACAATTCCTTAATTCTAATCCACGGGTACGCTCGCGATTATTCTAATTCCATATCTCATCTGCGATAGTCTTGAGGCTCGACGACTAGAGCGAACCAGCGCTTAGTTGCTCCATCCTCACTTCTACCGTGTACAGAATATCTTGCGCCCAGGTCGATCCCGGTAAGCTAGAGCGAACCAACGCTTAGCCGTGCCGTATTCAACCGAAGTTCAAGTATTCTCGATGAGCCTTGCACCTCCGACAAAGCGTACACGACGCGCGGGGAGGAGAGAGTTTATTCGTCGTCTCGCTCGGGAATACGTGGGTGATGCACCAGAATATTCAATTTCCTGCGTTCGAGTCCTGGTTCCTGTGAAGGAGGTTTCCTTCGCCGCACGACCCGTACGAGTCGCCAATCGTCAGGGCCAAACGCCGATACCTGCCAGCCGGAGTCAACCCGCCTGGACGCTTATTCCCGTAGACGTACCTCCGTTCCAGCCGTACGCCGCCGCCATCCCGGTTGCGAATCCAAGGCGCTCCAGGTACCTGGAAAGAGAAATCAGACAGCGGAATCAAGCCTTCGCAAGGTAAGTTTAGTGTTAATTACCGTTTTATCGAGTCCGAAACGCCAACGAACCCGGTCCGGACGCAATTAGCGTTATTTTCGGGAACGGTTACGACTTTGTGCCACCGTTGCGAGCGCAACCGCACCTCGGGACGTGACAGTAGACATTAGAACTCTATTGCTACGATACGTAGACATCTGCAATCGCTATTTCCTTGCAAGGAAGTGTCGCATTTACTTTCATTTGAATCGTAGACGAGGAATGCATAACACTTCGCAATGAATATTATATCTTATCTTGAAACATAGAAATGAGATGCGATATCGCGTTTTAAGAAGCATTAGAACTCTATTGCTACGATACCTAGACATCTGCAGACGCTATTTCCTAGCAAGGAAGTGTCGCATTTACATTCATTTGAAGTGTAGACGACGGATACATAACACTTCGCAAATCATATTATACCTTACCATGAAACATAGAAATGAGATGCGATATCGCGTTTTAAGTATCATAAGAACTCTATTGCTACGATACGTAGACATCTGCAAACGCTATTTCCTTGCAAGGAAGTGTGGCATTTACATTCATTTGAATCGTAGACGACGAATGCATAACACTTCGCAATGAATATTATATCTTATCATGAAACGTGGAAATGAGATGCGATATCGCGTTTTAAGAATCATAAGAACTCTATTGCTACGATACGTAGACATCTGCAAACGCTATTTCCTTGCAAGGAAGTGTCGCATTTACATTCATTTGAAGTGTAGACGAGGAATACATAACACTTCGCAAATCATATTATATCTTACCATGAAACATAGAAATGAGATGCGATATCGCTTTTTAAGAAGCAGCAGAAATCCATTGTAACGAAACGTAGACATCTGCAAACGCTATTTCCTTGCAAGAAAGTGTCGCATTTACATTCATTTGATGTGTAGACGAGGAATACATAACACTTCGCAAATCATATTATATCTTACCATGAAACATAGAAATGTGATGCGATATCGCGTTTTAAGAATCATAAGAACTCTATTGCTACGATACGTAGACATCTGCAAACGCTATTTCCTTGCAAAGAAGTGTCGCATTTACATTCATTTGAAGTGTAGACGAGGAATACATAACACTTCGCAAATCATATTATACCTTGCCATGAAACATAGAAATGAGATGCGATATCGCGTTTTAAGAAGCAGCAGAAATCCATTGTTACGAAACGTAGACATCTGCAAACGCTATTTCCTTGCAAGAAAGTGTCGCATTTACATTCATTTGATGTGTAGACGAGGAATACATAACACTTCCCAAATCATATTATATCTTACCATGAAACATAGAAATGTGATGCGATATCGCGTTTTAAGAATCATAAGAACACTATTGCTACGATACGTAGACATCTGCAAACGCTATTTCCTTGCAAAGAAGTGTCGCATTTACATTCATTTGAAGTGTAGACGAGGAATACATAACACTTCGCAAATCATATTATACCTTGCCATGAAACATAGAAATGAGATGCGATATCGCGTTTTAAGAAGCATCAGAAATCCATTGCTACGATACGTAGACATCTGCAAACGCTATTTCCTTGCAGGGAAGTGTCGCATTTACATTCATTTGAAGTGTAGACGAGGAATACATGACACTTCGCAAATCATATTATATCTAACCATGAAACATAGAAATGAGGTGCGATATCGCGTTTTAAGATGCAGCAGAAATCCATTGCTACGATACGTAGACATCAGCAAACGCTATTTCCTTGCAAGAAAGTGTCGCATTTACATTCATTTGAAGTGTAGACGACGGATATATAACACTTCGCAAATCATATTATACCTTGCCATGAAACATAGAAATGAGATGCGATATCGCGTTTTAAGAATCATAAGAACTCTATTGCTACGATAAGTAGACATCTGCAAACGCTATTTCCTTGCAAGGAAGTGTCGCATTTACATTCATTTGATGTGTAGACGAGGAATACATAACACTTCCCAAATCATATTATATCTTACCATGAAACATAGAAATGAGATGCGATATCGCGTTTTAAGAAGCATTAGAACTCTACTGCTACGATACGTAGACATCTGCAAACGCTATTTCCTAGCGAGGAAGTGTCGCATTCACATTCATTTGAAGTGTAGACGAGGAATACATAACACTCCGCAAATCATATTATATTTTACCATGAAACATAGAAATGTGATCCGATATCGCGTTTTAAGAATCATAAGAACTCTATTTCTACGATACGTAGACATCTGCAAACGCTATTTCCTTGCAAGGAAGTGTCGCATTTACATTCATTTGAAGCGTGGACGAGGAATACATGACACTTCGCAAGTCATATTATATCTTACCACGAAACATAGAAATGAGATGCGATATCGCGTTTTAAGAAGCATTAGAACTCTATTGCTACGATACGTAGACATCTGCAAACGCTATTTCCTAGCGAGAAAGTGTCGCATTCACATTCATTTGAAGTGTAGACAAGAAATACATAACACTTCGCAAATCATATTATATCTTACCATGAAATATAGAAATGAGACGCGATATCGCGTTTTAAGAAGCATTAGAACTCTATTGCTACGATAGGTAGACGTTTGCAAACGCTATTTCCTTGCAAGGAAGTGTCGCATTTACATTCATTTGAAGTGTGGACGAGGAATACATGACACTTCGGAAATCATATTATATCTTACCATGAAACATAGAAATGAGATGCGATATCGCGTTTTAAGAAGCATTAGAACTCTATTGCTACGATAGGTAGACATCTGCAAACGCTATTTCCGTACAAGGAAGTGTCGCATTTACATTCATTTGAAGTGTAGACGAGGAATACATAACACTCCGCAAATCATATTATATTTTACCATGAAACATAGGAATGTGATCCGATATCGCGTTTTAAGAATCATAAGAACTCTATTGCTACGATACGTAGACATCTGCAAACGCTATTTCCTTGCAAGGAAGTGTCGCATTTACATTCATTTGAAGTGTAGACGAGGAATACATAACACTTCGCAAATCATATTATATCTTACCATGAAACATAGAAATGAGATGCGATATCGCGTTTTAAGAATCATAAGAACTCTATTGCTACGATACGTAGACATCTGCAAACGCTATTTCCTTGCAAGGAAGTGTCGCATTTACATTCATTTGATGTGTAGACGAGGAATGCATAACACTTCGCAAATCATATTATATCTTACCATGAAACATAGAAATGAGATGCGATATCGCTTTTTAAGAAGCAGCAGAAATCCATTGTTACGAAACGTAGACATCTGCAAACGCTATTTCCTTGCAAGAAAGTGTCGCATTTACATTCATTTGATGTGTAGACGAGGAATACATAACACTTCGCAAATCATATTATATCTTACCATGAAACATAGAAATGTGATGCGATATCGCGTTTTAAGAATCATAAGAACTCTATTGCTACGACACGTAGACATCTGCAAACGCTATTTCCTTGCAAAGAAGTGTCGCATTTACATTCATTTGAAGTGTAGACGAGGAATACATAACACTTCACAAATCATATTATACCTTGCCATGAAACATAGAAATGAGATGCGATATCGCGTTTTAAGAAGCATCAGAAATCCATTGCTACGATACGTAGACATCTGCAAACTCTATTTCCTTGCAGGGAAGTGTCGCATTTACATTCATTTGAAGTGTAGACGAGGAATACATGACACTTCGCAAATCATATTATATCTTACCATGAAACATAGAAATGAGATGCGATATCGCGTTTTAAGATGCAGCAGAAATCCATTGCTACGATACGTAGACATCAGCAAACGCTATTTCCTTGCAAGAAAGTGTCGCATTTACATTCATTTGAAGTGTAGACGACGGATATATAACACTTCGCAAATCATATTATACCTTGCCATGAAACATAGAAATGAGATGCGATATCGCGTTTTAAGAATCATAAGAACTCTATTGCTACGATACGTAGACATCTGCAAACGCTATTTCCTTGCAAGGAAGTGTCGCATTTACATTCATTTGATGTGTAGACGAGGAATACAAAACACTTCCCAAATCATATTATATCTTACCATGAAACATAGAAATGAGATGCGATATCGCGTTTTAAGAAGCATTAGAACTCTACTGCTACGATACGTAGACATCTGCAAACGCTATTTCCTTGCAAGGAAGTGTCGCATTCACATTCATTTGAAGTGTAGACGAGGAATACATAACACTCCGCAAATCATATTATATTTTACCATGAAACATAGAAATGTGATCCGATATCGCGTTTTAAGAATCATAAGAACTCTATTTCTACGATACGTAGACATCTGCAAACGCTATTTCCTTGCAAGGAAGTGTCGCATTTACATTCATTTGAAGCGTGGACGAGGAATACATGACACTTCGCAAGTCATATTATATCTTACCACGAAACATAGAAATGAGATGCGATATCGCGTTTTAAGAAGCATTAGAACTCTATTGCTACGATACGTAGACATCTGCAAACGCTATTTCCTTGCAAGGAAGTGTCGCATTTACATTCATTTGATGCGTGGACGAGGTATACATGACACTTCGCAAATCATATTATATCTTACCATGAAACATAGAAATGAGGTGCGATATCGCGTTTTAAGAAGCATCAGAAATCCATTGCTACGATACGTAGACATCTGCAAACGCTATTTCCTTGCAAGAAAGTGTCGCATTTACATTCATTTGAAGTGTCGACGAGGAATACATAGCACTTCGCAAATCATATTATACCTTGCCACGAAACATAGAAATGAGATGCGATATCGCGTTTTAAGAAGCATCAGAAATCCATTGCTACGATACGTAGACATCTGCAAACGCTATTTCCCTGCAAGAAAGTGTCGCATTTACATTCATTTGAAGTGTAGACGAGGAATACATAACACTTCGCAAATCATATTATATCTTACCATGAAACATAGAAATGTGATGCGATATCGCGTTTTAAGAAGCATTAGAACTCTATTGCCACGATACCTTGACATCTGCAGACGCTATTTCCTAGCAAGGAAGTGTCGCATTTACATTCATTTGAAGTGTAGACGGGGAATACATAACACTTCGCAAATCATATTATATCTTACCATGAAACATAGAAATGAGATGCGATATCGCGTTTTAAGAAGCAGCAGAAATCCATTGCTACGATACGTAGACATCTGCAAACGCTATTTCCTAGCGAGGAAGTGTCGCATTCACATTCATTTGAAGTGTAGACGAGGAATACATAACGCTCCGCAAATCATATTATATCTTACCATGAAACATAGAAATGTGATGCGATATCGCGCTTTAAGTATCATAAGAACTCTATTGCTACGATACGTAGATATCTGCAAACGCTATTTCCTTGCAAGAAAGTGTCGCATTTACATTCATTTGATGTGTAGACGAGGAATACATAACACTTCGCAAATCATATTATATCTTACCATGAAACATAGAAATGAGATGCGATATCGCGTTTTAAGAAGCATTAGAACTCTACTGCTACGTTACGTAGACATCTGCAAACGCTATTTCCTAGCGAGGAAGTGTCGCATTCACTTTCATTTGAAGTGTAGACGAGGAATACATAACACTCCGCAAATCATATTATATCTTACCATGAAACATAGAAATGTGATGCGATATCGCGCTTTAAGAATCATAAGAACTCTATTGCTACGATACGTAGACATCTGCAAACGCTATTTCCTTGCAAGGAAGTGTCGCATTTACATTCATTTGATGCGTGGACGAGGTATACATGACACTTCGCAAATCATATTATATCTTACCATGAAACATAGAAATGAGGTGCGATATCGCGTTTTAAGAAGCATCAGAAATCCATTGCTACGATACGTAAACATCTGCAAACGCTATTTCCTTGCAAGAAAGTGTCGCATTTACGTTCATTTGAAGTGTCGACGAGGAATACATAGCACTTCGCAAATCATATTATACCTTGCCACGAAACATAGAAATGAGATGCGATATCGCGTTTTAAGAAGCATCAGAAATCCATTGCTACGATACGTAGACATCTGCAAACGCTATTTCCCTGCAAGAAAGTGTCGCATTTACATTCATTTGAAGTGTAGACGAGGAATACATAACACTTCGCAAATCATATTATATCTTACCATGAAACATAGAAATGTGAAGCGATATCGCGTTTTAAGAAGCATTAGAACTCTATTGCTACGATACCTAGACATCTGCAGACGCTATTTCCTAGCAAGGAAGTGTCGCATTTACATTCATTTGAAGTGTAGACGGGGAATACATAACACTTCGCAAATCATATTATATCTTACCATGAAACATAGAAATGAGATGCGATATCGCGTTTTAAGAAGCAGCAGAAATCCATTGCTACGATACGTAGACATCTGCAAACGCTATTTCCTAGCGAGGAAGTGTCGCATTCACATTCATTTGAAGTGTAGACGAGGAATACATAACACTCCGCAAATCATCTTATATCTTACCATGAAACATAGAAATGTGATGCGATATCGCGCTTTAAGTATCATAAGAACTCTATTGCTACTATACGTAGACATCTGCAAACGCTATTTCCTTGCAAGAAAGTGTCGCATTTACATTCATTTGATGTGTAGACGAGGAATACATAACACTTCGCAAATCATATTATATCTTACCATGAAACATAGAAATGAGATGCGATATCGCGTTTTAAGAAGCATTAGAACTCTACTGCTACTTTACGTAGACATCTGCAAACGCTATTTCCTAGCGAGGAAGTGTCGCATTCACATTCATTTGAAGTGTAGACGAGGAATACATAACACTCCGCAAATCATATTATATCTTACCATGAAACATAGAAATGTGATGCGATATCGCGTTTTAAGAAGCAGCAGAAATCCATTGCTACGATACGTAGACATCTGCAAACGCTATTTCCTAGCGAGGAAGTGTCGCATTCACATTCATTTGAAGTGTAGACGAGGAATACATAACACTCCGCAAATCATATTATATCTTACCATGAAACATAGAAATGAGATGCGATATCGCGTTTTAAGAAGCATTAGAACTCTACTGCTACGTTACGTAGACATCTGCAAACGCTATTTCCTAGCGAGGAAGTGTCGCATTCACTTTCATTTGAAGTGTCGACGAGGAATACATAGCACTTCGCAAATCATATTATACCTTGCCACGAAACATAGAAATGAGATGCGATATCGCGTTTTAAGAAGCATCAGAAATCCATTGCTACGATACGTAGACATCTGCAAACGCTATTTCCCTGCAAGAAAGTGTCGCATTTACATTCATTTGAAGTGTAGACGAGGAATACATAACACTTCGCAAATCATATTATATCTTACCATGAAACATAGAAATGTGATGCGATATCGCGTTTTAAGAAGCATTAGAACTGTATTGCTACGATACCTAGACATCTGCAGACGCTATTTCCTAGCAAGGAAGTGTCGCATTTACATTCATTTGAAGTGTAGACGGGGAATACATAACACTTCGCAAATCATATTATATCTTACCATGAAACATAGAAATGAGATGCGATATCGCGTTTTAAGAAGCAGCAGAAATCCATTGCTACGATACGTAGACATCTGCAAACGCTATTTCCTAGCGAGGAAGTGTCGCATTCACATTCATTTGAAGTGTAGACGAGGAATACATAACACTCCGCAAATCATATTATATCTTACCATGAAACATAGAAATGTGATGCGATATCGCGATTTAAGTATCATAAGAACTCTATTGCTACGATACGTAGACATCTGCAAACGCTATTTCCTTGCAAGGAAGTGTCGCATTTACATTCATTTGAAGCGTGGACGAGGAATACATGACACTTCGCAAATCATATCATATCTTACCATGAAACATAGAAATGAGATGCGATGTCGCGTTTTAAGAAGCATCAGAAATCCATTGCTACGATACGTAGATATCTGCAAACGCTGTTTCCTAGCAAGAAAGTGTCGCATTTACATCCATTTGAAGTGTCGACGAGGAATACATAACACTTCGCAGATCATATAATACCTTGCCATGAAACATAGAAATGAGATGCGATATCGCGTTTTAAGAATCATAAGAACTCTATTGCTACGATACGTAGACATCTGCAAACGCTATTTCCTTGCAAGGAAGTATCGCATTTACATTCATTTGATGTGTAGACGAGGAATACATAACACTCCGCAAATCATATTATATCTTACCATGAAACATAGAAATGTGATGCGATATCGCGCTTTAAGAATCATTAGAACTCTATTGCTACGATACGTAGACATCTGCAAACGCTATTTCCTTGCAAGGAAGTGTCGCATTTACATTCATTTGAAGTGTGGACGAGGAGTACATTACGAGGAATACACTTCGCAAATCATATTATATCTTACCATGAAACATAGAAATGAGATGCGATATTGCGTTTTAAGAAGCATTAGAACTCTATTGCTACGATACGTAGACATCTGCAAACGCTATTTCCCTGCAAGAAAGTGTCGCATTTACATTCATTTGAAGTGTAGACGAGGAATACATAACACTTCGCAAATCATATTATATCTTACCATGAAACATAGAAATGAGATGCGATATCGCGTTTTAAGAATCATAAGAAATCTATTGCTACTATACGTAGACAAGCTGCAAACGCTATTTCCTTGCAAGGGAGTGTCGCATTTACATTCATTTGAAGTGTAGACGAGGAATACATGACACTTCGCAAATCATATTATATCTTACCATGAAACATAGAAATGAGATGCGATATCGCGTTTTAAGAAGCATTAGAACACTATTGCTACGATAGGTAGACATTTGCAAACGCTATTTCCTTGGAAGGAAGTGTCGCATTTACATTCATTTGAAGTGTAGACGAGGAATACATAACACTTCGCAAATCATATTATATCTTACCATGAAACATAGAAATGAGATGCGATATCGCGTTTTAAGAAGCATCAGAAATCCATTGCTACGATACGTAGACATCTGCAAACGCTATTTCCCTGCAAGAAAGTGTCGCATTTACATTCATTTGAAGTGTAGACGAGGAATACATAACACTTCGCAAATCATATTATATCTTACCATGAAACATAGAAATGTGATGCGATATCGCGTTTTAAGAAGCATTAGAACTCTATTGCTACGATACCTAGACATCTGCAGACGCTATTTCCTAGCAAGGAAGTGTCGCATTTACATTCATTTGAAGTGTAGACGGGGAATACATAACACTCCGCAAATCTTATTATATCTTACCATGAAACATAGAAATGTGATGCGATCTCGCGCTTTAAGAATCATAAGAACTCTATTGCTACGATACGTAGACATCTGCAAACGCTATTTCCTTGCAAGGAAGTGTCGCATTTACATTCATTTGATGCGTGGACGAGGTATACATGACACTTCGCAAATCATATTATATCTTACCATGAAACATAGAAATGAGGTGCGATATCGCGTTTTAAGAAGCATCAGAAATCCATTGCTACGATACGTAGACATCTGCAAACGCTATTTCCTTGCAAGAAAGTGTCGCATTTACATTCATTTGAAGTGTCGACGAGGAATACATAACACTTCGAAAATCATATAATACCTTGCCATGAAACATAGAAATGAGATGCAATATCGCGTTTTAAGAATCATAAGAACTCTATTGCTACGATACGTAGACATCTGCAAACGCTATTTCCTTGAAAGGAAGTGTCGCATTTACATTCATTTGTAGACGAGGAATACATAACACTTCGCAAATCATATTATATCTTACCATGAAACATAGAAATGTGATGCGATATCGCGTTTTAAGAATCATAAGAACTCTATTGCTACGATACGTAGACATCTGCAAACGCTATTTCCTTGCAAGGAAGTGTCGCATTTACATTCATTTGAAGTGTGGACGAGGAATACATTAGGAGGAATAAACTTCGCAAATCATATTATATCTTACCATGAAACATAGAAATGAGATGCGATATCGCGTTTTAAGAAGCAGCAGAAATCCATTGCTACGATACGTAGACATCTGCAAACGCTATTTCCTAGCGAGGAAGTGTCGCATTCACATTCATTTGAAGTGTAGACGAGGAATACATAACACTCCGCAAATCATATTATATCTTACCATGAAACATAGAAATGTGATGCGATATCGCGCTTTAAGAATCATAAGAACTCTATTGCTACGATACGTAGACATCTGCAAACGCTATTTCCTTGCAAGGAAGTGTCGCATTTACATTCATTTGAAGCGTGGACGAGGAATACATGACACTTCGCAAATCATATTATATCTTACCATGAAACATAGAAATGAGATGCGATGTCGCGTTTTAAGAAGCATCAGAAATCCATTGCCACGATACGTAGATATCTGCAAACGCTATTTCCTTGCAAGAAAGTGTCGCATTTACATTCATTTGAAGTGTCGACGAGGAATGCATAGCACTTCGCAAAGAATATTATATCTTATCATGAAGCATAGATATGAGATGCGATATCGCGTTTTAAGAAGCAGCAGAAATCCATTGCTACGATACGTAGACATCTGCAAACGCTATTTCCTAGCGAGGAAGTGTCGCATTCACATTCATTTGAAGTGTAGACGAGGAATACATAACACTCCGCAAATCATATTATATCTTACCATGAAACATAGAAATGTGATGCGATATCGCGTTTTAAGAAGCAGCAGAAATCCATTGCTACGATACGTAGACATCTGCAAACGCTATTTCCTAGCGAGGAAGTGTCGCATTCACATTCATTTGAAGTGTAGACGAGGAATACATAACACTCCGCAAATCATATTATATCTTACCATGAAACATAGAAATGTGATGCGATATCGCGCTTTAAGTATCATAAGAACTCTATTGCTACGATACGTAGACATCTGCAAACGCTATTTCCTTGCAAGAAAGTGTCGCATTTACATTCATTTGAAGTGTCGACGAGGAATACATAGCACTTCGCAAATCATATTATACCTTGCCACGAAACATAGAAATGAGATGCGATATCGCGTTTTAAGAAGCATCAGAAATCCATTGCTACGATACGTAGACATCTGCAAACGCTATTTCCCTGCAAGAAAGTGTCGCATTTACATTCATTTGAAGTGTAGACGAGGAATACATAACACTTCGCAAATCATATTATATCTTACCATGAAACATAGAAATGTGATGCGATATCGCGTTTTAAGAAGCATTAGAACTGTATTGCTACGATACCTAGACATCTGCAGACGCTATTTCCTAGCAAGGAAGTGTCGCATTCACATTCATTTGAAGTGTAGACGAGGAATACATAACACTCCGCAAATCATATTATATCTTACCATGAAACATAGAAATGTGATGCGATATCGCGCTTTAAGTATCATAAGAACTCTATTGCTACGATACGTAGACATCTGCAAACGCTATTTCCTTGCAAGGAAGTGTCGCATTTACATTCATTTGAAGCGTGGACGAGGAATACATGACACTTCGCAAATCATATCATATCTTACCATGAAACATAGAAATGAGATGCGATGTCGCGTTTTAAGAAGCATCAGAAATCCATTGCTACGATACGTAGATATCTGCAAACGCTATTTCCTTGCAAGAAAGTGTCGCATTTACATCCATTTGAAGTGTCGACGAGGAATACATAACACTTCGCAGATCATATAATACCTTGCCATGAAACATAGAAATGAGATGCGATATCGCGTTCTAAGAATCATAAGAACTCTATTGCTACGATACGTAGACATCTGCAAACGCTATTTCCTTGCAAGGAAGTGTCGCATTTACATTCATTTGATGTGTAGACGAGGAATACATAACACTCCGCAAATCATATTATATCTTACCATGAAACATAGAAATGTGATGCGATATCGCGCTTTAAGAATCATAAGAACTCTATTGCTACGATACGTAGACATCTGCAAACGCTATTTCCTTGCAAGGAAGTGTCGCATTTACATTCATTTGAAGTGTGGACGAGGAGTACATTACGAGGAATACACTTCGCAAATCATATTATATCTTACCATGAAACATAGAAATGAGATGCGATATTGCGTTTTAAGAAGCATTAGAACTCTATTGCTACGATACGTAGACATCTGCAAACGCTATTTCCCTGCAAGAAAGTGTCGCATTTACATTCATTTGAAGTGTAGACGAGGAATACATGACACTTCGCAAATCATATTATATCTTACCATGAAACATAGAAATGAGATGCGATATCGCGTTTTAAGAAGCATTAGAACATTATTGCTACGATAGGTAGACATTTGCAAACGCTATTTCCTTGCAAGGAAGTGTCGCATTTACATTCATTTGAAGTGTAGACGAGGAATACATAACACTTCGCAAATCATATTATATCTTACCATGAAACATAGAAATGAGATGCGATATCGCGTTTTAAGAAGCATCAGAAATCCATTGCTACGATACGTAGACATCTGCAAACGCTATTTCCCTGCAAGAAAGTGTCGCATTTACATGCATTTGAAGTGTAGACGAGGAATACATAACACTTCGCAAATCATATTATATCTTACCATGAAACATAGAAATGTGATGCGATATCGCGTTTTAAGAAGCATTAGAACTCTATTGCTACGATACCTAGACATCTGCAGACGCTATTTCCTAGCAAGGAAGTGTCGCATTTACATTCATTTGAAGTGTAGACGGGGAATACATAACACTCCGCAAATCTTATTATATCTTACCATGAAACATAGAAATGTGATGCGATCTCGCGCTTTAAGAATCATAAGAACTCTATTGCTACGATACGTAGACATCTGCAAACGCTATTTCCTTGCAAGGAAGTGTCGCATTTACATTCATTTGAAGTGTGGACGAGGAATACATTACGAGGAATAAACTTCGCAAATCATATTATATCTTACCATGAAACATAGAAATGAGATGCGATATCGCGTTTTAAGAAGCAGCAGAAATCCATTGCTACGATACGTAGACATCTGCAAACGCTATTTCCTAGCGAGGAAGTGTCGCATTCACATTCATTTGAAGTGTAGACGAGGAATACATAACACTCCGCAAATCATATTATATCTTACCATGAAACATAGAAATGTGATGCGATATCGCGCTTTAAGAATCATAAGAACTCTATTGCTACGATACGTAGACATCTGCAAACGCTATTTCCTTGCAAGGAAGTGTCGCATTTACATTCATTTGAAGCGTGGACGAGGAATACATGACACTTCGCAAATCATATTATATCTTACCATGAAACATAGAAATGAGATGCGATGTCGCGTTTTAAGAAGCATCAGAAATCCATTGCCACGATACGTAGATATCTGCAAACGCTATTTCCTTGCAAGAAAGTGTCGCATTTACATTCATTTGAAGTGTCGACGAGGAATGCATAGCACTTCGCAAAGAATATTATATCTTATCATGAAACATAGATATGAGATGCAATATCTCGTTTTAAGAAGCCTTTGAACTCTATTGCTTCGATACGTAGACATCTACAAACGCTATTTCCTTGCAAGGAAGGGTTGCATTTACATTCATTTGAAGTGTAGACGAGGAATACATAACACTTCGCAAATCATATTATACCTTACCATGAAACATAGAAATGAGATGCGATATCGCGCTTTAAGAATCATAAGAACTCTATTGCTACGATACGTAGACATCTGAAAACGCTATTTCCTTGCAAGGAAGTGTCGCATTTACATTCATTTGACGCGTGGACGAGGAATACATGACACTTCGCAAATCATATTATATCTTACCATGAAACATAGAAATGAGATGCGATGTCGCGTTTTAAGAAGCATCAGAAATCCATTGCCACGATACGTAGATATCTGCAAACGCTATTTCCTTGCAAGAAAGTGTCGCATTTACATTCATTTGAAGTGTCGACGAGGAATGCATAGCACTTCGTAAAGAATATTATATCTTATCATGAAACATAGATATGAGATGCAATATCTCGTTTTAAGAAGCCTTTGAACTCTATTGCTTCGATACGTAGACATCTACAAACGCTATTTCCTTGCAAGGAAGGGTTGCATTTACATTCATTTGAAGTGTAGACGAGGAATACATAACACTTCGCAAATCATATTATACCTTACCATGAAACATAGAAATGAGATGCGATATCGCGTTTTAAGTATCATAAGAACTCTATTGCTACGATACGTAGACATCTGCAAACGCTATTTCCTTGCAAGGAAGTGTGGCATTTACATTCATTTGAATCGTAGACGACGAATGCATAACACTTCGCAATGAATATTATATCTTATCATGAAACGTGGAAATGAGATGCGATATCGCGTTTTAAGAATCATAAGAACCCTATTGCTACGATACGTAGACATCTGCAAACGCTATTTCCTTGCAAGGAATTGTCGCATTTACATTCATTTGAAGTGTAGACGAGGAATACATAACACTTCGCAAATCATATTATATCTTACCATGAAACATAGAAATGAGATGCGATATCGCGTTTTAAGAATCATAAGAACTCTATTGCTACGATACCTAGACATCTGCAGACGCTATTTCCTAGCAAGGAAGTGTCACATTTACATTCATTTGATGTGTAGACGAGGATTACATAACACTTCGCAAATCATATTATATCTTACCATGAAACATAGAAATGAGATGCGATATCGCGTTTTAAGAAGCAGCAGAAATCCATTGCTACGATACGTGGACATCTGCAAACGCTATTTCCCTGCAAGAAAGTGTCGCATTTACATGCATTTGAAGTGTAGACGAGGAATACATAACACTTCGCAAGTCATATTATATCTTACCATGAAACATAGAAATGTGATGCGATATCGCGTTTTAAGAAGCATTAGAACTCTATTGCTACGATACCTAGACATCTGCAGACGCTATTTCCTAGCAAGGAAGTGTCGCATTTACATTCATTTGAAGTGTAGACGGGGAATACATAACACTCCGCAAATCTTATTATATCTTACCATGAAACATAGAAATGTGATGCGATCTCGCGCTTTAAGAATCATAAGAACTCTATTGCTACGATACGTAGGCATCTGCAAACGCTATTTCCTTGCAAGGAAGTGTCGCATTTACATTCATTTGATGCGTGGACGAGGTATACATGACACTTCGCAAATCATATTATATCTTACCATGAAACATAGAAATGAGGTGCGATATCGCGTTTTAAGAAGCATCAGAAATCCATTGCTACGATACGTAGACATCTGCAAACGCTATTTCCTTGCAAGAAAGTGTCGCATTTACATTCATTTGAAGTGTCGACGAGGAATACATAACACTTCGAAAATCATATAATACCTTGCCATGAAACATAGAAATGAGATGCAATATCGCGTTTTAAGAATCATAAGAACTCTATTGCTACGATACGTAGACATCTGCAAACGCTATTTCCTTGCAAGGAAGTGTCGCATTTACATTCATTTGTAGACGAGGAATACATAACACTTCGCAAATCATATTATATCTTACCATGAAACATAGAAATGTGATGCGATATCGCGTTTTAAGAATCATAAGAACTCTATTGCTACGATACGTAGACATCTGCAAACGCTATTTCCTTGCAAGGAAGTGTCGCATTTACATTCATTTGAAGTGTGGACGAGGAATACATTACGAGGAATAAACTTCGCAAATCATATTATATCTTACCATGAAACATAGATATGAGATGCAATATCTCGTTTTAAGAAGCATTTGAACTCTATTGCTTCGATACGTAGACATCTGCAAACGCTGTTTCCTTGCAAGGAAGTGTTGCATTTACATTCATTTGAAGTGTAGACGAGGAATACATAACACTTCGCAAATCATATTATATCTTACCATGAAACATAGAAATGTGATGCGATATCGCGTTTTAAGAACCATAAGAACTCTATTGCTACGATACGTAGACATCTGCAAACGCTATTTCCTTGCAAAGAAGTGTCGCATTTACATTCATTTGAAGTGTAGACGAGGAATACATAACACTTCGCAAATCATATTGTATCTTACCATGAAACATAGAAATGAGATGCGATATCGCGTTTTAAGAAGCAGCAGAACTCTATTGCTACGATACGTAGACATCTGCAATCGCTATTTCCTTGCAACGAAGTGTCGCATTTACTTTCATTTAAATCGTAGACGAGGAATGCATAACACTTCGCAATGAATATTATATCTTATCTTGAAACATAGATATGAGATGCTATATCGCGTTTTAAGAATCATATGAACTCTATTGCTACGATACGTAGACATCCGCAATCGCTATTTCCTTGCAAGGAAGTGTCGCATTTACATTCATTTGAATCGTAGGCGAGGAATGCATAACACTTCGCAATGAATATTATATCTTACCATGAAACATAGAAATGAGATGCGATATCGCGTTTTAAGATGCAGCAGAAATCCATTGCTACGATACGTAGATTATCAGCAAACGCTATTTCCTTGCAAGAAAGTGTCGCATTTACATTCGTTTGAAGCGGAGACGACGGATATATAACACTTCGCAAATCATATTATACCTTACCATGAAACATAGAAATGAGATGCGATATCGCGTTTTAAGAAGCATTAGAACTCTATTGCTACGATACCTAGACATCTGCAGACGCTACTTCCTAGCAAGGAAGTGTCGCATTTACATTCATTTGAAGTGTAGACGAGGAATACATGACACTTCGCAAATCATATTATATCTTACCTTGAAACATAGAAATGAGATGCGATGTCGCGTTTTAAGAAGCATTAGAACTCTATTGCTACGATACCTAGACATCTGCAGACGCTATTTCCTAGGAAGGAAGTGTCGCATTTACATTGATTTGAAGTGTAGACGAGGTACACATAACACTTCGCAAATCATATTATATCTTACCATGAAACATAGAAATGAGATGCGATATCGCGTTTTAAGAAGCATTAGAACACTATTGCTACGATAGGTAGACATTTGCAAACGCTATTTCCTTGCAAGGAAGTGTCGCATTTACATTCATTTGATGTGTAGCCGAGGTATACATAACACTTCGCAAATCATATTATATCTTACCATGAAACATAGAAATGAGATGCGATGTCGCGTTTTAAGGAGCATTAGAACTCTATTGCTACGATACGTAGATATCTGCAATCGCCATTTCCTTGCAACGAAGTGTCGCATTTACTTTCATTTAAATCGTAGACGAGGAATGCATGACACTTCGCAATGAATATTATATCTTATCTTGAAACATAGATATGAGATGCGATATCGCGTTTTAAGAATCATATGAACTCTATTGCTACGATACGTAGACATCCGCAATCGCTATTTCCTTGCAAGGAAGTGTCGCATTTACATTCATTTGAATCGTAGGCGAGGAATGCATAACAATTCGCAATGAATATTATATCTTACCATGAAACATAGAAATGAGATGCGATATCGCGTTTTAAGATGCAGCAGAAATCCATTGCTACGATACGTAGACATCAGCAAACGCTATTTCCTTGCTAGAAAGTGTCGCATTTACATTCATTTGAAGTGGAGACGACGGATATATAACACTTCGCAAATCATATTATACCTTACCATGAAACATAGAAATGAGATGCGATATCGCGTTTTAAGAAGCATTAGAACTCTATTGCTACGATACCTAGACATCTGCAGATGCTATTTCCTAGGAAGGAAGTGTCGCATTTACATTGATTTGAAGTGTAGACGAGGAATACATGACACTTCGCAAATCATATAATATCTTACCTCGAAACACAGAAATGAGATGCGATATCGCGTTTTAAGAATCATAAGAACTCTATTCCTACTATACGTAGACAAGCTGCAAACGCTATTTCCTTGCAAGGAAGTGTCGCATTTACATTCATTTGAAGTGTAGACGAGGAATACATAACACTTCGCAAATCATATTATATCTTACCATGAAACATAGAAATGAGATGCGATGTCGCGTTTTAAGGAGCATTAGAACTCTATTGCTACGATACGTAGATATCTGCAATCGCCATTTCCTTGCAACGAAGTGTCGCATTTACTTTCATTTAAATCGTAGACGAGGAATGCATGACACTTCGCAATGAATATTATATCTTATCTTGAAACATAGATATGAGATGCGATATCGCGTTTTAAGAATCATATGAACTCTATTGCTACGATACGTAGACATCCGCAATCGCTATTTCCTTGCAAGGAAGTGTCGCATTTACATTCATTTGAATCGTAGGCGAGGAATGCATAACAATTCGCAATGAATATTATATCTTACCATGAAACATAGAAATGAGATGCGATATCGCGTTTTAAGATGCAGCAGAAATCCATTGCTACGATACGTAGACATCAGCAAACGCTATTTCCTTGCTAGAAAGTGTCGCATTTACATTCATTTGAAGTGGAGACGACGGATATATAACACTTCGCAAATCATATTATACCTTACCATGAAACATAGAAATGAGATGCGATATCGCGTTTTAAGAAGCATTAGAACTCTATTGCTACGATACCTAGACATCTGCAGACACTACTTCCTAGCAAGGAAGTGTCGCATTTACATTCATTTGAAGTGTAGACGAGGAATACATGACACTTCGCAAATCATATAATATCTTACCATGAAACGTAGAAATGAGATGCGATATCGCGTTTTAAGAATCATAAGAACACTATTGCTACGATACGTAGACATCTGCAGACGCTATTTCCTTGCAAGGAAGTGTCGCATTTACATTCATTTGAAGTGTAGACGACGGATATATAACACTTCGCAAATCATATTATACCTTACCATGAAACATAGAAATGAGATGCGATATCGCGTTTTAAGAATCATAGGAACTCTATTGCTACGATACGTAGACATCTGCAAACGCTATTTCCCTGCAAGGAAGTGTCGCATTTACATTCATTTGATGTGTAGACGAGGAATACATAACACTTCGCAAATCATATTATATCTTACCATGAAACATAGAAATGGGATGCGATATCGCGTTTTAAGAAGCATTAGCACTCTACTGCTACGATACGTAGACATATGCAAATGATATTTCCTTGCAAGGAAGTGCCGCATTTACATTCATTTGAAGTGTAGACGAGGAATACATAACACTTCGCAAATCATATTATATCTTACCATGAAACATAGAAATGAGATCCGATATCGCGTTTTAAGAATCATAAGAACTCTATTGCTACGATACGTAGACATCTGCAAACGCTATTTCCTTGCAAGGAAGTGTCGCATTTACATTCATTTGAAGCGTGGACGAGGAATACATGACACTTCGCAAATCATATAATATCTTACCATGAAACATAGAAATGAGATGCGATATCGCGTTTTAAGAATCATAAGAACTCTATTGCTACGATACGTAGACAAGCTGCAAACGCTATTTCCTTGCAAGGAAGTGTCGCATTTACATTCATTTGATGTGTAGACGAGGTATACATAACACTTCGCAAATCATATTATATCTTACTATGAAACATAGAAATCAGATGCGATATCGCGTCTTAAGAAGCATTAGAACACTATTGCTACTATAGGTAGACATTTGCAAACGCTATTTCCTTAAAAGGAAGTGTCGCATTTACATTCATTTGAGGTGTAGACGAGGAATACATAACACTTCGCAAGTCATATTATATCTTACCATGAAACATAGAAATGAGATGCGATATCGCGTTTTAAGAAGCATCAGAAATCCATTGCTACGATACGTAGACATCTGCAAACGCTATTTCCTTGCAACGAAGTCTCGCATTTACTTTCATTTAAATCGTAGACGAGGAATGCATAACACTTCGCAAATCATATTATATCCTACCATGAAACATAGAAATGAGATGCGACATCGCGTTTTAAGAAGCATTAGAACACTACTGCTACGATAGGTAGACATTTGCAAACGCTATTTCCTTGCAAGGAAGTGTCGCATTTACATTCATTTGAAGTGTAGACGTGGAATACATAACACTTCGCAAATCATATTATATCTTACCATGAAACATAGAAATGAGATGCGATATCGCGTTTTAAGAAGCATTAGAACCCTATTGCTACGATTCCTAGACATCTGCAGACGCTATTTCCTAGCAAGGAAGTGTCGCATTTACATTCATTTGAAGTGTAGACGAGGAATACATGACACTTCGCAAATCATATTATATCTTACCATAAAACATAGAAATGAGATGCGATATCGCGTTTTAAGAAGCATTAGAACTCTACTGCTACGATACGTAGACAACTGCAGACGCTATTTCCTAGCGAGGAAGTGTCGCATTCACATTCATTTGAAGTGTAGACGAGGAATACATAACACTTCGCAAATCATATTATATCTTACCATGAAACGTAGAAATGAGATGCGATATCGCGTTTTAAGAATCATAAGAACTCTATTGCTACGATACGTAGACATCTGCAAACGCTATTTCCTTCCAAGGAAGTGTCGCATTTACATTCATTTGAAGTGTAGACGAGGAATACATAATACTTCGCAAATCATATTATATCTTACCATGAAACATAGAAATGAGATGCGATATCGCGTTTTAAGAAGCAGCAGAAATCCATTGCTACGATACGTAGACATCTGCAAACGCTATTTCCTTGCAAGGAAGTGTCGCATTTACATTCATTTGAATCGTAGACGAGGAATGCATAACACTTCGCAAAGAATATTATATCTCATCATGAAACATAGATATGAGATGCAATATCTCGTCTTAAGAAGCATTTGAACTCTATTACTTCGATACGTAGACATCTGCAAGCGCTATTTCCTTGCAAGGAAGTGTCGCATTTACATTCATTTGAAGTGTAGACGAGGAATACATGACACTTCGCAAATCATATTATATCTTACCATGAGACATAGAAATGAGATGCGATATCGCGTTTTAAGAAGCATTAGAACTCTATTGCTACGATTCCTAGACATCTGCAGACGCTATTTCCTAGCAAGGAAGTGTCGCATTTACATTCATTTGAAGTGTAGACGAGGAATACATGACACTTCGCAAATCATATTATATCTTACCATAAAACATAGAAATGAGATGCGATATCGCGTTTTAAGAAGCATTAGAACTCTACTGCTACGATACGTAGACATCTGCAGACGCTATTTCCTAGCGAGGAAGTGTCGCATTCACATTCATTTGAAGTGTAGACGAGGAATACATAACACTTCGCAAATCATATTATAACTTACCATGAAACGTAGAAATGAGATGCGATATCGCGTTTTAAGAAGCATTAGAACCCTATTGCTACGATTCCTAGACATCTGCAGACGCTATTTCCTAGCAAGGAAGTGTCGCATTTACATTCATTTGAAGTGTAGACGAGGAATACATGACACTTCGCAAATCATATTATATCTTACCATAAAACATAGAAATGAGATGCGATATCGCGTTTTAAGAAGCATTAGAACTCTACTGCTACGATACGTAGACAACTGCAGACGCTATTTCCTAGCGAGGAAGTGTCGCATTCACATTCATTTGAAGTGTAGACGAGGAATACATAACACTTCGCAAATCATATTATATCTTACCATGAAACGTAGAAATGAGATGCGATATCGCGTTTTAAGAATCATAAGAACTCTATTGCTACGATACGTAGACATCTGCAAACGCTATTTCCTTCCAAGGAAGTGTCGCATTTACATTCATTTGAAGTGTAGACGAGGAATACATAATACTTCGCAAATCATATTATATCTTACCATGAAACATAGAAATGAGATGCGATATCGCGTTTTAAGAAGCAGCAGAAATCCATTGCTACGATACGTAGACATCTGCAAACGCTATTTCCTTGCAAGGAAGTGTCGCATTTACATTCATTTGAATCGTAGACGAGGAATGCATAACACTTCGCAAAGAATATTATATCTCATCATGAAACATAGATATGAGATGCAATATCTCGTCTTAAGAAGCATTTGAACTCTATTACTTCGATACGTAGACATCTGCAAGCGCTATTTCCTTGCAAGGAAGTGTCGCATTTACATCCATTTGAAGTGTAGACGAGGAATACATGACACTTCGCAAATCATATTATATCTTACCATGAGACATAGAAATGAGATGCGATATCGCGTTTTAAGAAGCATTAGAACTCTATTGCTACGATTCCTAGACATCTGCAGACGCTATTTCCTAGCAAGGAAGTGTCGCATTTACATTCATTTGAAGTGTAGACGAGGAATACATGACACTTCGCAAATCATATTATATCTTACCATAAAACATAGAAATGAGATGCGATATCGCGTTTTAAGAAGCATTAGAACTCTACTGCTACGATACGTAGACATCTGCAGACGCTATTTCCTAGCGAGGAAGTGTCGCATTCACATTCATTTGAAGTGTAGACGAGGAATACATAACACTTCGCAAATCATATTATAACTTACCATGAAACGTAGAAATGAGATGCGATATCGCGTTTTAAGAATCATAAGAACTCTATTGCTACGATACGTAGACATCTGCAAACGCTATTTCCTTCCAAGGAAGTGTCGCATTTACATTCATTTGAAGTGTAGACGAGGAATACATAACACTTCGCAAATCATATTATATCTTACCATGAAACATAGAAATGAGATGCGATATCGCGTTTTAAGAAGCAGCAGAAATCCATTGCTACGATACGTAGATATCTGCAAACGCTATTTCCTTGCAAGGAAGTGTCGCATTTACATTCATTTGAATCGTAGACGAGGAATGCATAACACTTCGCAAAGAATATTATATCTCATCATGAAACATAGATATGAGATGCAATATCTCGTCTTAAGAAGCATTTGAACTCTATTACTTCGATACGTAGACATCTGCAAGCGCTATTTCCTTGCAAGGAAGTGTCGCATTTACATTCATTTGAAGTGTAGACGAGGAATACATCACACTTCGCAAATCATATTATATCTTACCATGAAACATAGAAATGAGATGCGATATCGCGTTCTAAGAAGCATTAGAACACTATTGCTACGATAGGTATACATTTGCAAACGCTATTTCCTTGCAAGGAAGTGTCGCATTTACATTCATTTGATGTGCAGACGAGGTATACATAACACTTCGCAAGTCATATTATATCTTACCATGAAACATAGAAATGAGATGCGATATCGCGTTTTAAGGAGCATTAGAACTCTATTGCTAAGATACGTAGACATCTGCAAACGCTATTTCCTTGCAAGAAAGCGTCGCATTTACATTCATTTGAAGTGTAGACGAGGAATACATAACACTTCGCAAATCATATTATATCTTACCATGAAACATAGAAATGAGATGCGATATCGCGTTTTAAGAAGCAGCAGAAATCCATTGCTACGATACGTAGACATCTGCAAACGCTATTTCCTTGCAAGGAAGTGTCGCATTTACATTCATTTGAAGTGTAGACGAGGAATACATGACACTTCGCAAATCATATAATATCTTACCATGAAACGTAGAAATGAGATGCGCTATCGCGTTTTAAGAATTATAAGAACTCTATTGCTACGATACGTAGACATCTGCAAACGCTATTTCCTTGCAAGGAAGTGTCGCATTTACATTCATTTGAAGTGTAGACGACGGATATATAACACTTCGCAAATCATATTATACCTTACCATGAAACATAGAAATGAGATGCGATATCGCGTTTTAAGAAGCAGCAGAAATCCATTGCTACGATACGTAGACATCTGCAAACGCTATTTCCTTGCAAGGAAGTGTCGCATTTACATTCATTTGAATCGTAGACGAGGAATGCATAACACTTCGCAAAGTATATTATATCTCATCATGAAACATAGATATGAGATGCAATATCTCGTCTTAAGAAGCATTTCAACTCTATTGCTACGATAGGTAGACATTTGCAAACGCTATTTCCTTGCAAGGAAGTGTCGCATTTACATTCATTTGATGTGTAGACGAGGTATACATAACACTTCGCAAATCATATTATATCTTACCATGAAACATAGAAATGAGATGCGATATCGCGTTTTAAGGAGCATTAGAACTCTACTGCTACGATACGTAGACATATGCAAACGATATTTCCTTGCAAGGAAGTGTCGCATTTACATTCATTTGGAGTGCAGACGAGGAATACATGACACTTCGCAAATCATATTATATCTTACCATGAAACATAGAAATGAGATGCGATATCGCGTTTTAAGAAGCATTAGAACACTATTGCTACGATAGGTATACATTTGCAAACGCTATTTCCTTGCAAGGAAGTGTCGCATTTACATTCATTTGAAGTGTAGACGAGGAATACATAACACTTCGCAAATCATATTATATCTTACCATGAAACATAGAAATGAGATGCGATATCGCGTTTTAAGAAGCAGCAGAAATCCATTGCTACGATACGTAGACATCTGCAAACGCTATTTCCTTGCAAGGAAGTGTCGCATTTACATTCATTTGAATCGTAGACGAGGAATGCATAACACTTCGCAAAGAATATTATATCTCATCATGAAACATAGATATGAGATGCAATATCTCGTCTTAAGAAGCATTTGAACTCTATTACTTCGATACGTAGACATCTGCAAGCGCTATTTCCTTGCAAGGAAGTGTCGCATTTACATTCATTTGAAGTGTAGACGAGGAATACATGACACTTCGCAAATCATATTATATCTTACCATGAGACATAGAAATGAGATGCGATATCGCGTTTTAAGAAGCATTAGAACTCTATTGCTACGATTCCTAGACATCTGCAGACGCTATTTCCTAGCAAGGAAGTGTCGCATTTACATTCATTTGAAGTGTAGACGAGGAATACATGACACTTCGCAAATCATATTATATCTTACCATAAAACATAGAAATGAGATGCGATATCGCGTTTTAAGAAGCATTAGAACTCTACTGCTACGATACGTAGACATCTGCAGACGCTATTTCCTAGCGAGGAAGTGTCGCATTCACATTCATTTGAAGTGTAGACGAGGAAAACATAACACTTCGCAAATCATATTATAACTTACCATGAAACGTAGAAATGAGATGCGATATCGCGTTTTAAGGAGCATTAGAACTCTATTGCTAAGATACGTAGACATCTGCAAACGCTATTTCCTTGCAAGAAAGCGTCGCATTTACATTCATTTGAAGTGTAGACGAGGAATACATAACACTTCGCAAATCATATTATATCTTACCATGAAACATAGAAATGAGATGCGATATCGTGTTTTAAGAAGCAGCAGAAATCCATTGCTACGATACGTAGACATCTGCAAACGCTATTTCCTTGCAAGGAAGTGTCGCATTTACATTCATTTGAAGTGTAGACGAGGAATACATGACACTTCGCAAATCATATAATATCTTACCATGAAACGTAGAAATGAGATGCGATATCGCGTTTTAAGAATTATAAGAACTCTATTGCTACGATACGTAGACATCTGCAAACGCTATTTCCTTGCAAGGAAGTGTCGCATTTACATTCATTTGAAGTGTAGACGACGGATATATAACACTTCGCAAATCATATTATACCTTACCATGAAACATAGAAATGAGATGCGATATCGCGTTTTAAGAAGCAGCAGAAATCCATTGCTACGATACGTAGACATCTGCAAACGCTATTTCCTTGCAAGGAAGTGTCTCATTTACATTCATTTGAATCGTAGACGAGGAATGCATAACACTTCGCAAAGTATATTATATCTCATCATGAAACATAGATATGAGATGCAATATCTCGTCTTAAGAAGCATTTCAACTCTATTGCTACGATAGGTAGACATTTGCAAACGCTATTTCCTTGCGAGGAAGTGTCGCATTTACATTCATTTGATGTGTAGACGAGGTATACATAACACTTCGCAAATCATATTATATCTTACCATGAAACATAGAAATGAGATGCGATATCGCGTTTTAAGGAGCATTAGAACTCTACTGCTACGATACGTAGACATATGCAAACGATATTTCCTTGCAAGGAAGTGTCGCATTTACATTCATTTGAAGTGCAGACGAGGAATACATGACACTTCGCAAATCATATTATATCTTACCATGAAACATAGAAATGAGATGCGATATCGCGTTTTAAGAAGCATTAGAACACTATTGCTACGATAGGTATACATTTGCAAACGCTATTTCCTTGCAAGGAAGTGTCGCATTTACATTCATTTGAAGTGTAGACGAGGAATACATAACACTTCGCAAATCATATTATATCTTACCATGAAACATAGAAATGAGATGCGATATCGCGTTTTAAGAAGCAGCAGAAATCCATTGCTACGATACGTAGACATCTGCAAACGCTATTTCCTTGCAAGGAAGTGTCGCATTTACATTCATTTGAATCGTAGACGAGGAATGCATAACACTTCGCAAAGAATATTATATCTCATCATGAAACATAGATATGAGATGCAATATCTCGTCTTAAGAAGCATTTGAACTCTATTACTTCGATACGTAGACATCTGCAAGCGCTATTTCCTTGCAAGGAAGTGTCGCATTTACATTCATTTGAAGTGTAGACGAGGAATACATGACACTTCGCAAATCATATTATATCTTACCATAAAACATAGAAATGAGATGCGATATCGCGTTTTAAGAAGCATTAGAACTCTACTGCTACGATACGTAGACGTCTGCAGACGCTATTTCCTAGCGAGGAAGTGTCGCATTCACATTCATTTGAAGTGTAGACGAGGAATACATAACACTTCGCAAATCATATTATAACTTACCATGAAACGTAGAAATGAGATGCGATATCGCGTTTTAAGAATCATAAGAACTCTATTGCTACGATACGTAGACATCTGCAAACGCTATTTCCTTCCAAGGAAGTGTCGCATTTACATTCATTTGAAGTGTAGACGAGGAATACATAACACTTCGCAAATCATATTATATCTTACCATGAAACATAGAAATGAGATGCGATATCGCGTTTTAAGAAGCAGCAGAAATCCATTGCTACGATACGTAGACATCTGCAAACGCTATTTCCTTGCAAGGAAGTGTCGCATTTACATTCATTTGAATCGTAGACGAGGAATGCATAACACTTCGCAAAGTATATTATATCTCATCATGAAACATAGATATGAGATGCAATATCTCGTCTTAAGAAGCATTTCAACTCTATTGCTACGATAGGTAGACATTTGCAAACGCTATTTCCTTGCAAGGAAGTGTCGCATTTACAATCATTTGAAGTGCAGACGAGGAATACATGACACTTCGCAAATCATATTATATCTTACCATGAAACATAGAAATGAGATGCGATATCGCGTTTTAAGAAGCATTAGAACACTATTGCTACGATAGGTATACATTTGCAAACGCTATTTCCTTGCAAGGAAGTGTCGCATTTACATTCATTTGAAGTGTAGACGAGGAATACATAACACTTCGCAAATCATATTATATCTTACCATGAGACATAGAAATCAGATGCGATATCGCGTTTTAAGAAGCAGCAGAAATCCATTGCTACGATACGTAGACATCTGCAAACGCTATTTCCTTGCAAGGAAGTGTCGCATTTACATTCATTTGAATCGTAGACGAGGAATGCATAACACTTCGCAAAGAATATTATATCTCATCATGAAACATAGATATGAGATGCAATATCTCGTCTTAAGAAGCATTTGAACTCTATTACTTCGATACGTAGACATCTGCAAGCGCTATTTCCTTGCAAGGAAGTGTCGCATTTACATTCATTTGAAGTGTAGACGAGGAATACATGACACTTCGCAAATCATATTATATCTTACCATGAGACATAGAAATGAGATGCGATATCGCGTTTTAAGAAACATTAGAACTCTATTGCTACGATTCCTAGACATCTGCAGACGCTATTTCCTAGCAAGGAAGTGTCGCATTTACATTCATTTGAAGTGTAGACGAGGAATACATGACACTTCGCAAATCATATTATATCTTACCATAAAACATAGAAATGAGATGCGATATCGCGTTTTAAGAAGCATTAGAACTCTACTGCTACGATACGTAGACATCTGCAGACGCTATTTCCTAGCGAGGAAGTGTCGCATTCACATTCATTTGAAGTGTAGACGAGGAATACATAACACTTCGCAAATCATATTATATCTTACCATGAAACATAGAAATGAGATGCGATATCGCGTTTTAAGAAGCAGCAGAAATCCATTGCTACGATACGTAGATATCTGCAAACGCTATTTCCTTGCAAGGAAGTGTCGCATTTACATTCATTTGAATCGTAGACGAGGAATGCATAACACTTCGCAAAGAATATTATATCTCATCATGAAACATAGATATGAGATGCAATATCTCGTCTTAAGAAGCATTTGAACTCTATTACTTCGATACGTAGACATCTGCAAGCGCTATTTCCTTGCAAGGAAGTGTCGCATTTACATTCATTTGAAGTGTAGACGAGGAATACATCACACTTCGCAAATCATATTATATCTTACCATGAAACATAGAAATGAGATGCGATATCGCGTTTTAAGAAGCATTAGAACACTATTGCTACGATAGGTATACATTTGCAAACGCTATTTCCTTGCAAGGAAGTGTCGCATTTACATTCATTTGATGTGCAGAGGAGGTATACATAACACTTCGCAAGTCATATTATATCTTACCATGAAACATAGAAATGAGATGCGATATCGCGTTTTAAGGAGCATTAGAACTCTATTGCTAAGATACGTAGACATCTGCAAACGCTATTTCCTTGCAAGAAAGCGTCGCATTTACATTCATTTGAAGTGTAGACGAGGAATACATAACACTTCGCAAATCATATTATATCTTACCATGAAACATAGAAATGAGATGCGATATCGCGTTTTAAGGAGCATTAGAACACTACTGCTACGATACGTAGACATATGCAAACGAAATTTCCTTGCAAGGAAGTGTCGCATTTACATTCATTTGAAGTGCAGACGAGGAATACATGACACTTCGCAAATCATATTATATCTTACCATGAAACATAGAAATGAGATGCGATATCGCGTTTTAAGAAGCATTAGAACACTATTGCTACGATAGGTATACATTTGCAAACGCTATTTCCTTGCAAGGAAGTGTCGCATTCACATTCATTTGAAGTGTAGACGAGGAATACATAACACTTCGCAAATCATATTATATCTTACCATGAAACATAGAAATGAGATGCGATATCGCGTTTTAAGAAGCAGCAGAAATCCATTGCTACGATACGTAGATATCTGCAAACGCTATTTCCTTGCAAGGAAGTGTCGCATTTACATTCATTTGAATCGTAGACGAGGAATGCATAACACTTCGCAAAGAATATTATATCTCATCATGAAACATAGATATGAGATGCAATATCTCGTCTTAAGAAGCATTTGAACTCTATTACTTCGATACGTAGACATCTGCAAGCGCTATTTCCTTGCAAGGAAGTGTCGCATTTACATTCATTTGAAGTGTAGACGAGGAATACATCACACTTCGCAAATCATATTATATCTTACCATGAAACATAGAAATGAGATGCGATATCGCGTTTTAAGAAGCATTAGAACACTATTGCTACGATAGGTATACATTTGCAAACGCTATTTCCTTGCAAGGAAGTGTCGCATTTACATTCATTTGATGTGCAGAGGAGGTATACATAACACTTCGCAAGTCATATTATATCTTACCATGAAACATAGAAATGAGATGCGATATCGCGTTTTAAGGAGCATTAGAACTCTATTGCTAAGATACGTAGACATCTGCAAACGCTATTTCCTTGCAAGAAAGCGTCGCATTTACATTCATTTGAAGTGTAGACGAGGAATACATAACACTTCGCAAATCATATTATATCTTACCATGAAACATAGAAATGAGATGCGATATCGCGTTTTAAGGAGCATTAGAACACTACTGCTACGATACGTAGACATATGCAAACGAAATTTCCTTGCAAGGAAGTGTCGCATTTACATTCATTTGAAGTGCAGACGAGGAATACATGACACTTCGCAAATCATATTATATCTTACCATGAAACATAGAAATGAGATGCGATATCGCGTTTTAAGAAGCATTAGAACACTATTGCTACGATAGGTATACATTTGCAAACGCTATTTCCTTGCAAGGAAGTGTCGCATTTACATTCATTTGAAGTGTAGACGTGGAATACATAACACTTCGCAAATCATATTATTACTTACCATGAAATACAGAAATGAGATGCGATATCGCATTTTAAGAAGCATCAGAAATCCATTGCTACGATACGTAGACATCTGCAAACGCTATTTCCTTGCAAGAAAGTGTCGCATTTACATTCATTTGAAGTGTAGACGAGGAATACATAACACTTCGCAAATCATATTATTTCTTACCATGAAACATAGAAATGAGATGCGACATCGCGTTCTAAGAAGTATTAGAACTCTATTGCTACGATACCTAGACATCTGCAGACGCTACTTCCTAGCAAGGAAGTGTCGCATTTACATTCATTTGAAGTGTAGACGAGGAATACATGACACTTCGCAAATCATATAATATCTTACCATGAAACGTAGAAATGAGATGCGATATCGCGTTTTAAGAATCATAAGAACTCTATTGCTACGATACGTAGACATCTGCAAACGCTATTTCCTTGCAAGGAAGTGTCGCATTTACATTCATTTGAAGTGTAGATGACGGATATATAACACTTCGCAAATCATATTATACCTTACCATGAAACATAGAAATGAGATGCGATATCGCGTTTTAAGGATCATAGGAACTCTATTGCTACGATACGTAGACATCTGTAAACGCCATTTCCTTGCAAGGAAGTGTCGCATTTACATTCATTTGATGTGTAGACGAGGAATACATAACACTTCGCAAATCATATTACACCTTACCATGAAACATAGAAATGAGATGCGATATCGCGTTTTAAGAATCATAGGAACTCCATTGCTACGATACGTAGTCATCTGCAAACGCTATTTCCTTGCAAGGAAGTGTCGCATTTACATTCATTTGATGTGTAGACGAGGAATACATAACACTTCGCAAATCATATTATATCTTACCATGAAACATAGAAATGAGATGCGATATCGCGTTTTAAGAAGCATTAGAACTCTACTGCTACGATACGTAGACATATGCAAACGATATTTCCTTGCAAGGAAGTGTCGCATTTACATTCATTTGAAGTGTAGACGAGGAATACATAACACTTCGCAAATCATATTATATCTTACCATGAAACATAGAAATGAGATCCGATATCGCGTTTTAAGAATCATAAGAACTCTATTGCTACGATACGTAGACATCTGCAAACGCTATTTCCTTGCAAGAAAGTGTCGCATTTACATTCATTTGAAGTGTAGACGAGGAATATATAACACTTCGCAAATCATATTATATCCTACCATGAAACATAGAAATGAGATGCGACATCGCGTTCTAAGAAGCATTAGAACACTACTGCTACGATAGGTAGACATTTGCAAACGCTATTTCCTTGCAAGGAAGTGTCGCATTTACATTCATTTGAAGTGTAGACGAGGAATACATAACACTTCGCAAATCATATTATATCTTACCATGAAACATAGAAATGAGATGTGATATCGCGTTCTAAGAAGCATTAGAACTCTATTGCTACGATACCTAGACATCTGCAGACGCTATTTCCTAGGAAGGAAGTGTCGCATTTACATTGATTTGAAGTGTAGACGAGGAATACTTGACACTTCGCAAATCATATAATATCTTACCACGAAACATAGAAATGAGATGCGATATCGCGTTTTAAGAATCATAAGAACTCTATTGCTACGATACGTAGACAAGCTGCAAACGCTATTTCCTCGCAAGGAAGTGTCGTATTTGCATTCATTTGATGTGCAGACGAGGTACACATAACACTTCGCAAATCATATTATATCTTACCATGAAACATGGAAATGAGATGCGATATCGCGTTTTAAGGAGCATTAGAACTCTATTGCTACGATACGTAGACATCTGCAATCGCTATTTCCTTGCAACGAAGTGTCGCATTTACTTTCATTTAAATCGTAGACGAGGAATGCATAACACTTCGCAATGAATAATATCTTATCTTGAAACATAGATATGAGACGCGATATCGCGTTTTAAGAATCATATGAACTCTATTGCTACGATACGTAGACATCCGCAATCGCTATTTCCTTGCAAGGAAGTGTCGCATTTACATTCATTTGAATCGTAGGCGAGGAATGCATAACACTTCGCAATGAATATTATATCTTACCATGAAACATAGAAATGAGATGCGATATCGCGTTTTAAGATGCAGCAGAAATCCATTGCTACGATACGTAGACATCAGCAAACGCTATTTCCTTGCAAGAAAGCGTCGCATTTACATTCATTTGAAGTGTAGACGAGGAATACATAACACTTCGCAAATCATATTATATCTTACCATGAAACGTAGAAATGAAATGCGATATCGCGTTTTAAGAATCATAAGAACTCTATTGCTACGATACGTAGACATCTGCAAACGCTATTTCCTTCCAAGGAAGTGTCGCATTTACATTCAGTTGATGTGTAGACGAGGAATACATAACACTTCGCAAATCATATTATATCTTACCATGAAACATAGAAATGAGATGTGATATCGCGTTTTAAGAAGCATTAGAACTCTATTGCTACGATACGTAGACATCTGCAAACGCTATTTCCTTCCAAGGAAGTGTCGCATTTACATTAATTTGAAGTTTAGACGAGGAATACATAACACTTCGCAAATCATTTTATATCTTACCATGAAATATAGAAATGAGATCCGATATCGCGTTTTAAGAATCATAAGAACTCTTTTGCGACGATACGTAGACATCTGCAAACGCTATTTCCTTGCAGGGAAGTGTCGCATTTACATTCATTTGATGTGTAGACGAGGAATACATAACACTTCGCAAATCATATTATATCTTACCATGAAACATAGAAATGAGATGCGATATCGCGTTTTAAGGAGCATTAGAACTCTACTGCTACGATACGTAGACATCTGCAGACGCTATTTCCTAGCGAGGAAGTGTCGCATTCACATTCATTTGAAGTGTAGACGAGGAATACATAACACTTCGCAAATCATATTATAACTTACCATGAAACGTAGAAATGAGATGCGATATCGCGTTTTAAGGAGCATTAGAACTCTATTGCTAAGATACGTAGACATCTGCAAACGCTATTTCCTTGCAAGAAAGCGTCGCATTTACATTCATTTGAAGTGTAGACGAGGAATACATAACACTTCGCAAATCATATTATATCTTACCATGAAACATAGAAATGAGATGCGATATCGTGTTTTAAGAAGCAGCAGAAATCCATTGCTACGATACGTAGACATCTGCAAACGCTATTTCCTTGCAAGGAAGTGTCGCATTTACATTCATTTGAAGTGTAGACGAGGAATACATGACACTTCGCAAATCATATAATATCTTACCATGAAACGTAGAAATGAGATGCGATATCGCGTTTTAAGAATTATAAGAACTCTATTGCTACGATACGTAGACATCTGCAAACGCTATTTCCTTGCAAGGAAGTGTCGCATTTACATTCATTTGAAGTGTAGACGACGGATATATAACACTTCGCAAATCATATTATACCTTACCATGAAACATAGAAATGAGATGCGATATCGCGTTTTAAGAAGCAGCAGAAATCCATTGCTACGATACGTAGACATCTGCAAACGCTATTTCCTTGCAAGGAAGTGTCTCATTTACATTCATTTGAATCGCAGACGAGGAATGCATAACACTTCGCAAAGTATATTATATCTCATCATGAAACATAGATATGAGATGCAATATCTCGTCTTAAGAAGCATTTCAACTCTATTGCTACGATAGGTAGACATTTGCAAACGCAATTTCCTTGCAAGGAAGTGTCGCATTTACATTCATTTGATGTGTAGACGAGGTATACATAACACTTCGCAAATCATATTATATCTTACCATGAAACATAGAAATGAGATGCGATATCGCGTTTTAAGGAGCATTAGAACTCTACTGCTACGATACGTAGACATATGCAAACGATATTTCCTTGCAAGGAAGTGTCGCATTTACATTCATTTGAAGTGCAGACGAGGAATACATGACACTTCGCAAATCATATTATATCTTACCATGAAACATAGAAATGAGATGCGATATCGCGTTTTAAGAAGCATTAGAACACTATTGCTACGATAGGTATACATTTGCAAACGCTATTTCCGTGCAAGAAAGTGTCGCATTTACATTCATTTGAAGTGTAGACGAGGAATACATAACACTTCGCAAATCATATTATATCTTACCATGAAACATAGAAATGAGATGCGATATCGCGTTTTAAGAAGCAGCAGAAATCCATTGCTACGATACGTAGACATCTGCAAACGCTATTTCCTTGCAAGGAAGTGTCGCATTTACATTCATTTGAATCGTAGACGAGGAATGCATAACACTTCGCAAAGAATATTATATCTCATCATGAAACATAGATATGAGATGCAATATCTCGTCTTAAGAAGCATTTGAACTCTATTACTTCGATACGTAGACATCTGCAAGCGCTATTTCCTTGCAAGGAAGTGTCGCATTTACATTCATTTGAAGTGTAGACGAGGAATACATGACACTTCGCAAATCATATTATATCTTACCATGAGACATAGAAATGAGATGCGATATCGCGTTTTAAGAAACATTAGAACTCTATTGCTACGATTCCTAGACATCTGCAGACGCTATTTCCTAGCAAGGAAGTGTCGCATTTACATTCATTTGAAGTGTAGACGAGGAATACATGACACTTCGCAAATCATATTATATCTTACCATAAAACATAGAAATGAGATGCGATATCGCGTTTTAAGAAGCATTAGAACTCTACTGCTACGATACGTAGACATCTGCAGACGCTATTTCCTAGCGAGGAAGTGTCGCATTCACATTCATTTGAAGTGTAGACGAGGAATACATAACACTTCGCAAATCATATTATATCTTACCATGAAACATAGAAATGAGATGCGATATCGCGTTTTAAGAAGCAGCAGAAATCCATTGCTACGATACGTAGATATCTGCAAACGCTATTTCCTTGCAAGGAAGTGTCGCATTTACATTCATTTGAATCGTAGACGAGGAATGCATAACACTTCGCAAATCATATTATATCTTACCATGAAACATAGAAATGAGATCCGATATCGCGTTTTAAGAATCATAAGAACTCTATTGCTACGATACGTAGACATCTGCAAACGCTATTTCCTTGCAAGAAAGTGTCGCATTTACATTCATTTGAAGTGTAGACGAGGAATATATAACACTTCGCAAATCATATTATATCCTACCATGAAACATAGAAATGAGATGCGACATCGCGTTCTAAGAAGCATTAGAACACTACTGCTACGATAGGTAGACATTTGCAAACGCTATTTCCTTGCAAGGAAGTGTCGCATTTACATTCATTTGAAGTGTAGACGAGGAATACATAACACTTCGCAAATCATATTATATCTTACCATGAAACATAGAAATGAGATGTGATATCGCGTTCTAAGAAGCATTAGAACTCTATTGCTACGATACCTAGACATCTGCAGACGCTATTTCCTAGGAAGGAAGTGTCGCATTTACATTGATTTGAAGTGTAGACGAGGAATACTTGACACTTCGCAAATCATATAATATCTTACCACGAAACATAGAAATGAGATGCGATATCGCGTTTTAAGAATCATAAGAACTCTATTGCTACGATACGTAGACAAGCTGCAAACGCTATTTCCTCGCAAGGAAGTGTCGTATTTGCATTCATTTGATGTGCAGACGAGGTATACATAACACTTCGCAAATCATATTATATCTTACCATGAAACATAGAAATGAGATGCGATATCGCGTTTTAAGGAGCATTAGAACTCTATTGCTACGATACGTAGACATCTGCAATCGCTATTTCCTTGCAACGAAGTGTCGCATTTACTTTCATTTAAATCCTAGACGAGGAATGCATAACACTTCGCAATGAATATTATATCTTATCTTGAAACATAGATATGAGATGCGATATCGCGTTTTAAGAATCATATGAACTCTATTGCTACGATACGTAGACATCCGCAATCGCTATTTCCTTGCAAGGAAGTGTCGCATTTACATTCATTTGAATCGTAGGCGAGGAATGCATAACACTTCGCAATGAATATTATATCTTACCATGAAACATAGAAATGAGATGCGATATCGCGTTTTAAGATGCAGCAGAAATCCATTGCTACGATACGTAGACATCAGCAAACGCTATTTCCTTGCAAGAAAGCGTCGCATTTACATTCATTTGAAGTGTAGACGAGGAATACATAACACTTCGCAAATCATATTATATCTTACCATGAAACGTAGAAATGAAATGCGATATCGCGTTTTAAGAATCATAAGAACTCTATTGCTACGATACGTAGACATCTGCAAACGCTATTTCCTTCCAAGGAAGTGTCGCATTTACATTCAGTTGATGTGTAGACGAGGAATACATAACACTTCGCAAATCATATTATATCTTACCATGAAACATAGAAATGAGATGTGATATCGCGTTTTAAGAAGCATTAGAACTCTATTGCTACGATACGTAGACATCTGCAAACGCTATTTCCTTCCAAGGAAGTGTCGCATTTACATTAATTTGAAGTGTAGACGAGGAATACATAACACTTCGCAAATCATTTTATATCTTACCATGAAATATAGAAATGAGATCCGATATCGCGTTTTAAGAATCATAAGAACTCTTTTGCGACGATACGTAGACATCTGCAAACGCTATTTCCTTGCAGGGAAGTGTCGCATTTACATTCATTTGATGTGTAGACGAGGAATACATAACACTTCGCAAATCATATTATATCTTACCATGAAGCATAGAAATGAGATGCGATATCGCGTTTTAAGGAGCATTAGAACTCTACTGCTACGATACGTAGACATCTGCAGACGCTATTTCCTAGCGAGGAAGTGTCGCATTCACATTCATTTGAAGTGTAGACGAGGAATACATAACACTTCGCAAATCATATTATAACTTACCATGAAACGTAGAAATGAGATGCGATATCGCGTTTTAAGGAGCATTAGAACTCTATTGCTAAGATACGTAGACATCTGCAAACGCTATTTCCTTGCAGGAAAGCGTCGCATTTACATTCATTTGAAGTGTAGACGAGGAATACATAACACTTCGCAAATCATATTATATCTTACCATGAAACATAGAAATGAGATGCGATATCGTGTTTTAAGAAGCAGCAGAAATCCATTGCTACGATACGTAGACATCTGCAAACGCTATTTCCTTGCAAGGAAGTGTCGCATTTACATTCATTTGAAGTGTAGACGAGGAATACATGACACTTCGCAAATCATATAATATCTTACCATGAAACGTAGAAATGAGATGCGATATCGCGTTTTAAGAATTATAAGAACTCTATTGCTACGATACGTAGACATCTGCAAACGCTATTTCCTTGCAAGGAAGTGTCGCATTTACATTCATTTGAAGTGTAGACGACGGATATATAACACTTCGCAAATCATATTATACCTTACCATGAAACATAGAAATGAGATGCGATATCGCGTTTTAAGAAGCAGCAGAAATCCATTGCTACGATACGTAGACATCTGCAAACGCTCTTTCCTTGCAAGGAAGTGTCTCATTTACATTCATTTGAATCGTAGACGAGGAATGCATAACACTTCGCAAAGTATATTATATCTCATCATGAAACATAGATATGAGATGCAATATCTCGTCTTAAGAAGCATTTCAACTCTATTGCTACGATAGGTAGACATTTGCAAACGCTATTTCCTTGCAAGGAAGTGTCGCATTTACATTCATTTGATGTGTAGACGAGGTATACATAACACTTCGCAAATCATATTATATCTTACCATGAAACATAGAAATGAGATGCGATATCGCGTTTTAAGGAGCATTAGAACTCTACTGCTACGATACGTAGACATATGCAAACGATATTTCCTTGCAAGGAAGTGTCGCATTTACATTCATTTGAAGTGCAGACGAGGAATACATGACACTTCGCAAATCATATTATATCTTACCATGAAACATAGAAATGAGATGCGATATCGCGTTTTAAGAAGCATTAGAACACTATTGCTACGATAGGTATACATTTGCAAACGCTATTTCCGTGCAAGGAAGTGTCGCATTTACATTCATTTGAAGTGTAGACGAGGAATACATAACACTTCGCAAATCATATTATATCTTACCATGAAACATAGAAATGAGATGCGATATCGCGTTTTAAGAAGCAGCAGAAATCCATTGCTACGATACGTAGACATCTGCAAACGCTATTTCCTTGCAAGGAAGTGTCGCATTTACATTCATTTGAATCGTAGACGAGGAATGCATAACACTTCGCAAAGAATATTATATCTCATCATGAAACATAGATATGAGATGCAATATCTCGTCTTAAGAAGCATTTGAACTCTATTACTTCGATACGTAGACATCTGCAAGCGCTATTTCCTTGCAAGGAAGTGTCGCATTTACATTCATTTGAAGTGTAGACGAGGAATACATGACACTTCGCAAATCATATTATATCTTACCATGAGACATAGAAATGAGATGCGATATCGCGTTTTAAGAAACATTAGAACTCTATTGCTACGATTCCTAGACATCTGCAGACGCTATTTCCTAGCAAGGAAGTGTCGCATTTACATTCATTTGAAGTGTAGACGAGGAATACATGACACTTCGCAAATCATATTATATCTTACCATAAAACATACAAATGAGATGCGATATCGCGTTTTAAGAAGCATTAGAACTCTACTGCTACGATACGTAGACATCTGCAGACGCTATTTCCTAGCGAGGAAGTGTCGCATTCACATTCATTTGAAGTGTAGACGAGGAATACATAACACTTCGCAAATCATATTATATCTTACCATGAAACATAGAAATGAGATGCGATATCGCGTTTTAAGAAGCAGCAGAAATCCATTGCTACGATACGTAGATATCTGCAAACGCTATTTCCTTGCAAGGAAGTGTCGCATTTACATTCATTTGAATCGTAGACGAGGAATGCATAACACTTCGCAAAGAATATTATATCTCATCATGAAACATAGATATGAGATGCAATATCTCGTCTTAAGAAGCATTTGAACTCTATTACTTCGATACGTAGACATCTGCAAGCGCTATTTCCTTGCAAGGAAGTGTCGCATTTACATTCATTTGATGTGCAGACGAGGTATACATAACACTTCGCAAGTCATATTATATCTTACCATGAAACATAGAAATGAGATGCGATATCGCGTTTTAAGGAGCATTAGAACTCTATTGCTAAGATACGTAGACATCTGCAAACGCTATTTCCTTGCAAGAAAGCGTCGCATTTACATTCATTTGAAGTGTAGACGAGGAATACATAACACTTCGCAAATCATATTATATCTTACCATGAAACATAGAAATGAGATGCGATATCGCGTTTTAAGGAGCATTAGAACACTACTGCTACGATACGTAGACATATGCAAACGAAATTTCCTTGCAAGGAAGTGTCGCATTTACATTCATTTGAAGTGCAGACGAGGAATACATGACACTTCGCAAATCATATTATATCTTACCATGAAACATAGAAATGAGATGCGATATCGCGTTTTAAGAAGCATTAGAACACTATTGCTACGATAGGTATACATTTGCAAACGCTATTTCCTTGCAAGGAAGTGTCGCATTTACATTCATTTGAAGTGTAGACGAGGAATACATAACACTTCGCAAATCATATTATTACTTACCATGAAATACAGAAATGAGATGCGATATCGCATTTTAAGAAGCATCAGAAATCCATTGCTACGATACGTAGACATCTGCAAACGCTATTTCCTTGCAAGAAAGTGTCGCATTTACATTCATTTGAAGTGTAGACGAGGAATACATAACACTTCGCAAATCATATTATTCCTTACCATGAAACATAGAAATGAGATGCGACATCGCGTTCTAAGAAGTATTAGAACTCTATTGCTACGATACCTAGACATCTGCAGACGCTACTTCCTAGCAAGGAAGTGTCGCATTTACATTCATTTGAAGTGTAGACGAGGAATACATGACACTTCGCAAATCATATAATATCTTACCATGAAACGTAGAAATGAGATGCGATATCGCGTTTTAAGAATCATAAGAACTCTATTGCTACGATACGTAGACATCTGCAAACGCTATTTCCTTGCAAGGAAGTGTCGCATTTACATTCATTTGAAGTGTAGATGACGGATATATAACACTTCGCAAATCATATTATACCTTACCATGAAACATAGAAATGAGATGCGATATCGCGTTTTAAGAATCATAGGAACTCTATTGCTACGATACGTAGACATCTGTAAACGCCATTTCCTTGCAAGGAAGTGTCGCATTTACATTCATTTGATGTGTAGACGAGGAATACGTAACACTTCGCAAATCATATTACACCTTACCATGAAACATAGAAATGGGATGCGATATCGCGTTTTAAGAATCATAGGAACTCCATTGCTACGATACGTAGTCATCTGCAAACGCTATTTCCTTGCAAGGAAGTGTCGCATTTACATTCATTTGATGTGTAGACGAGGAATACATAACACTTCGCAAATCATATTATATCTTACCATGAAACATAGAAATGAGATGCGATATCGCGTTTTAAGAAGCATTAGAACTCTACTGCTACGATACGTAGACATATGCAAACGAAATTTCCTTGCAAGGAAGTGTCGCATTTACATTCATTTGAAGTGTAGACGAGGAATACATAACACTTCGCAAATCATATTATATCTTACCATGAAACATAGAAATGAGATCCGATATCGCGTTTTAAGAATCATAAGAACTCTATTGCTACGATACGTAGACATCTGCAAACGCTATTTCCTTGCAAGAAAGTGTCGCATTTACATTCATTTGAAGTGTGGACGAGGAATATATAACACTTCGCAAATCATATTATATCCTACCATGAAACATAGAAATGAGATGCGACATCGCGTTCTAAGAAGCATTAGAACACTACTGCTACGATAGGTAGACATTTGCAAACGCTATTTCCTTGCAAGGAAGTGTCGCATTTACATTCATTTGAAGTGTAGACGAGGAATACATAACACTTCGCAAATCATATTATATCTTACCATGAAACATAGAAATGAGATGTGATATCGCGTTCTAAGAAGCATTAGAACTCTATTGCTACGATACCTAGACATCTGCAGACGCTATTTCCTAGGAAGGAAGTGTCGCATTTACATTGATTTGAAGTGTAGACGAGGAATACTTGACACTTCGCAAATCATATAATATCTTACCACGAAACATAGAAATGAGATGCGATATCGCGTTTTAAGAATCATAAGAACTCTATTGCTACGATACGTAGACAAGCTGCAAACGCTATTTCCTCGCAAGGAAGTGTCGTATTTGCATTCATTTGATGTGCAGACGAGGTATACATAACACTTCGCAAATCATATTATATCTTACCATGAAACATAGAAATGAGATGCGATATCGCGTTTTAAGGAGCATTAGAACTCTATTGCTACGATACGTAGACATCTGCAATCGCTATTTCCTTGCAACGAAGTGTCGCATTTACTTTCATTTAAATCGTAGACGAGGAATGCATAACACTTCGCAATGAATATTATATCTTATCTTGAAACATAGATATGAGATGCGATATCGCGTTTTAAGAATCATATGAACTCTATTGCTACGATACGTAGACATCCGCAATCGCTATTTCCTTGCAAGGAAGTGTCGCATTTACATTCATTTGAATCGTAGGCGAGGAATGCATAACACTTCGCAATGAATATTATATCTTACCATGAAACATAGAAATGAGATGCGATATCGCGTTTTAAGATGCAGCAGAAATCCATTGCTACGATACGTAGACATCAGCAAACGCTATTTCCTTGCAAGAAAGCGTCGCATTTACATTCATTTGAAGTGTAGACGAGGAATACATAACACTTCGCAAATCATATTATATCTTACCATGAAACATAGAAATGAGATGCGACATCGCGTTCTAAGAAGTATTAGAACTCTATTGCTACGATACCTAGACATCTGCAGACGCTACTTCCTAGCAAGGAAGTGTCGCATTTACATTCATTTGAAGTGTAGACGAGGAATACATGACACTTCGCAAATCATATAATATCTTACCATGAAACGTAGAAATGAGATGCGATATCGCGTTTTAAGAATCATAAGAACTCTATTGCTACGATACGTAGACATCTGCAAACGCTATTTCCTTGCAAGGAAGTGTCGCATTTACATTCATTTGAAGTGTAGATGACGGATATATAACACTTCGCAAATCATATTATACCTTACCATGAAACATAGAAATGAGATGCGATATCGCGTTTTAAGAATCATAGGAACTCTATTGCTACGATACGTAGACATCTGTAAACGCCATTTCCTTGCAAGGAAGTGTCGCATTTACATTCATTTGATGTGTAGACGAGGAATACGTAACACTTCGCAAATCATATTACACCTTACCATGAAACATAGAAATGAGATGCGATATCGCGTTTTAAGAATCATAGGAACTCCATTGCTACGATACGTAGTCATCTGCAAACGCTATTTCCTTGCAAGGAAGTGTCGCATTTACATTCATTTGATGTGTAGACGAGGAATACATAACACTTCGCAAATCATATTATATCTTACCATGAAACATAGAAATGAGATGCGATATCGCGTTTTAAGAAGCATTAGAACTCTACTGCTACGATACGTAGACATATGCAAACGAAATTTCCTTGCAAGGAAGTGTCGCATTTACATTCATTTGAAGTGTAGACGAGGAATACATAACACTTCGCAAATCATATTATATCTTACCATGAAACATAGAAATGAGATCCGATATCGCGTTTTAAGAATCATAAGAACTCTATTGCTACGATACGTAGACATCTGCAAACGCTATTTCCTTGCAAGAAAGTGTCGCATTTACATTCATTTGAAGTGTAGACGAGGAATATATAACACTTCGCAAATCATATTATATCCTACCATGAAACATAGAAATGAGATGCGACATCGCGTTCTAAGAAGCATTAGAACACTACTGCTACAATAGGTAGACATTTGCAAACGCTATTTCCTTGCAAGGAAGTGTCGCATTTACATTCATTTGAAGTGTAGACGAGGAATACATAACACTTCGCAAATCATATTATATCTTACCATGAAACATAGAAATGAGATGTGATATCGCGTTCTAAGAAGCATTAGAACTCTATTGCTACGATACCTAGACATCTGCAGACTCTATTTCCTAGGAAGGAAGTGTCGCATTTACATTGATTTGAAGTGTAGACGAGGAATACTTGACACTTCGCAAATCATATAATATCTTACCACGAAACATAGAAATGAGATGCGATATCGCGTTTTAAGAATCATAAGAACTCTATTGCTACGATACGTAGACAAGCTGCAAACGCTATTTCCTCGCAAGGAAGTGTCGTATTTGCATTCATTTGATGTGCAGACGAGGTATACATAACACTTCGCAAATCATATTATATCTTACCATGAAACATAGAAATGAGATGCGATATCGCGTTTTAAGGAGCATTAGAACTCTATTGCTACGATACGTAGACATCTGCAATCGCTATTTCCTTGCAACGAAGTGTCGCATTTACTTTCATTTAAATCGTAGACGAGGAATGCATAACACTTCGCAATGAATATTATATCTTATCTTGAAACATAGATATGAGATGCGATATCGCGTTTTAAGAATCATATGAACTCTATTGCTACGATACGTAGACATCCGCAATCGCTATTTCCTTGCAAGGAAGTGTCGCATTTACATTCATTTGAATCGTAGGCGAGGAATGCATAACACTTCGCAATGAATATTATATCTTACCATGAAACATAGAAATGAGATGCGATATCGCGTTTTAAGATGCAGCAGAAATCCTTGCTACGATACGTAGACATCAGCAAACGCTATTTCCTTGCAAGAAAGCGTCGCATTTACATTCATTTGAAGTGTAGACGAGGAATACATAACACTTCGCAAATCATATTATATCTTACCATGAAACGTAGAAATGAAATGCGATATCGCGTTTTAAGAATCATAAGAACTCTATTGCTACGATACGTAGACATCTGCAAACGCTATTCCTTCCAAGGAAGTGTCGCATTTACATTCAGTTGATGTGTAGACGAGGAATACATAACACTTCGCAAATCATATTATATCTTACCATGAAACATAGAAATGAGATGTGATATCGCGTTTTAAGAAGCATTAGAACTCTATTGCTACGATACGTAGACATCTGCAAACGCTATTTCCTTCCAAGGAAGTGTCGCATTACATTAATTTGAAGTGTAGACGAGGAATACATAGCACTTCGCAAATCATTTTATATCTTACCATGAAATATAGAATGAGATCCGATATCGCGTTTTAAGAATCATAAGAACTCTTTTGCGACGATACGTAGACATCTGCAAACGCTATTTCCTTGCAGGGAAGTGTCGCATTTACATTCATTTGATGTGTAGACGAGGAATACATAACACTTCGCAAATCATATTACACCTTACCATGAAACATAGAAATGAGATGCGATATCGCGTTTTAAGAATCATAGGAACTCTATTGCTACGATACGTAGACATCTGCAAACGCTATTTCCTTGCAAGGAAGTGTCGCATTTACATTCATTTGATGTGTAGACGAGGAATACATAACACTTCGCAAATCATATTATATCTTACCATGAAACATAGAAATGAGATGCGATATCGCGTTTTAAGAAGCATTAGAACTCTACTGCTACGATACGTAGACATATGCAAACGATATTTCCTTGCAAGGAAGTGTCGCATTTACATTCATTTGAAGTGTAGACGAGGAATACATAACACTTCGCAAATCATATTATATCTTACCATGAAACATAGAAATGAGATCCGATATCGCGTTTTAAGAATCATAAGAACTCTATTGCTACGATACGTAGACATCTGCAAACGCTATTTCCTTGCAAGAAAGTGTCGCATTTACATTCATTTGAAGTGTAGACGAGGAATATGTAACACTTCGCAAATCATATTATATCCTACCATGAAACATAGAAATGAGATGCGACATCGCGTTCTAAGAAGCATTGGAACACTACTGCTACGATAGGTAGACATTTGCAAACGCTATTTCCTTGCAAGGAAGTGTCGCATTTACATTCATTTGATGTGTAGACGAGGAATACATAACACTTCGCAAATCATATTATATCTTACCATGAAACATAGAAATGAGATGCGATATCGCGTTCTAAGAAGCATTAGAACTCTATTGCTACGATACCTAGATATCTGCAGACGCTATTTCCTTGCAAGGAAGTGTCGCATTTACATTCATTTGATGTGCAGACGAGGTATACATAACACTTCGCAAATCATATTATATCTTACCATGAAACATAGAAATGAGATGCGATATCGCGTTTTAAGGAGCATTAGAACTCTATTGCTACGATACGTAGACATCTGCAATCGCTATATCCTTGCAACGAAGTGTCGCATTTACTTTCATTTAAATCGTAGACGAGGAATGCATAACACTTCGCAATGAATATTATATCTTATCTTGAAACATAGATGTGAGATGCGATATCGCGTTTTAAGAATCATATGAACTCTATTGCTACGATACGTAGACATCCGCAATCGCTATTTCCTTGCAAGGAAGTGTCGCATTTACATTCATTTGAATCGTAGGCGAGGAATGCATAACACTTCGCAATGAATATTATATCTTACCATGAAACATAGAAATGAGATGCGATATCGCGTTTTAAGATGCAGCAGAAATCCATTGCTACGATACGTAGACATCAGCAAACGCTATTTCCTTGCAAGAAAGCGTCGCATTTACATTCATTTGAAGTGTAGACGAGGAATACATAACACTTCGCAAATCATATTATATCTTACCATGAAACGTAGAAATGAGATGCGATATCGCGTTTTAAGAATCATAAGAACTCTATTGCTACGATACGTAGACATCTGCAAACGCTATTTCCTTCCAAGGAAGTGTCGCATTTACATTCAGTTGATGTGTAGACGAGGAATACATAACACTTCGCAAATCATATTATATCTTACCATGAAACATAGAAATGAGATGTGATATCGCGTTTTAAGAAGCATTAGAACTCTATTGCTACGATACGTAGACATCTGCAAACGCTATTTCCTTCCAAGGAAGTGTCGCATTTACATTAATTTGAAGTGTAGACGAGGAATACATAACACTTCGCAAATCATTTTATATCTTACCATGAAATATAGAAATGAGATCCGATATCGCGTTTTAAGAATCATAAGAACTCTTTTGCGACGATACGTAGACAAGCTGCAAACGCTATTTCCTTGCAGGGAAGTGTCGCATTTACATTCATTTGATGTGTAGACGAGGAATACATAACACTTCGCAAATCATATTACACCTTACCATGAAACATAGAAATGAGATGCGATATCGCGTTTTAAGAATCATAGGAACTCTATTGCTACGATACGTAGACATCTGCAAACGCTATTTCCTTGCAAGGAAGTGTCGCATTTACATTCATTTGATGTGTAGACGAGGAATACATAACACTTCGCAAATCATATTATATCTTACCATGAAACATAGAAATGAGATGCGATATCGCGTTTTAAGAAGCATTAGAACTCTACTGCTGCGATACGTAGACATATGCAAACGATATTTCCTTGCAAGGAAATGTCGCATTTACATTCATTTGAAGTGTAGACGAGGAATACATAACACTTCGCAAATCATATTATTTCTTACCATGAAACATAGAAATGAGATCCGATATCGCGTTTTAAGAATCATAAGAACTCTATTGCTACGATACGTAGACATCTGCAAACGCTATTTCCTTGCAAGAAAGTGTCGCATTTACATTCATTTGAAGTGTAGACGAGGAATATATAACACTTCGCAAATCATATTATATCCTACCATGAAACATAGAAATGAGATGCGACATCGCGTTCTAAGAAGCATTAGAACACTACTGCTACGATAGGTAGACATTTGCAAACGCTATTTCCTTGCAAGGAAGTGTCGCATTTACATTCATTTGAAGTGTAGACGAGGAATGCATAACACTTCGCAAATCATATTATATCTTACCATGAAACATAGAAATGAGATGCGATATCGCGTTCTAAGAAGCATTAGAACTCTATTGCTACGATACCTAGACATCTGCAGACGCTATTTCCTAGGAAGGAAGTGTCGCATTTACATTGATTTGAAGTGTAGACGAGGAATACTTGACACTTCGCAAATCATATAATATCTTACCACGAAACATAGAAATGAGATGCGATATCGCGTTTTAAGAATCATAAGAACTCTATTGCTACGATACGTAGACAAGCTGCAAACGCTATTTCCTTGCAAGGAAGTGTCGCATTTACATTCATTTGATGTGCAGACGAGGTATACATAACACTTCGCAAATCATATTATATCTTACCATGAAACATAGAAATGAGATGCGATATCGCGTTTTAAGGAGCATTAGAACTCTATTGCTACGATACGTAGACATCTGCAATCGCTATTTCCTTGCAACGAAGTGTCGCATTTACTTTCATTTAAATCGTAGACGAGGAATGCATAACACTTCGCAATGAATATTATATCTTATCTTGAAACATAGATATGAGATGCGATATCGCGTTTTAAGAATCATATGAACTCTATTGCTACGATACGTAGACATCCGCAATCGCTATTTCCTTGCAAGGAAGTGTCGCATTTACATTCATTTGAATCGTAGGCGAGGAATGCATAACACTTCGCAATGAATATTATATCTTACCATGAAACATAGAAATGAGATGCGATATCGCGTTTTAAGATGCAGCAGAAATCCATTGCTACGATACGTAGACATCAGCAAACGCTATTTCCTTGCAAGAAAGCGTCGCATTTACATTCATTTGAAGTGTAGACGAGGAATACATAACACTTCGCAAATCATATTATATCTTACCATGAAACGTAGAAATGAGATGCGATATCGCGTTTTAAGAATCATAAGAACTCTATGGCTACGATACGTAGACATCTGCAAACGCTATTTCCTTCCAAGGAAGTGTCGCATTTACATTCAGTTGATGTGTAGACGAGGAATACATAACACTTCGCAAATCATATTATATCTTACCATGAAACATAGAAATGAGATGTGATATCGCGTTTTAAGAAGCATTAGAACTCTATTGCTACGATACGTAGACATCTGCAAACGCTATTTCCTTCCATGGAAGTGTCGCATTTACATTAATTTGAAGTGTAGACGAGGAATACATGACACTTCGCAAATCATATAATATCTTACCACGAAACATAGAAATGAGATGCGATATCGCGTTTTAAGAATCATAAGAACTCTATTGCTACGATACGTAGACAAGCTGCAAACGCTATTTCCTTGCAAGGAAGTGTCGCATTTACATTCATTTGAATCGTAGGCGAGGAATGCATAACACTTCGCAATGAATATTATATCTTACCATGAAACATAGAAATGAGATGCGATATCGCGTTTTAAGATGCAGCAGAAATCCATTGCTACGATACGCATTTACATTCATTTGAAGTGTGGACGAGGAATACATGACACTTCGCAAATCATATTATATCTTACCATGAAACATAGAAATGAGATGCGATATCGCATTTTAAGAAGCATTAGAACACTACTGCTACGATAGGTAGACATTTGCAAACGCTATTTCCTTGCAAGGAAGTGTCGCATTTACATTCATTTGAAGTGTAGACGAGGAATACATAACACTTCGCAAATCATATTATATCTTACCATGAAACATAGAAATGAGATGCGATATCGCATTTTAAGAAGCATCAGAAATCCATTGCTACGATACGTAGACATCTGCAAACGCTATTTCCTTGCAAGAAAGCGTCGCATTTACATTCATTTGAAGTGTAGACGAGGAATACATAACACTTCGCGAATCATATTATATCCTACCATGAAACATAGAAATGAGATGCGATATCGCGTTTTAAGAAGCATTAGAACCCTATTGCTACGATACCTAGACATCTGCAGACGCTATTTCCTAGGAAGGAAGTGTCGCATTTACATTGATTTGAAGTGTAGACGAGGAATACATGACACTTCGCAAATCATGTAATATCTTACCACGAAACATAGAAATGAGATGCGATATCGCGTTTTAAGAATCATAAGAACTCTATTGCTACGATACGTAGACAAGCAGCAAACGCTATTTCCTTGCAAGGAAGTGTCGCATTTACATTCATTTGAAGTGTGGACGAGGAATACATGACACATCGCAAATCATATTATATCTTACCATGAAACATAGAAATGAGATGCGATATCGCATTTTAAGAAGCATCAGAAATCCATTGCTACGATACGTAGACATCTGCAAACGCTACTTCCTTGCAAGAAAGCGTCGCATTTACATTCATTTGAATCGTAGACGAGGAATGCATAACACTTCGCAAAGAATATTATATCTCATCATGAAACATAGATATGAGATGCAATATCTCGTCTTAAGAAGCATTTGAACTCTATTGCTACGATAGGTAGACATTTGCAAACGCTATTTCCTTGCAAGGAAGTGTCGCATTTACATTCATTTGATGTGTAGACGAGGTATACATAACACTTCGCAAATCATATTATATCTTACCATGAAACGTAGAAATGACATGCGATATCGCGTTTTAAGAATCATAAGAACTCTATTGCTACGATACGTAGACATCTGCAAACGCTATTTCCTTGCAAGGAAGTGTCGCATTTACATTCATTTGAATCGTAGACGAGGAATGCATAACACTTCGCAAAGAATATTATATCTCATCATGAAACATAGATATGAGATGCAATATCTCGTCTTAAGAAGCATCTGAACTCTATTGCTACGATAGGTAGACATTTGCAAACGCTATTTCCTTGCAAGGAAGTGTCGCATTTACATTCATTTGATGTGTAGACGAGGTATACATAACACTTCGCAAATCATATTATATCTTACCATGAAATACAGAAATGAGATGCGATATCGCATTTTAAGAAGCATCAGAAATCCATTGCTACGATACGTAGACATCTGCAAACGCTATTTCCTTGCAAGAAAGTGTCGCATTTACATTCATTTGAAGTGTAGACGAGGAATATATAACACTTCGCAAATCATATTATATCCTACCATGAAACATAGAAATGAGATGCGACATCGCGTTCTAAGAAGCATTAGAACACTCCTGCTACGATAGGTAGACATTTGCAAACGCTATTTCCTTGCAAGGAAGTGTCGCATTTACATTCATTTGAAGTGTAGACGAGGAATACATAACACTTCGCAAATCATTTTATATCTTACCATGAAATATAGAAATGAGATCCGATATCGCGTTTTAAGAATCATAAGAACTCTTTTGCGACGATACGTAGACAACTGCAAACGCTATTTCCTTGCAGGGAAGTGTCGCATTTACATTCATTTGATGTGTAGACGAGGAATACATAACACTTCGCAAATCATATTACACCTTACCATGAAACATAGAAATGAGATGCGATATCGCGTTTTAAGAATCATAGGAACTCTATTGCTACGATACGTAGACATCTGCAAACGCTATTTCCTTGCAAGGAAGTGTCGCATTTACATTCATTTGATGTGTAGACGAGGAATACATAACACTTCGCAAATCATATTATATCTTACCATGAAACATAGAAATGAGATGCGATATCGCGTTTTAAGAAGCATTAGAACTCTACTGCTGCGATACGTAGACATATGCAAACGATATTTCCTTGCAAGGAAGTGTCGCATTTACATTCATTTGAAGTGTAGACGAGGAATACATAACACTTCGCAAATCATATTATTTCTTACCATGAAACATAGAAATGAGATCCGATATCGCGTTTTAAGAATCATAAGAACTCTATTGCTACGATACGTAGACATCTGCAAACGCTATTTCCTTGCAAGAAAGTGTCGCATTTACATTCATTAGAAGTGTAGACGAGGAATATATAACACTTCGCAAATCATATTATATCCTACCATGAAACATAGAAATGAGATGCGACATCGCGTTCTAAGAAGCATTAGAACACTACTGCTACGATAGGTAGACATTTGCAAACGCTATTTCCTTGCAAGGAAGTGTCGCATTTACATTCATTTGAAGTGTAGACGAGGAATGCATAACACTTCGCAAATCATATTATATCTTACCATGAAACATAGAAATGAGATGCGATATCGCGTTCTAAAAAGCATTAGAACTCTATTGCTACGATACCTAGACATCTGCAGACGCTATTTCCTAGGAAGGAAGTGTCGCATTTACATTGATTTGAAGTGTAGACGAGGAATACTTGACACTTCGCAAATCATATAATATCTTACCACGAAACATAGAAATGAGATGCGATATCGCGTTTTAAGAATCATAAGAACTCTATTGCTACGATACGTAGACAAGCTGCAAACGCTATTTCCTTGCAAGGAAGTGTCGCATTTACATTCATTTGATGTGCAGACGAGGTATACATAACACTTCGCAAATCATATTATATCTTACCATGAAACATAGAAATGAGATGCGATATCGCGTTTTAAGGAGCATTAGAACTCTATTGCTACGATACGTAGACATCTGCAATCGCTATTTCCTTGCAACGAAGTGTCGCATTTACTTTCATTTAAATCGTAGACGAGGAATGCATAACACTTCGCAATGAATATTATATCTTATCTTGAAACATAGATATGAGATGCGATATCGCGTTTTAAGAATCATATGAACTCTATTGCTACGATACGTAGACATCCGCAATCGCTATTTCCTTGCAAGGAAGTGTCGCATTTACATTCATTTGAATCGTAGGCGAGGAATGCATAACACTTCGCAATGAATATTATATCTTACCATGAAACATAGAAATGAGATGCGATATCGCGTTTTAAGATGCAGCAGAAATCCATTGCTACGATACGTAGACATCAGCAAACGCTATTTCCTTGCAAGAAAGCGTCGCATTTACATTCATTTGAAGTGTAGACGAGGAATACATAACACTTCGCAAATCATATTATATCTTACCATGAAACGTAGAAATGAGATGCGATATCGCGTTTTAAGAATCATAAGAACTCTATTGCTACGATACGTAGACATCTGCAAACGCTATTTCCTTCCAAGGAAGTGTCGCATTTACATTCAGTTGATGTGTAGACGAGGAATACATAACACTTCGCAAATCATATTATATCTTACCATGAAACATAGAAATGAGATGTGATATCGCGTTTTAAGAAGCATTAGAACTCTATTGCTACGATACGTAGACATCTGCAAACGCTATTTCCTTCCATGGAAGTGTCGCATTTACATTAATTTGAAGTGTAGACGAGGAATACATGACACTTCGCAAATCATATAATATCTTACCACGAAACATAGAAATGAGATGCGATATCGCGTTTTAAGAATCATAAGAACTCTATTGCTACGATACGTAGACAAGCTGCAAACGCTATTTCCTTGCAAGGAAGTGTCGCATTTACATTCATTTGAATCGTAGGCGAGGAATGCATAACACTTCGCAATGAATATTATATCTTACCATGAAACATAGAAATGAGATGCGATATCGCGTTTTAAGATGCAGCAGAAATCCATTGCTACGATACGCATTTACATTCATTTGAAGTGTGGACGAGGAATACATGACACTTCGCAAATCATATTATATCTTACCATGAAACATAGAAATGAGATGCGATATCGCATTTTAAGAAGCATCAGAAATCCATTGCTACGATACGTAGACATCTGCAAACGCTATTTCCTTGCAAGAAAGCGTCGCATTTACATTCATTTGAAGTGTAGACGAGGAATACATAACACTTCGCAAATCATATTATATCTTACCATGAAACATAGAAATGAGATGCGATATCGCGTTTTAAGAAGCAGCAGAAATCCATTGCTACGATACGTAGACATCTGCAAACGCTATTTCCTTGCAAGGAAGTGTCGCATTTACATTCATTTGAATCGTAGACGAGGAATGCATAACACTTCGCAAAGAATATTATATCTCATCATGAAACATAGATATGAGATGCAATATCTCGTCTTAAGAAGCATTTGAACTCTATTGCTACGATAGGTAGACATTTGCAAACGCTATTTCCTTGCAAGGAAGTGTCGCATTTACATTCATTTGATGTGTAGACGAGGTATACATAACACTTCGCAAATCATATTATATCTTACCATGAAGTACAGAAATGAGATGCGATATCGCATTTTAAGAAGCATTAGAACACTACTGCTACGATAGGTAGACATTTGCAAACGCTATTTCCTTGCAAGGAAGTGTCGCATTTACATTCATTTGAAGTGTAGACGAGGAATACATAACACTTCGCAAATCATATTATATCTTACCATGAAACATAGAAATGAGATGCGATATCGCATTTTAAGAAGCATCAGAAATCCATTGCTACGATACGTAGACATCTGCAAACGCTATTTCCTTGCAAGAAAGCGTCGCATTTACATTCATTTGAAGTGTAGACGAGGAATACATAACACTTCGCGAATCATATTATATCCTACCATGAAACATAGAAATGAGATGCGATATCGCGTTTTAAGAAGCATTAGAACCCTATTGCTACGATACCTAGACATCTGCAGACGCTATTTCCTAGGAAGGAAGTGTCGCATTTACATTGATTTGAAGTGTAGACGAGGAATACATGACACTTCGCAAATCATGTAATATCTTACCACGAAACATAGAAATGAGATGCGATATCGCGTTTTAAGAATCATAAGAACTCTATTGCTACGATACGTAGACAAGCAGCAAACGCTATTTCCTTGCAAGGAAGTGTCGCATTTACATTCATTTGAAGTGTGGACGAGGAATACATGACACTTCGCAAATCATATTATATCTTACCATGAAACATAGAAATGAGATGCGATATCGCATTTTAAGAAGCATCAGAAATCCATTGCTACGATACGTAGACATCTGCAAACGCTACTTCCTTGCAAGAAAGCGTCGCATTTACATTCATTTGAATCGTAGACGAGGAATGCATAACACTTCGCAAAGAATATTATATCTCATCATGAAACATAGATATGAGATGCAATATCTCGTCTTAAGAAGCATTTGAACTCTATTGCTACGATAGGTAGACATTTGCAAACGCTATTTCCTTGCAAGGAAGTGTCGCATTTACATTCATTTGATGTGTAGACGAGGTATACATAACACTTCGCAAATCATATTATATCTTACCATGAAACGTAGAAATGACATGCGATATCGCGTTTTAAGAATCATAAGAACTCTATTGCTACGATACGTAGACATCTGCAAACGCTATTTCCTTGCAAGGAAGTGTCGCATTTACATTCATTTGAATCGTAGACGAGGAATGCATAACACTTCGCAAAGAATATTATATCTCATCATGAAACATAGATATGAGATGCAATATCTCGTCTTAAGAAGCATCTGAACTCTATTGCTACGATAGGTAGACATTTGCAAACGCTATTTCCTTGCAAGGAAGTGTCGCATTTACATTCATTTGATGTGTAGACGAGGTATACATAACACTTCGCAAATCATATTATATCTTACCATGAAATACAGAAATGAGATGCGATATCGCATTTTAAGAAGCATCAGAAATCCATTGCTACGATACGTAGACATCTGCAAACGCTATTTCCTTGCAAGAAAGTGTCGCATTTACATTCATTTGAAGTGTAGACGAGGAATATATAACACTTCGCAAATCATATTATATCCTACCATGAAACATAGAAATGAGATGCGACATCGCGTTCTAAGAAGCATTAGAACACTCCTGCTACGATAGGTAGACATTTGCAAACGCTATTTCCTTGCAAGGAAGTGTCGCATTTACATTCATTTGAAGTGTAGACGAGGAATACATAACACTTCGCAAATCATATTATATCTTACCATGAAACATAGAAATGAGATCCGATATCGCGTTTTATGAATCATAAGAACTCTATTGCTACGATACGTAGACATCTGCTAACGCTATTTCCTTGCAAGGAAGTGTCGCATTTACATTCATTTGAAGCGTGGACGAGGAATACATGACACTTCGCAAATCATATAATATCTTACCATGAAACATAGAAATGAGAAGCGATATCGCGTTTTAAGAAGCATCAGAAATCCATTGCTACGATACGTAGACATCTGCAAACGCTATTTCCTTGCAAGAAAGTGTCGCATTTACATTCATTTGAAGTGTAGACGAGGAATATATAACACTTCGCAAATCATATTATATCCTACCATGAAACATAGAAATGAGATGCGACATCGCGTTCTAAGAAGCATTAGAACACTACTGCTACGATAGGTAGACATTTGCAAACGCTATTTCCTTGCAAGGAAGTGTCGCATTTACATTCATTTGAAGTGTAGACGAGGAATACATAACACTTCGCAAATCATATTATATCTTACCATGAAACATAGAAATGAGATGCGATAACGCATTTTAAGAAGCATCAGAAATCCATTGCTACGATACGTAGACATCTGCAAACGCTATTTCCTTGCAAGAAAGCGTCGCATTTACATTCATTTGAAGTGTAGACGAGGAATACATGACACTTCGCAAATCATATAATATCTTACCATGAAACATAGAAATGAGAAGCGATATCGCGTTTTAAGAAGCATCAGAAATCCATTGCTACGATACGTAGACATCTGCAAACGCTATTTCCTTGCAAGAAAGTGTCGCATTTACATTCATTTGAAGTGTAGACGAGGAATATATAACACTTCGCAAATCATATTATATCCTACCATGAAACATAGAAATGAGATGCGACATCGCGTTCTAAGAAGCATTAGAACACTACTGCTACGATAGGTAGACATTTGCAAACGCTATTTCCTTGCAAGGAAGTGTCGCATTTACATTCATTTGAAGTGTAGACGAGGAATACATAACACTTCGCAAATCATATTATATCTTACCATGAAACATAGAAATGAGATGCGATATCGCATTTTAAGAAGCATCAGAAATCCATTGCTACGATACGTAGACATCTGCAAACGCTATTTCCTTCCATGGAAGTGTCGCATTTACATTAATTTGAAGTGTAGACGAGGAATACATGACACTTCGCAAATCATATAATATCTTACCACGAAACATAGAAATGAGATGCGATATCGCGTTTTAAGAATCATAAGAACTCTATTGCTACGATACGTAGACAAGCTGCAAACGCTATTTCCTTGCAAGGAAGTGTCGCATTTACATTCATTTGAATCGTAGGCGAGGAATGCATAACACTTCGCAAATCATATTATATCTTACCATGAAGTACAGAAATGAGATGCGATATCGCATTTTAAGAAGCATTAGAACACTACTGCTACGATAGGTAGACATTTGCAAACGCTATTTCCTTGCAAGGAAGTGTCGCATTTACATTCATTTGAAGTGTGGACGAGGAATACATGACACTTCGCAAATCATATTATATCTTACCATGAAACATAGAAATGAGATGCGATATCGCATTTTAAGAAGCATCAGAAATCCATTGCTACGATACGTAGACATCTGCAAACGCTACTTCCTTGCAAGAAAGCGTCGCATTTACATTCATTTGAATCGTTGACGAGGAATGCATAACACTTCGCAAAGAATATTATATCTCATCATGAAACATAGATATGAGATGCAATATCTCGTCTTAAGAAGCATTTGAACTCTATTGCTACGATAGGTAGACATTTGCAAACGCTATTTCCTTGCAAGGAAGTGTCGCATTTACATTCATTTGATGTGTAGACGAGGTATACATAACACTTCGCAAATCATATTATATCTTACCATGAAACGTAGAAATGACATGCGATATCGCGTTTTAAGAATCATAAGAACTCTATTGCTACGATACGTAGACATCTGCAAACGCTATTTCCTTGCAAGGAAGTGTCGCATTTACATTCATTTGAATCGTAGACGAGGAATGCATAACACTTCGCAAAGAATATTATATCTCATCATGAAACATAGATATGAGATGCAATATCTCGTCTTAAGAAGCATCTGAACTCTATTGCTACGATAGGTAGACATTTGCAAACGCTATTTCCTTGCAAGGAAGTGTCGCATTTACATTCATTTGATGTGTAGACGAGGTATACATAACACTTCGCAAATCATATTATATCTTACCATGAAATACAGAAATGAGATGCGATATCGCATTTTAAGAAGCATCAGAAATCCATTGCTACGATACGTAGACATCTGCAAACGCTATTTCCTTGCAAGAAAGTGTCGCATTTACATTCATTTGAAGTGTAGACGAGGAATATATAACACTTCGCAAATCATATTATATCCTACCATGAAACATAGAAATGAGATGCGACATCGCGTTCTAAGAAGCATTAGAACACTCCTGCTACGATAGGTAGACATTTGCAAACGCTATTTCCTTGCAAGGAAGTGTCGCATTTACATTCATTTGAAGTGTAGACGAGGAATACATAACACTTCGCAAATCATATTATATCTTACCATGAAACATAGAAATGAGATCCGATATCGCGTTTTATGAATCATAAGAACTCTATTGCTACGATACGTAGACATCTGCAAACGCTATTTCCTTGCAAGGAAGTGTCGCATTTACATTCATTTGAAGCGTGGACGAGGAATACATGACACTTCGCAAATCATATAATATCTTACCATGAAACATAGAAATGAGAAGCGATATCGCGTTTTAAGAAGCATCAGAAATCCATTGCTACGATACGTAGACATCTGCAAACGCTATTTCCTTGCAAGAAAGTGTCGCATTTACATTCATTTGAAGTGTAGACGAGGAATATATAACACTTCGCAAATCATATTATATCCTACCATGAAACATAGAAATGAGATGCGACATCGCGTTCTAAGAAGCATTAGAACACTACTGCTACGATAGGTAGACATTTGCAAACGCTATTTCCTTGCAAGGAAGTGTCGCATTTACATTCATTTGAAGTGTAGACGAGGAATACATAACACTTCGCAAATCATATTATATCTTACCATGAAACATAGAAATGAGATGCGATAACGCATTTTAAGAAGCATCAGAAATCCATTGCTACGATACGTAGACATCTGCAAACGCTATTTCCTTGCAAGAAAGCGTCGCATTTACATTCATTTGAAGTGTAGACGAGGAATACATGACACTTCGCAAATCATATAATATCTTACCATGAAACATAGAAATGAGAAGCGATATCGCGTTTTAAGAAGCATCAGAAATCCATTGCTACGATACGTAGACATCTGCAAACGCTATTTCCTTGCAAGAAAGTGTCGCATTTACATTCATTTGAAGTGTAGACGAGGAATATATAACACTTCGCAAATCATATTATATCCTACCATGAAACATAGAAATGAGATGCGACATCGCGTTCTAAGAAGCATTAGAACACTACTGCTACGATAGGTAGACATTTGCAAACGCTATTTCCTTGCAAGGAAGTGTCGCATTTACATTCATTTGAAGTGTAGACGAGGAATACATAACACTTCGCAAATCATATTATATCTTACCATGAAACATAGAAATGAGATGCGATATCGCATTTTAAGAAGCATCAGAAATCCATTGCTACGATACGTAGACATCTGCAAACGCTATTTCCTTGCAAGAAAGCGTCGCATTTACATTCATTTGAAGTGTAGACGAGGAATACATAACACTTCGCGAATCATATTATATCCTACCATGAAACATAGAAATGAGATGCGATATCGCGTTTTAAGAAGCATTAGAACCCTATTGCTACGATACCTAGACATCTGCAGACGCTATTTCCTAGGAAGGAAGTGTCGCATTTACATTGATTTGAAGTGTAGACGAGGAATACATAACACTTCGCAAATCATATTATATCTTACCATGAAACGTAGAAATGACATGCGATATCGCGTTTTAAGAATCATAAGAACTCTATTGCTACGATACGTATACATCTGCAAACGCTATTTCCTTGCAAGGAAGTGTCGCATTTACATTCATTTGAAGTGTAGACGACGGATATATAACACTTCGCAAATCATATTATACCTTACCATGAAACATAGAAATGAGATGCGATATCGCGTTTTAAGAATCATAGGAACTCTATTGCTACGATACGTAGACATCTGCAAACGCTATTTCCTTGCAAGGAAGTGTCGCATTTACATTCATTTGATGTGTAGACGAGGAATACATAACACTTCGCAAATCATATTATATCTTACCATGAAACATAGAAATGAGATGCGATATCGCGTTTTAAGAAGCATTAGAACTCTACTGCTACGATACGTAGACATATGCAAACGATATTTCCTTGCAAGGAAGTGTCGCATTTACATTCATTTGAAGTGTAGACGAGGAATACATAACACTTCGCAAATCATATTATATCTTACCATGAAACATAGAAATGAGATGCGATATCGCGTTTTAAGAAGCATTAGAACCCTATTGCTACGATACCTAGACATCTGCAGACGCTATTTCCTAGGAAGGAAGTGTCGCATTTACATTGATTTGAAGTGTAGACGAGGAATACATGACACTTCGCAAATCATATAATATCTTACCACGAAACATAGAAATGAGATGCGATATCGCGTTCTAAGAAGCATTAGAACTCTATTGCTACGATACCTAGACATCTGCAGACGCTACTTCCTAGCAAGGAAGTGTAGCATTTACATTCATTTGAAGTGTAGACGAGGATACATGACACTTCGCAAATCATATAATATCTTACCATGAAACGTAGAAATGAGATGCGATATCGCGATTTAAGAATCATGAGATCTCTATTGCTACGATACGTAGACATCTGCAAACGCTATTTCCTTGCAAGGAAGTGTCGCATTTGCATTCATTTGAAGTGTAGACGACGGATATATAACACTTCGCAAATCATATTATACCTTACCATGAAACATAGAAATGAGATGCGATATCGCGTTTTAAGAAGCATTAGAACTCTACTGCTACGATACGTAGACATATGCAAACGATATTTCCTTGCAAGGAAGTGTCGCATTTACATTCATTTGAAGTGTAGACGAGGAATACATAACACTTCGCAAATCATATTATATCTTACCATGAAACATAGAAATGAGATCCGATATCGCGTTTTAAGAATCATAAGAACTCTATTGCTACGATACGTAGACATCTGCAAACGCTATTTCCTTGCAAGGAAGTGTCGCATTTACATTCATTTGAAGCGTGGACGAGGAATACATGACACTTCGCAAATCATATAATATCTTACCATGAAACATAGAAATGAGATGCGATATCGCGTTTTAAGAAGCATCAGAAATCCATTGCTACGATACGTAGACATCTGCAAACGCTATTTCCTTGCAAGAAAGTGTCGCATTTACATTCATTTGAAGTGTAGACGAGGAATATATAACACTTCGCAAATCATATTATATCCTACCATGAAACATAGAAATGAGATGCGACATCGCGTTCTAAGAAGCATTAGAACACTACTGCTACGATAGGTAGACATTTGCAAACGCTATTTCCTTGCAAGGAAGTGTCGCATTTACATTCATTTGAAGTGTAGACGAGGAATACATAACACTTCGCAAATCATATTATATCTTACCATGAAACATAGAAATGAGATGCGATATCGCGTTTTAAGAAGCATTAGAACCCTATTGCTACGATACCTAGACATCTGCAGACGCTATTTCCTAGGAAGGATGTGTCGCATTTACATTGATTTGAAGTGTAGACGAGGAATACATGACACTTCGCAAATCATATAATATCTTACCACGAAACATAGAAATGAGATGCGATATCGCGTTTTAAGAATCATAAGAACTCTATTGCTACGATACGTAGACAAGCTGCAAACGCTATTTCCTTGCAAGGAAGTGTCGCATTTACATTCATTTGAAGTGTGGACGAGGAATACATGACACTTCGCAAATCATATTATATCTTACCATGAAACATAGAAATGAGATGCGATATCGCATTTTAAGAAGCATCAGAAATCCATTGCTACGATACGTAGACATCTGCAAACGCTATTTCCTTGCAAGAAAGTGTCGCATTTACATTCATTTGAAGTGTAGACGAGGAATATATAACACTTCGCAAATCATATTATATCTTACCATGAAACATAGAAATGAGATGCGATATCGCGTTTTAAGAAGCATTAGAACCCTATTGCTACGATACCTAGACATCTGCAGACGCTATTTCCTAGGAAGGAAGTGTCGCATTTACATTGATTTGAAGTGTAGACGAGGAATACATGACACTTCGCAAATCATATTATATCTTACCATGAAACATAGAAATGAGATGCGACATCGCGTTCTAAGAAGCATTAGAACTCTATTGCTACGATACCTAGACATCTGCAGACGCTACTTCCTAGCAAGGAAGTGTCGCATTTACATTCATTTGAAGTGCAGACGAGGATACATGACACTTCGCAAATCATATAATATCTTACCATGAAACGTAGAAATGAGATGCGATATCGCGTTTTAAGAATCATGAGATCTCTATTGCTACGATACGTAGACATCTGCAAACGCTACTTCCTTGCAAGGAAGTGTCGCATTTGCATTCATTTGAAGTGTAGACGACGGATATATAACACTTCGCAAATCATATTATACCTTACCATGAAACATAGAAATGAGATGCGATATCGCGTTTTAAGAATCATAGGAACACTATTGCTACCATACGTAGACATCTGTAAACGCTATTTCCTTGCAAGGAAGTGTCGCATTTACATTCATTTGATGTGTAGACAAGGATACATAACACTTCGCAAAATCATATTATACCTTACCATGAAACATAGAAATGAGATGCGATATCGCGTTTAAGAATCATAGGAACTCTATTGCTACGATACGTAGACATCTGCAAACGCTATTTCCTTGCAAGGAAGTGTCGCATTTACATTCATTTGATGTGTAGACGAGGAATACATAACACTTCGCAAATCATATTATATCTTACCATGAAACATAGAAATGAGATGCGATATCGCGTTTTAAGAAGCATTAGAACTCTACTGCTACGATACGTAGACATGTGCAAACGATATTTCCTTGCAAGGAAGTGTCGCATTTACATTCATTTGAAGTGTAGACGAGGAATACATAACACTTCGCAAATCATATTATATCTTACCATGAAACATAGAAATGAGATGCGATATCGCATTTTAAGAAGCATCAGAAATCCATTGCTACGATACGTAGACATCTGCAAACGCTATTTCCTTGCAAGAAAGTGTCGCATTTACATTCATTTGAAGTGTAGACGAGGAATACATAACACTTCGCAAATCATATTATATCTTACCATGAAACATAGAAATGAGATGCGATATCGCGTTTTAAGAAGCATCAGAAATCCATTGCTACGATACGTAGACATCTGCAAACGCTATTTCCTTGCAAGAAAGTGTCGCATTTACATTCATTTGAAGTGTAGACGAGGAATATATAACACTTCGCAAATCATATTATATATCTACCATGAAACATAGAAATGAGATGCGACATCGCGTTCTAAGAAGCATTAGAACTCTCCTGCTACGATAGGTAGACATTTGCAAACGCTATTTCCTGCAAGGAAGTGTCGCATTTACATTCATTTGAAGTGCAGACGAGGAATACATAACACTTCGCAAATCATATTATATCTTACCATGAAACATAGAAATGAGATCCGATATCGCGTTTTAAGAATCATAAGAACTCTATTGCTACGATACGTAGACATCTGCAAACGCTATTTCCTTGCAAGGAAGTGTCGCATTTACATTCATTTGAAGTGTGGACGAGGAATACATGACACTTCGCAGATCATATTATATCATACCATGAAACATAGAAATGAGATGCGATATCGCGTTTTAAGAAGCAGCAGAAATCCATTGCTACGATACGTAGACATCTGCAAACGCTATTTCCTTGCAAGGAAGTGTCGCATTTACATTCATTTGATGTGTAGACGAGGTATACATAACACTTCGCAAATCATATTATATCTTACCATGAAACATAGAAATGAGATGCGATATCGCATTTTAAGAAGCATCAGAAATCCATTGCTACGATACGTAGACATCTGCAAACGCTATTTCCTTGCAAGAAAGTGTCGCATTTACATTCATTTGAAGTGTAGACGAGGAATACATAACACTTCGCAAATCATATTATATCTTACCATGAAACATAGAAATGAGATGCGACATCGCGTTCTAAGAAGCATTAGAACTCTATTGCTACGATACCTAGACATCTGCAGACGCTACTTCCTAGCAAGGAAGTGTCGCATTTACATTCATTTGAAGTGTAGACGAGGAATACATGACACTTCGCAAATCATATAATATCTTACCATGAAACGTAGAAATGAGATGCGATATCGCGTTTTAAGAATCATAAGACTCTATTGCTACGATACGTAGACATCAGCAAACGCTATTTCCTGCAAAGGAAGTGTCGCATTTACATTCATTTGAAGTGTAGACGACGGATATATAACACTTCGCAAATCATATTATACCTTACCATGAAACATAGAAATGAGATGCGATATCGCGTTTTAAGAAGCATTAGACTCTACTGCTACGATACGTAGACATATGCAAACGATATTTCCTTGCAAGAAAGTGTCGCATTTACATTCATTTGAAGTGTAGACGAGGAATACATAACACTTCGCAAATCATATTATATCTTACCATGAAACATAGAAATGAGATGCGACATCGCGTTCTAAGAAGCATTAGAACTCTATTGCTACGATACCTAGACATCTGCAGACGCTACTCCTAGCAAGGAAGTGTCGCATTTACATTCATTTGAAGTGTAGACGAGGAATACATGACACTTCGCAAATCATATAATATCTTACCATGAAACGTAGAAATGAGATGCGATATCGCGTTTTAAGAATCATAAGAACTCTATTGCTACGATACGTAGACATCAGCAAACGCTATTTCCTTGCAAGGAAGTGTCGCATTTACATTCATTTGAAGTGTAGACGACGGATATATAACACTTCGCAAATCATATTATACCTTACCATGAAACATAGAAATGAGATGCGATATCGCGTTTTAAGATGCAGCAGAAATCCATTGCTACGATACGTAGACATCAGCAAACGCTATTTCCTTGCAAGAAAGCGTCGCATTTACATTCATTTTGAAGTGTAGACGAGGAATACATAACACTTCGCAAATCATATTATATCTTACCATGAAACGCAGAAATGAGATGCGATATCGCGTTTTCAAGAATCATAAGAACTCTATTGCTACGATACGTAGACATCTGCAAACGCTATTTCCTTCCAAGGAAGTGTCGCATTTACATTCAGTTGATGTGTAGACGACGATACATAACACTTCGCAAATCATATTATATCTTACCATGAAACATAGAAATGAGATGTGATATCGCGTTTTAAGAAGCATTAGAACTCTATTGCTACGATACGTAGACATCTGCAAACGCTATTTCCTTCCAAGGAAGTGTCGCATTTACATTAATTTGAAGTGTAGACGAGGAATACATAACACTTCGCAAATCATTTTATATCTTACCATGAAATATAGAAATGAGATCCGATATCGCGTTTTAAGAATCATAAGAACACTTTTGCGACGATACGTAGACATCTGCAAACGCTATTTCCTTGCAGGGAAGTGTCGCATTTACATTCATTTGAAGTGTAGACGAGGAATACATGACACTTCGCAAATCATATTATATCTTACCATGAAACATAGAAATGAGATGCGATATCGCGTTTTAAGATCCAGCAGAAATTCATTGCTAGGATACGTAGACATCTGCAAACGCTATTTCCTTGCAAGAAAGTGTCGCATTTACATTCATTTGAAGTGTAGACGACGGATACATACCACTTCGCAAATCATATTATACCTTGCCATGAAACATAGAAATGAGATGCGATATCGCGTTTTAAGAATCATAAGAACTCTATTGCTACGATACGTAGACATCTGCAAACGCTATTGCCTTGCAAGGAAGTGTCGCATTTACATTCATTTGATGTGTAGACGAGGAATACATAACACTTCCCAAATCATATTATATCTTACCATGAAACATAGAAATGAGATGCGATATCGCGTTTTAAGAAGCATTAGAACTCTACTGCTACGATACGTAGAAATCTGCAAACGCTATTTCCTAGCGAGGAAGTGTCGCATTCACATTCATTTGAAGTGTAGACGAGGAATACATGACACTTCGCAAATCATATTATATCTTACCATGAAACATAGAAATGAGATGCGATATCGCGTTTTAAGAAGCATTAGAACTCTACTGCTACGATACGTAGACATGTGCAAACGATATTTCCTTGCAAGGAAGTGTCGCATTTACATTCATTTGAAGTGTAGACGAGGAATACATAACACTTCGCAAATCATATTATATCTTACCATGAAACATAGAAATGAGATGCGATATCGCATTTTAAGAAGCATCAGAAATCCATTGCTACGATACGTAGACATCTGCAAACGCTATTTCCTTGCAAGAAAGTGTCGCATTTACATTCATTTGAAGTGTAGACGAGGAATACATAACACTTCGCAAATCATATTATATCTTACCATGAAACATAGAAATGAGATGCGATATCGCGTTTTAAGAAGCATCAGAAATCCATTGCTACGATACGTAGACATCTGCAAACGCTATTTCCTTGCAAGAAAGTGTCGCATTTACATTCATTTGAAGTGTAGACGAGGAATATATAACACTTCGCAAATCATATTATATCCTACCATGAAACATAGAAATGAGATGCGACATCGCGTTCTAAGAAGCATTAGAACTCTCCTGCTACGATAGGTAGACATTTGCAAACGCTATTTCCTTGCAAGGAAGTGTCGCATTTACATTCATTTGAAGTGCAGACGAGGAATACATAACACTTCGCAAATCATATTATATCTTACCATGAAACATAGAAATGAGATCCGATATCGCGTTTTAAGAATCATAAGAACTCTATTGCTACGATACGTAGACATCTGCAAACGCTATTTCCTTGCAAGGAAGTGTCGCATTTACATTCATTTGAAGTGTGGACGAGGAATACATGACACTTCGCAGATCATATTATATCATACCATGAAACATAGAAATGAGATGCGATATCGCGTTTTAAGAAGCAGCAGAAATCCATTGCTACGATACGTAGACATCTGCAAACGCTATTTCCTTGCAAGGAAGTGTCGCATTTACATTCATTTGATGTGTAGACGAGGTATACATAACACTTCGCAAATCATATTATATCTTACCATGAAACATAGAAATGAGATGCGATATCGCATTTTAAGAAGCATCAGAAATCCATTGCTACGATACGTAGACATCTGCAAACGCTATTTCCTTGCAAGAAAGTGTCGCATTTACATTCATTTGAAGTGTAGACGAGGAATACATAACACTTCGCAAATCATATTATATCTTACCATGAAACATAGAAATGAGATGCGACATCGCGTTCTAAGAAGCATTAGAACTCTATTGCTACGATACCTAGACATCTGCAGACGCTACTTCCTAGCAAGGAAGTGTCGCATTTACATTCATTTGAAGTGTAGACGAGGAATACATGACACTTCGCAAATCATATAATATCTTACCATGAAACGTAGAAATGAGATGCGATATCGCGTTTTAAGAATCATAAGAACTCTATTGCTACGATACGTAGACATCAGCAAACGCTATTTCCTTGCAAGGAAGTGTCGCATTTACATTCATTTGAAGTGTAGACGACGGATATATAACACTTCGCAAATCATATTATACCTTACCATGAAACATAGAAATGAGATGCGATATCGCGTTTTAAGAAGCATTAGAACTCTACTGCTACGATACGTAGACATATGCAAACGATATTTCCTTGCAAGAAAGTGTCGCATTTACATTCATTTGAAGTGTAGACGAGGAATACATAACACTTCGCAAATCATATTATATCTTACCATGAAACATAGAAATGAGATGCGACATCGCGTTCTAAGAAGCATTAGAACTCTATTGCTACGATACCTAGACATCTGCAGACGCTACTTCCTAGCAAGGAAGTGTCGCATTTACATTCATTTGAAGTGTAGACGAGGAATACATGACACTTCGCAAATCATATAATATCTTACCATGAAACGTAGAAATGAGATGCGATATCGCGTTTTAAGAATCATAAGAACTCTATTGCTACGATACGTAGACATCAGCAAACGCTATTTCCTTGCAAGGAAGTGTCGCATTTACATTCATTTGAAGTGTAGACGACGGATATATAACACTTCGCAAATCATATTATACCTTACCATGAAACATAGAAATGAGATGCGATATCGCGTTTTAAGATGCAGCAGAAATCCATTGCTACGATACGTAGACATCAGCAAACGCTATTTCCTTGCAAGAAAGCGTCGCATTTACATTCATTTGAAGTGTAGACGAGGAATACATAACACTTCGCAAATCATATTATATCTTACCATGAAACGCAGAAATGAGATGCGATATCGCGTTTTAAGAATCATAAGAACTCTATTGCTACGATACGTAGACATCTGCAAACGCTATTTCCTTCCAAGGAAGTGTCGCATTTACATTCAGTTGATGTGTAGACGACGAATACATAACACTTCGCAAATCATATTATATCTTACCATGAAACATAGAAATGAGATGTGATATCGCGTTTTAAGAAGCATTAGAACTCTATTGCTACGATACGTAGACATCTGCAAACGCTATTTCCTTCCAAGGAAGTGTCGCATTTACATTAATTTGAAGTGTAGACGAGGAATACATAACACTTCGCAAATCATTTTATATCTTACCATGAAATATAGAAATGAGATCCGATATCGCGTTTTAAGAATCATAAGAACACTTTTGCGACGATACGTAGACATCTGCAAACGCTATTTCCTTGCAGGGAAGTGTCGCATTTACATTCATTTGAAGTGTAGACGAGGAATACATGACACTTCGCAAATCATATTATATCTTACCATGAAACATAGAAATGAGATGCGATATCGCGTTTTAAGATCCAGCAGAAATTCATTGCTAGGATACGTAGACATCTGCAAACGCTATTTCCTTGCAAGAAAGTGTCGCATTTACATTCATTTGAAGTGTAGACGACGGATACATACCACTTCGCAAATCATATTATACCTTGCCATGAAACATAGAAATGAGATGCGATATCGCGTTTTAAGAATCATAAGAACTCTATTGCTACGATACGTAGACATCTGCAAACGCTATTGCCTTGCAAGGAAGTGTCGCATTTACATTCATTTGATGTGTAGACGAGGAATACATAACACTTCCCAAATCATATTATATCTTACCATGAAACATAGAAATGAGATGCGATATCGCGTTTTAAGAAGCATTAGAACTCTACTGCTACGATACGTAGAAATCTGCAAACGCTATTTCCTAGCGAGGAAGTGTCGCATTCACATTCATTTGAAGTGTAGACGAGGAATACATGACACTTCGCAAATCATATAATATCTTACCATGAAACGTAGAAATGAGGTGCGATATCGCGTTTTAAGAATCATAAGAACTCTATTGCTACGATACGTAGACATCTGCACACGCTATTTCCTTGCAAGAAAGTGTCGCATTTACATTCATTTGAAGTGTAGACGACGGATATATAACATTTCGCAAATCATATTATACCTTACCATGAAACATAGAAATGAGATGCGATATCGCGTTTTAAGAATCATAAGAACTCTATTGCTACGATACGTAGACATCTGCAAACGCTATTTCCTTGCAAGGAAGTGTCGCATTTACATTCATTTGAAGTGTAGACGAGGAATACATAACACTTCGCAAATCATATTATATCTTACCATGAAACATAGAAATGTGATGCGATATCGCGTTTCAAGAAGCATTAGAACTCTATTGCTACGATACCTAGACATCTGCAGACGCTATTTCCTAGGAAGGAAGTGTCGCATTTACATTGATTTGAAGTGTAGACGAGGAATACTTGACACTTCGCAAATCATATAATATCTTACCACGAAACATAGAAATGAGATGCGATATCGCGTTTTAAGAATCATAAGAACTCTATTGCTACGATACGTAGACAAGCTGCAAACGCTATTTCCTTGCAAGGAAGTATCGCATTTACATTCATTTGATGTGCAGACGAGGTATACATAACACTTCGCAAATGATATTATATCTTACCATGAAACATAGAAATGAGATGCGATATCGCGTTTTAAGGAGCATTAGAACTCTATTGCTACGATACGTAGACATCTGCAATCGCTATTTCCTTGCAACGAAGTGTCGCATTTACTTTCATTTAAATCGTAGACGAGGAATGCATAACACTTCGCAATGAATATTATATCTTATCTTGAAACATAGATATGAGATGCGATATCGCGTTTTAAGAATCATATGAACTCTATTGCTACGATACGTAGACATCCGCAATCGCTATTTCCTTGCAAGGAAGTGTCGCATTTACATTCATTTGAATCGTAGGCGAGGAATGCATAACACTTCGCAATGAATATTATATCTTACCATGAAACATAGAAATGAGATGCGATATCGCGTTTTAAGATGCAGCAGAAATCCATTGCTACGATACGTAGACATCAGCAAACGCTATTTCCTTGCAAGAATGCGTCGCATTTACATTCATTTGAAGTGTAGACGAGGAGTACATAACACTTCGCAAATCATATTATATCTTACCATGAAACGTAGAAATGAGATGCGATATCGCGTTTTAAGAATCATAAGAACTCTATTGCTACGATTCGTAGACATCTGCAAACGCTATTTCCTTCCAAGGAAGTGTCGCATTTACATTCAGTTGATGTGTAGACGAGGAATACATAACACTTCGCAAATCATATTATATCTTACCATGAAACATAGAAATGAGATGTGATATCGCGTTTTAAGAAGCATTAGAACTCTATTGCTACGATACGTAGACATCTGCAAACTCTATTTCCTTCCAAGGAAGTGTCGCATTTACATTATTTTGAAGTGTAGACGAGGAATACATAACACTTCGCAAATCATTTTATATCTTACCATGAAATATAGAAATGAGATCCGATATCGCGTTTTAAGAATCATAAGAACTCTTTTGCGACGATACGTAGACATCTGCAAACGCTATTTCCTTGCAGGGAAGTGTCGCATTTACATTCATTTGAAGTGTAGACGAGGAATACATGACACTTCGCAAATCATATTATATCTTGCCATGAAACATTGAAATGAGATGCGATATCGCGTTTTAAGATCCAGCAGAAATTCATTGCTAGGATACGTAGACATCTGCAAACGCTATTTCCTTGCAAGAAAGTGTCGCATTTACATTCATTTGAAGTGTAGACGACGGATACATACCACTTCGCAAATCATATTATACCTTGCCATGAAACATAGAAATGAGATGCGATATCGCGTTTTAAGAATCATAAGAACTCTTTTGCGACGATACGTAGACATCTGCAAACGCTATTTCCTAGCGAGGAAGTGTCGCATTCACATTCATTTGAAGTGGAGACGAGGAATGCATAACACTTCGCAAAGAATATTATATCTTATCATGAAACATAGATATGAAATGCAATATCTCGTTTTAAGAAGCATTTGAAATCTATTGCTTCGATACGTAGACATCTGCAAACGCTATTTCCTTGCAAGGAAGTGTCGCATTTACATTCATTTGATGTGTAGACGAGGAATACATAACACTTCCCAAATCATATTATATCTTACCATGAAACATAGAAATGAGATGCGATATTGCGTTTTAAGAAGCATTAGAACTCTACTGCTACGATACGTAGACATCTGCAAACGCTATTTCCTAGCGAGGAAGTGTCGCATTCACATTCATTTGAAGTGTAGACGAGGAATACATGACACTTCGCAAATCATATAATATCTTATCATTAAACGTAGAAATGAGGTGCGATATCGCGTTTTAAGATTCATAAGAACTCTATTGCTACGATACGTAGACATCTGCACACGCTATTTCCTTGCAAGAAAGTGTCGCATTTACATTCATTTGAAGTGTAGACGACGGATATATAACACTTCGCAAATCATATTATACCTTACCATGAAACATAGAAATGTGATGCGATATCGCGTTTTAAGAATCATAAGAACTCTATTGCTACGATACGTAGACATCTGCAAACGCTATTTCCTTGCAAGGAAGTGTCGCATTTGCATTCATTTGAAGTGTAGACGAGGAATACATAACACTTCGCAAATCATATTATATCTTACCATGAAACATAGAAATGTGATGCGATATCGCGTTTTAAGAAGCATTAGAACTCTATTGCTACGATACCTAGACATCTGCAGACGCTATTTCCTAGCAAGGAAGTTTCGTATTTACATTCATTTGAAGTGTAGACGAGGAATACATAACACTTCGCAAATCATATTATATCATACCATGAAACATAAAAATGAGATGCGATATCGCGTTTTAAGAAGCAGCAGAAATCCATAGCTACGATACGTAGACATCTGCAAACGCTATTTCCTTGCAAGAAAGTTTCGCATTTACATTCATTTGAAGTGTAGACGACGGATACATACCACTTCGCAAATCATATTATACCTTACCATGAAACATAGAAATGAGATGCGATATCCCGTTTTAAGAATCATAAGAACTCCATTGCTACGATACGTAGACATCTGCAAACGCTATTTCCTTGCAAGGAAGTGCCGCATTTACATTCAGTTGATGTGTAGACGAGGAATACATAACACTTCGCAAATCATATTATATCTTACCATAAAACATAGAAATGAGATGCGATATTGCGTTTTAAGAAGCATTCGAACTCTACTGCTACGATACGTAGACATCTGCAATCGCTATTTCCTAGCGAGGAAGTGTCGCATTCACATTCATTTGAAGTGTAGACGAGGAATACATAACACTTCGCAAATCATATTATATCTTACCATGAAACGTAGAAATGTGATGCGATATCGCGTTTTAAGAAGCATTAGAACTCTATTGCTACGATACCTAGACATCTGCAGACGCTATTTCCTAGCAAGGAAGTTTCGTATTTACATTCATTTGAAGTGTAGACGAGGAATACATAACACTTCGCAAATCATATTATATCATACTATGAAACATAGAAATGAGATGCGATATCGCGTTTTAAGAAGCAGCAGAAATCCATAGCTACGATACGTAGACATCTGCAAACGCTATTTCCTTGCAAGAAAGTGTCGCATTTACATTCATTTGAAGTGTAGACGACGGATACATACCACTTCGCAAATCATATTATACCTTACCATGAAACATAGAAATGAGATGCGATATCCCGTTTTAGGAATCATAAGAACTCCATTGCTACGATACGTAGACATCTGCAAACGCTATTTCCTTGCAAGGAAGTGCCGCATTTACATTCATTTGATGTGTAGACGAGGAATACATAACACTTCGCAAATCATATTATATCTTACCATAAAACATAGAAATGAGATGCGATATTGCGTTTTAAGAAGCATTCGAACTCTACTGCTACGATACGTAGACATCTGCAATCGCTATTTCCTAGCGAGGAAGTGTCGCATTCACATTCATTTGAAGTGTAGACGAGGAATACATAACACTTCGCAAATCATATTATATCTTACCATGAAACGTAGAAATGAGATGCGATATCGCGTTTTAAGAATCATAAGAACTCTATTGCTACGATACGTAGACATCTGCAAACGCTATTTCCTTCCAAGGAAGTGTCGCATTTACATTCATTTGAAGTGTAGACGGGGAATACATGACACTTCGCAAATCATATTATATCTTACCATGAAACATAGGTATGAGATGCAATATCTCGTTTTAAGAAGCATTTGAAATCTATTGCTTCGATACGTAGACATCTGCAAACGCTATTTTCTTGCAAGGAAGTGTCGCATTTACATTCATTTGAAGTGTAGACATGGAATACATAACACTTCGCAAATCACATTATATCTTACCATGAAACATAGAAATGAGATGCGATATCGCGTTTTAAGAATCATAAGAACTCTATTGCTACGATACGTAGACATCTGCAAACGCTATTTCCTTGCAAGGAAGTGTCGCATTTACATTCAGTTGATGTGTAGACGAGGAATACATAACACTTCGCAAATCATATTATATCTTACCATGAAACATAGAAATGAGATGCGATATCGCGTTTTAAGAAGCATTAGAACTCTATTGCTACGATACGTAGACATCTGCAAACGCTATTTCCTTCCAAGGAAGTGTCGCATTTACATTCATTTGAAGTGTAGACGAGGAATACATGACACTTCGCAAATCATATTATATGTTACCATGAAACATAGAAATGAGATGCGATATCGCGTTTTAAGAATCATATGAAATCTATTGCTACGATACGTAGATATCAGCAAACGCTATTTCCTTGCAAGAAAGTGTCGCATTTACATTCATTTGAAGTGTAGACGACGGATATATAACACTTCGCAAATCATATTATACCTTGCCATGAAACATAGAAATAAGATGCGATATCGCGTTTTAAGAATCATAAGGACTCTATTGCTACGATACGTAGACATCTGCAAACGCTATTTCCTTGCAAGGAAGTGTCGCATTTACATTCATTTGATGTGTAGACGAGGAATACATAACACTTCCCAAATCATATTATATCTTACCATGAAACATAGAAATGAAATGCGATATCGCGTTTTAAGAAGCATTAGAACTCTACTGCTACGATACGTAGACATCTGCAAACGCTATTTCCTAGCGAGGAAGTGTCGCATTCACATTCATTTGAAGTGTAGACGAGGAATACATAACACTTCGCAAATCATATTATATCTTACCATGAAACATAGAAATGTGATGCGATATCGCGTTTTAAGAAGCATTAGAACTCTATTGCTACGATACCTAGACATCTGCAGACGCTATTTCCTAGCAAGGAAGTTTCGCATTTACATTCATTTGAAGTGTAGACGAGGAATACATAACACTTCGCAAATCATATTATATCATACCATGAAACATAGAAATGAGATGCGATATCGCATTTTAAGAAGCAGCAGAAATCCATAGCTACGATACGTAGACATCTGCAAACGCTATTTCCTTGCAAGAAAGTGTCGCTTTTACATTCATTTGAAGTGTAGACGACGGATACATACCACTTCGCAAATCATATTATACCTTACCATGAAACATAGAAATGAGATGCGATATCCCGTTTTAAGGATCATAAGAACTCCATTGCTATGATACGTAGACATCTGCAAACGCTATTTCCTTGCAAGGAAGTGCCGCATTTACATTCATTTGATGTGTAGACGAGGAATACATAACACTTCGCAAATCATATTATATCTTACCATAAAACATAGAAATGAGATGCGATATTGCGTTTTAAGAAGCATTAGAACTCTACTGCTACGATACGTAGACATCTGCAATCGCTATTTCCTAGCGAGGAAGTGTCGCATTCACATTCATTTGAAGTGTAGACGAGGAATACATAACACTTCGCAAATCATATTATATCTTACCATGAAACGTAGAAATGAGATGCGATATCGCGTTTTAAGAATCATAAGAACTCTATTGCTACGATACGTAGACATCTGCAAACGCTATTTCCTTGCAAGGAAGTGTCGCATTTACATTCAGTTGATGTGTAGACGAGGAATACATAACACTTCGCAAATCATATTATATCTTACCATGAAACATAGAAATGAGATGCGATATCGCGTTTTAAGAAGCATTAGAACTCTATTGCTACGATACGTAGACATCTGCAAACGCTATTTCCTTCCAAGGAAGTGTCGCATTTACATTCATTTGAAGTGTAGACGAGGAATACATAACACTTCGCAAATCATATTATATCTTACCATGAAACATAGAAATGTGATGCGATATCGCGTTTTAAGAAGCATTAGAACTCTATTGCTACGATACCTAGACATCTGCAAACGCTATTTCCTAGCGAGGAAGTGTCGCATTCACATTCATTTGAAGTGTAGACGAGGAATACATAACACTCCACAAATCATATAATATCTTACCATGAAACGTAGAAATGAGATGTGATATCGCGTTTTAAGATCCAGCAGAAATCCATTGCTACGATACATAGACATCAGCAAACGCTATTTCCTTGCACGAAAGTGTCGCATTTACATTCATTTGAAGTGTAGACGACGGATATATAACACTTCGCAAATCATATTATACCTTGCCATGAAACATAGAAATGAGATGCGATATCGCGTTTTAAGAATCATAAGAACTCTATTGCTACGATACGTAGACATCTGCAAACGCTATTTCCTTGCAAGGAAGTGTCGCATTTACATTCATTTGATGTGTAGTCGAGGAATACATAACACTTCCCAAATCATATTATATCTTACCATGAAACATAGAAATGAGATGCGATATCGCGTTTTAAGAAGCATTAGAACACTACTGCTACGATACGTAGACATCTGCAAACGCTATTTCCTAGCGAGGAAGTGTCGCATTTACATTCATTTGATGTGTAGACGAGGAATACATAACACTTCCCAAATCATATTATATCTTACCATGAAACATAGAAATGAGATGCGATATCGCGTTTTAAGAAGCATTAGAACTCTACTGCTACGATACCTAGACATCTGCACACGCTATTTCCTTGCAAGAAAGTGTCGCATTTACATTCATTTGAAGTGTAGACGACGGATATATAACACTTCGCAAATCATATTATACCTTACCATGAAACATAGAAATGAGATGCGATATCGCGTTTTAAGAATCATAGGAACTCTATTGCTACGATACGTAGACATCTGCAAACGCTATTTCCTTGCAAGGAAGTGTCGCATTTACATTCATTTGATGTGTAGACGAGGAATACATAACACTTCGCAAATCATATTATATCTTAATATGAAACATAGAAATGAGATGCGATATCGCGTTTTAAGAAGCATTAGAACTCTACTGCTACGATACGTAGACATCTGCAAACGCTATTTCCTTGCAAGGAAGTGTCGCATTTACATTCATTTGAAGTGTAGACGACGGATATATAACACTTCGCAAATCATATTATACCTTACCATGAAACATAGAAATGAGATCCGATATCGCGTTTTAAGAATCATAAGAACTCTATTGCTACGATACGTAGACAAGCTGCAAACGCTATTTCCTTGCAAGGAAGTGTCGCATTGACATTCATTTGATGTGTAGACGAGGTATACATAACACTTCGCAAATCATATTATATCTTACCATGAAACATAGAAATGAGATGCGATATCGCGTTTTAAGAAGCATTAGAACTCTATTGCTTCGATACGTTGTCACGTCCTGGCGAACAAATTATTCGTATCCCAGGAGGCTGAATGACACAAGCCTTTTAGTCGCGAATTCGGTCCGGTATAAAACGCGTATGACCGGGTCCGTCGATTCTGGCAAGACGCGGGCACCGTAAACAATCGCGAACGCGTGTAAGGAGGGATTTTACTTACCTTTCGCTGATTTCCCTCTTCTACTTTCAGATGTGGCGATCGTCGAAGGTCGTTCTCGGGGGAGGTGTCGGCGTACGGCTGGCTGGAATCGGCGTTGTGACGGTGGAAGCTGCGATGAATGTCGCCGTCCGTCGATGAACGAAGAATTCTGGCGTTTTACCAACGTATTCCGCACGAGATAATGGATTAAATTCTTCCTCCCGGCGCGAAGAGTTCGTTTATAAACACTCAAGTTGTTACGAACTTGGAAGAATTTGTATTAAAATAAAATTGAATTTAGAAATGGAGATGGAATGAACTAGAACTTGATGTGGTAGAAAAATAATAAAGTATATTCTAAATCAAAGAGTACAAGAACAATTATTTCTAAGTATTAAGACTAGGTTAACTATGAATTAGGAATTAGAACAAAGACTTTAGAACTAGGAACCTCATCGAGGCTGCGCGACGGCCCTAAGGCGCGACTTGGAAGAGACTTGGAATTAGAAGTGCCCGAAGGCGAGATAGGACTGTACCGTACTGACGGTACTGACTGACTGTGTCTGACTGTCCGTCATGGCTGTCTGTAATTGACTGTGGAGACTAACTGTCTGTAATTGACTGTGGAGACTAACTGTCTCTAATTGACTGTGGAGACTAACTGTGTCTCCCAAGATGCGTCTGCGACCTCTCCGACTCTCGGAGCGCTTCGGTCGCGTGCGAACGTAGGTGGGAGTATGTGGACGCCGGAGTGGGGTCTCGGCGTTGCGTGGTGCGGCTAGCGGCGCGTGCCGCTGAGGCGGTCGCGATTTCGCGCGTCGCGGCTTACTTAATTAGTGCAACTTATGAATATAGAGGTACAAGTATGAAATTAGAAATTACGACTTAAATGTAAAATGTGTTGTTTGTGTCGTTATAAAGTTGTGTCGTGTAAATTCTATGAGCTAGTAATACAGAGCTTAGAATGTAAGAGTATATATATAATGTTAATTAATAATCTTAGAAATAGTATTTTGGGCATGGAAGATCTGGGATGGTGAAATCGTAGAGTCCTTTGTACGGTGAGGGTCGTCGGATCTCGTAGAGGTTGATTCTCCTGGTACGTCCCTGGAGAGAGCGAGAGGGCGAGTTTCCCTGCAGGTAAGAGTGAGACGGTGGGTGACTCCTTGAGTCGGAGCGAGACAGCGCACATGGTCCTTGGTGCGAGTGGGACAGAGTGTGTTGCCCTTGGAGCGAGAGAGGTGGCGAACACCTCTGCGGGTGCGAGTGAGACGGAGGGTAGGTCCCTTGGAGTGAGAGAGACGGCGAGCACCTCTGCGGGTGCGAGCGAGTCGATGGTCGTAGCCCTTGGCCTGAGTGAGACGGCGAGTTGCGTCTGGGTGTTGCCTGTGGTGCAGGCGCGTGAGGGTGGTTGCTGTAGTGCGTTGAGAGGGTGGCAGGCGGCACGCCTGACGTCACACTATGTTTCATGATAAGATATAATATTCATTGCGAAGTGTTATGCATTCCTCGTCTACGATTCAAATGAATGTAAATGCGACACTTCCTTGCAAGGAAATGGCGTTTGCAAATGTCTACCTATCGTAGCAATAGTTTTCTAATGCTTCTTAAAACGCGATATCGCATCTCATTTCTATGTTTCATGGTAAGATATAATATGATTTGCGAAGTGTTATGTATTCCTCGTCTACACTTCAAATGAATGTGAATGCGATACTTCCTCGCTAGGAAATAGCGTTTGCAGATGTCTACGTATCGTTGCAATAGCTTTCTAATGCTTCTTAAAACGCGATATCGCATCTCATTTCTATGTTTCAAGGTAAGATATAATATGATTTACGAAGTGTCATGTATTCCTCGTCTACACTTCAAATGAATGTAAATGAGACACTTCCTTGCAAGGAAATAGCGTTTGCAGATGTCTACGTATCGTAGCGATAGAGTTCTTATGATTCTTAAAACGCGATATTGCATCTCATTTCTATGTTTCATGGTAAGACATAATATGATTTGCGAAGTGTCATGTATTCCTCGTCCACACTTCAAATGAATGTAAATGCGACACTTCCTTGCTAGGAAATAGCGTCTGCAGATGTCTAGGTATCGTAGAAATAGCTTTCTAGTGCTTCTTAAAACGCGATATCGCATCTCATTTCTATGCTTTATGGTAAGATATAACATGATTTGCGAAGTGTCATGTATTCCTCGTCTACACTTCAAATGAATGTGAATGCGATACTTCCTCGCTAGGAAATAGCGTTTGCAGATGTCTACGTATCGTTAGCAATAGCTTTCTAATGCTTCTTAAAACGCGATATCGCATCTCATTTCTATGTTTCATGGTAAGATATAATATGATTTGCGAAGTATCATGTATTCCTCGTCTACACTTCAAATGAATGTGAATGCGATACTTCCTCGCTAGGAAATAGCGTTTGCAGATGTCTACGTATCGTAGCAATAGAGTTCTAATGCTTCTTAAAACGCGATATCGCATCTCATTTCTATGTTTCATGGTAAGATATAATATGATTTGCGATGAGTTATGTATTCCTCGTCTACACTTCAAATGAATGTGAATGCGACACTTCCTCGCTAGGAAATAGCGTTTGCAGATGTCTACGTATCGTAGCAATAGAGTTCTAATGCTTCTTAAAACGCGATATCGCATCTCATTTCTATGTTTCATGGTAAGATATAATATGATTTGCTATGTGTTATGTATTCCTCGCCTACACTTCAAATGAATGTAAATGCGTCACTTCTTTGCTAGGAAATAGCGTTTGCAAATGTCTACCTATCGTAGCAATAGCTTTCTAGTGCTTCTAAAAACGCGATATCGCACCTCATTTCTATGTTTCATGGTAAGATATAATATGATTTGCGAAGTATCATGTATTCCCCGTCTACACTTCAAATGAATGTAAATGCGACACTTCCTTGCTAGGAAATAGCGATTGCAGATGTCTACGTATCGTAGCAATAGAGTTCATATGATTCTTAAAACGCGATATCGCATCTCGTTTCTATGTTTCATGGTAGGATATAACATGATTTGCGAAGTGTTATGTATTCCTCGTCTACACTTCAAATGAATGTGAATGCGATACTTCCTCGCTAGGAAATAGCGTTTGCAGATGTCTACGTATCGTAGCAATAGAGTTCTAATGCTTCTTAAAACGCGATATCGCATCTCATTTCTATGTTTCATGGTAAGATATAATATGATTTGCGAAGTGTTATGTATTCTTCGCCTACAATTCAAATGAATGTAAATGCGACACTTCTTTGCTAGGAAATAGCGTTTGTAAATGTCTACCTATCGTAGCAATAGTTCTCTAATGCATCTTAAAACGCGATATCGCACCTCATTTCTATGTTTCATGGTAAGATATAATATGATTTGCGATGAGTTATGTATTCCTCGTCTACACTTCAAATGAATGTAAATGCGACACTTCCTTGCTAGGAAATAGCGATTGCAGATGTCTACGTATCGTAGCAATAGAGTTCATATGATTCTTAAAACGCGATATCGCATCTCGTTTCTATGTTTCATGGTAAGATATAACATGATTTGCGAAGTGTTATGTATTCCTCGTCTACACTTCAAATGAATGTGAATGCGATACTTCCTCGCTAGGAAATAGCGTTTGCAGATGTCTACGTATCGTAGCAATAGAGTTCTAATGCTTCTTAAAACGCGATATCGCATCTCATTTCTATGTTTCATGGTAAGATATAATATGATTTGCGAAGTGTTATGTATTCTTCGCCTACAATTCAAATGAATGTAAATGCGACACTTCTTTGCTAGGAAATAGCGTTTGTAAATGTCTACCTATCGTAGCAATAGTTCTCTAATGCATCTTAAAACGCGATATCGCATCTCATTTCTATGTTTCATGGTAAGATATAATATGATTTGCGAAGTGTTATGTATTCCTCGTCTACACTTCAAATGAATGTGAATGCGACACTTCCTCGCTAGGAAATAGCGTTTGCAGATGTCTACGTATCGTAGCAATAGAGTTCTAATGCTTCTTAAAACGCGATATCGCATCTCATTTCTATGTTTCATGGTAAGATATAATATGATTTGCTATGTGTTATGTATTCCTCGCCTACACTTCAAATGAATGTAAATGCGTCACTTCTTTGCTAGGAAATAGCGTTTGCAAATGTCTACCTATCGTAGCAATAGCTTTCTAGTGCTTCTAAAAACGCGATATCGCACCTCATTTCTATGTTTCATGGTAAGATATAATATGATTTGCGAAGTATCATGTATTCCCCGTCTACACTTCAAATGAATGTAAATGCGACACTTCCTTGCTAGGAAATAGCGATTGCAGATGTCTACGTATCGTAGCAATAGAGTTCATATGATTCTTAAAACGCGATATCGCATCTCGTTTCTATGTTTCATGGTAAGATATAACATGATTTGCGAAGTGTTATGTATTCCTCGTCTACACTTCAAATGAATGTGAATGCGATACTTCCTCGCTAGGAAATAGCGTTTGCAGATGTCTACGTATCGTAGCAAAAGAGTTCTAATGCTTCTTAAAACGCGATATCGCATCTCATTTCTATGTTTCGTGGTAAGATATAATATGATTTGCGAAGTGTTATGTATTCTTCGCCTACAATTCAAATGAATGTAAATGCGACACTTCTTTGCTAGGAAATAGCGTTTGTAAATGTCTACCTATCGTAGCAATAGTTCTCTAATGCATCTTAAAACGCGATATCGCATCTCATTTCTATGTTTCATGGTAAGATATAATATGATTTGCGAAGTGTTATGTATTCCTCGTCTACACTTCAAATGAATGTGAATGCGATACTTCCTCGCTAGGAAATAGCGTTTGCAGATGTCTACGTATCGTTGCAATAGCTTTCTAATGCTTCTTAAAACGCGATATCGCATCTCATTTCTATGTTTCATGGTAAGATATAATATGATTTGCTATGTGTTATGTATTCCTCGCCTACACTTCAAATGAATGTAAATGCGTCACTTCTTTGCTAGGAAATAGCGTTTGCAAATGTCTACCTATCGTAGCAATAGCTTTCTAGTGCTTCTAAAAACGCGATATCGCACCTCATTTCTATGTTTCATGGTAAGATATAATATGATTTGCGAAGTATCATGTATTCCCCGTCTACACTTCAAATGAATGTAAATGCGACACTTCCTTGCTAGGAAATAGCGATTGCAGATGTCTACGTATCGTAGCAATAGAGTTCATATGATTCTTAAAACGCGATATCGCATCTCGTTTCTATGTTTCATGGTAAGATATAACATGATTTGCGAAGTGTTATGTATTCCTCGTCTACACTTCAAATGAATGTGAATGCGATACTTCCTCGCTAGGAAATAGCGTTTGCAGATGTCTACGTATCGTAGCAATAGAGTTCTAATGCTTCTTAAAACGCGATATCGCATCTCATTTCTATGTTTCATGGTAAGATATAATATGATTTGCGAAGTGTTATGTATTCTTCGCCTACAATTCAAATGAATGTAAATGCGACACTTCTTTGCTAGGAAATAGCGTTTGTAAATGTCTACCTATCGTAGCAATAGTTCTCTAATGCATCTTAAAACGCGATATCGCATCTCATTTCTATGTTTCATGGTAAGATATAATATGATTTGCGAAGTGTTATGTATTCCTCGTCTACACTTCAAATGAATGTGAATGCGATACTTCCTCGCTAGGAAATAGCGTTTGCAGATGTCTACGTATCGTTGCAATAGCTTTCTAATGCTTCTTAAAACGCGATATCGCATCTCATTTCTATGTTTCAAGGTAAGATATAATATGATTTGCTATGTGTTATGTATTCCTCGCCTACACTTCAAATGAATGTAAATGCGTCACTTCTTTGCTAGGAAATAGCGTTTGCAAATGTCTACCTATCGTAGCAATAACTTTCTAGTGCTTCTAAAAACGCGATATCGCACCTCATTTCTATGTTTCATGGTAAGATATAATATGATTTGCGAAGTATCATGTATTCCCCGTCTACACTTCAAATGAATGTAAATGCGACACTTCCTTGCTAGGAAATAGCGATTGCAGATGTCTACGTATCGTAGCAATAGAGTTCATATGATTCTTAAAACGCGATATCGCATCTCGTTTCTATGTTTCATGGTAAGATATAACATGATTTGCGAAGTGTTATGTATTCCTCGTCTACACTTCAAATGAATGTGAATGCGATACTTCCTCGCTAGGAAATAGCGTTTGCAGATGTCTACGTATCGTAGCAATAGAGTTCTAATGCTTCTTAAAACGCGATATCGCATCTCATTTCTATGTTTCATGGTAAGATATAATATGATTTGCGAAGTGTTATGTATTCTTCGCCTACAATTCAAATGAATGTAAATGCGACACTTCTTTGCTAGGAAATAGCGTTTGTAAATGTCTACCTATCGTAGCAATAGTTCTCTAATGCATCTTAAAACGCGATATCGCATCTCATTTCTATGTTTCATGGTAAGATATAATATGATTTGCGAAGTGTTATGTATTCCACGTCTACACTTCAAATGAATGTGAATGCGATACTTCCTCGCTAGGAAATAGCGTTTGCAGATGTCTACGTATCGTTGCAATAGCTTTCTAATGCTTCTTAAAACGCGATATCGCATCTCATTTCTATGTTTCAAGGTAAGATATAATATGATTTACGAAGTGTCATGTATTCCTCGTCTACACTTCAAATGAATGTAAATGAGACACTTCCTTGCAAGGAAATAGCGTTTGCAGATGTCTACGTATCGTAGCGATAGAGTTCTTATGATTCTTAAAACGCGATATTGCATCTCATTTCTATGTTTCATGGTAAGACATAATATGATTTGCGAAGTGTCATGTATTCCTCGTCCACACTTCAAATGAATGTAAATGCGACACTTCCTTGCTAGGAAATAGCGTCTGCAGATGTCTAGGTATCGTAGAAATAGCTTTCTAGTGCTTCTTAAAACGCGATATCGCATCTCATTTCTATGCTTTATGGTAAGATATAACATGATTTGCGAAGTGTCATGTATTCCTCGTCTACACTTCAAATGAATGTGAATGCGATACTTCCTCGCTAGGAAATAGCGTTTGCAGATGTCTACGTATCGTTAGCAATAGCTTTCTAATGCTTCTTAAAACGCGATATCGCATCTCATTTCTATGTTTCATGGTAAGATATAATATGATTTGCGAAGTATCATGTATTCCTCGTCTACACTTCAAATGAATGTGAAATGCGACACTTCCTTGCTAGGAAATAGCGTTTGCAGATGTCTACGTATCGTAGCAATAGAGTTCTAATGCTTCTTAAAACGCGATATCGCATCTCATTTCTATGTTTCATGGTAAGATATAATATGATTTGCGATGTGTTATGTATTCCTCGTCTACACTTCAAATGAATGTGAATGCGACACTTCCTCGCTAGGAAATAGCGTTTGCAGATGTCTACGTATCGTAGCAATAGAGTTCTAATGCTTCTTAAAACGCGATATCGCATCTCATTTCTATGTTTCATGGTAAGATATAATATGATTTGCTATGTGTTATGTATTCCTCGCCTACACTTCAAATGAATGTAAATGCGTCACTTCTTTGCTAGGAAATAGCGTTTGCAAATGTCTACCTATCGTAGCAATAGCTTTCTAGTGCTTCTAAAAACGCGATATCGCACCTCATTTCTATGTTTCATGGTAAGATATAATATGATTTGCGAAGTATCATGTATTCCCCGTCTACACTTCAAATGAATGTAAATGCGACACTTCCTTGCTAGGAAATAGCGATTGCAGATGTCTACGTATCGTAGCAATAGAGTTCATATGATTCTTAAAACGCGATATCGCATCTCGTTTCTATGTTTCATGGTAAGATATAACATGATTTGCGAAGTGTTATGTATTCCTCGTCTACACTTCAAATGAATGTGAATGCGATACTTCCTCGCTAGGAAATAGCGTTTGCAGATGTCTACGTATCGTAGCAATAGAGTTCTAATGCTTCTTAAAACGCGATATCGCATCTCATTTCTATGTTTCATGGTAAGATATAATATGATTTGCGAAGTGTTATGTATTCTTCGCCTACAATTCAAATGAATGTAAATGCGACACTTCTTTGCTAGGAAATAGCGTTTGTAAATGTCTACCTATCGTAGCAATAGTTCTCTAATGCATCTTAAAACGCGATATCGCATCTCATTTCTATGTTTCATGGTAAGATATAATATGATTTGCGAAGTGTTATGTATTCCTCGTCTACACTTCAAATGAATGTGAATGCGATACTTCCTTGCTAGGAAATAGCGTCTGCAGATGTCTAGGTATCGTAGCAGTAGAGTTCTAATGCTTCTTAAAACTCGATATCGCATCTCATTTCTATGTTTCATGGTAAGATGTAATATGATTTGCGAAGTGTTATGCATTCCTCGTCTACGATTCAAATGAATGTAAATGCGACACTTTCTTGCAAGGAAGTAGCGTTTCCAGATGTCTACATACCGTAGCAATAGTGTTCTTATGATTCTTAAAACGCGAAATTGCATCTCATTTCTATGTTTCATGGTAAGATGTAATATGATTTGCGAAGTGTTATGTATTCCTCGTCTACGCTTCAAATGAATGTGAATGCGACACTTCCTCGCTAGGAAATAGCGTTTGCAGATGTCTACGTATCGTAGCAATAGAGTTCTAATGCTTCTTAAAACGCGATATCGCATCTCATTTGTGTGTTTCATGGTAAGATATAATATGATTTGCGAAGTGTTATGTATTCCTCGTCTACGCTTCAAATGAATGTAAATGCGACACTTCCTTGATAGGAAATAGCGATTGCAGATGTCTACGTATCGTAGCAATAGAGTTCATATGATTCTTAAAACGCGATATCGCATCTCATTTCTATGTTTCATGGTAAGATATAACATGATTTGCGAAGTGTTATGTATTCCTCGTCTACACTTCAAATGAATGTGAATGCGATACTTCCTCGCTAGGAATTACCGTTTGCAGATGTCTACGTATCGTAGCAATAGAGTTCTAAAGCATCTTAAAACGCGATATCGCATCTCATTTCTATGTTTCATGGTAAGATATAATATGATTTGCGAAGTGTTGTGTATTCCTCGACTACACATCAAATGAATATAAATGCGACACTTCTTTGCTAGGAAATAGCGTTTGCAAATGTCTACCTATCGAAGCAATAGTGTTCTAATGCTTCTTAAAACGCGATATCGCGTCTCATTTCTATGTTTCATGGTAAGATATAATATGATTTGCGAAGTGTTATGTATTCCTCGTCTACACTTCAAATGAATGTGAATGCGACACTTCCTCGCTAGGAAATAGCGATTGCAGATGTCTACGTATCGTAGCAATAGAGTTCATATGATTCTTAAAAGGCGATATCGAATCTCGTTTCTATGTTTCATGGTAAGATATAACATGATTTGCGAAGTGCTATGTATTCCTCGTCTACACTTCAAATGAATGTGAATGCGATACTTCCTCGCTAGGAAATAGCGTTTGCAGATGTCTACGTATCGTAGCAATAGAGTTCTAATGCTTCTTGAAACGCGATATCGCATCTCATTTCTATGTTTCATGGTAAGATGTAATATGATTTGCGAAGTGTTATGCATTCCTCGTCTACGATTCAAATGAATGAAAATGCGACATTTCTTTGCAAGGAAATAGCGTTTGCAGATGTCAACGTATCGTAGCAATAGAGTTCTTATGATTCTTAAAACGCGATATCGCATCTCATTTCTATGTTTCATGGTAAGATATAATATGATTTGCGAAGTGTTATGTATTCCCCGTCTACACTTCAAATGAATGTAAATGCGACACTTCCTTGCAAGGAAATAGCGTTTGCAAATGTCTACCTATAGTAGCAGTAGTGTTCTAATGCTTCTTAGAACGCGATGTCATATCTCATTTTTATGTTTCATGGTAAGATATAATATGATTTGCAAAGTGTTATGTATTCCTCGTCTACACTTCAAATGAATGTAAATGCGACACTTCTTTGCAAGGAAATAGCGTTTGCAGATATCTACGTATCGTAGCAATAGAGTTCAAATGCTTCTTAAAACGAGATATTGCATCTCATATCTATGTTTCATGATAAGATATAATATTCATTGCGAAGTGTTATGCATTCCTCGTCTACGATTCAATTGAATGTAAATGCGACACTTCCTTGCAAGGAAATAGCGTTTGCAGATGTCTACGTATCGTAGCAATAGAGTTCTAATGCTTCTTAAAACGCGATATCGCATCTCATTTCCATGTTTCGTGGTAAGATATAATATGATTTGCGAAGTGTTATGTATTCCTCGTCTACACTTCAAATGAATGTGAATGCGACACTTCTTCGCTAGGAAATAGCGTTTGCAGATGTCTACGTATCGTAGCAATGGATTTCTGATGCTTCTTAAAACGCGATATCGCATCTCAGTTCTATGTTTCATGGTAAGATATAATATGATTTACGAAGTGTTATGTATTCCTCGTCTACACTTCAAATGAATGTAACTGCGACACTTCTTTGCAAGGAAATAGCGTTTGCAGATGTCTACGTATCGTTGCAATAGAGTTCTTATGATTCTTAAAACGCGATATCGCATCTCATTTCTATGTTTCATGGTAAGATATAACATGATTTGCGAAGTGTTATGTATTCCTCGTCTACACTTCAAATGAATGTGAATGCGATACTTCCTCGCTAGGAATTACCGTTTGCAGATGTCTACGTATCGTAGCAATAGAGTTCTAAAGCATCTTAAAACGCGATATCGCATCTCATTTCTATGTTTCATGGTAAGATATAATATGATTTGCGAAGTGTTGTGTATTCCTCGACTACACATCAAATGAATGTAAATGCGACACTTCTTTGCTAGGAAATAGCGTTTGCAAATGTCTACCTATCGAAGCAATAGTGTTCTAATGCTTCTTAAAACGCGATATCGCGTCTCATTTCTATGTTTCATGGTAAGATATAATATGATTTGCGAAGTGTTATGTATTCCTCGTCTACACTTCAAATGAATGTGAATGCGACACTTCCTCGCTAGGAAATAGCGATTGCAGATGTCTACGTATCGTAGCAATAGAGTTCATATGATTCTTAAAAGGCGATATCGAATCTCGTTTCTATGTTTCATGGTAAGATATAACATGATTTGCGAAGTGCTATGTATTCCTCGTCTACACTTCAAATGAATGTGAATGCGATACTTCCTCGCTAGGAAATAGCGTTTGCAGATGTCTACGTATCGTAGCAATAGAGTTCTAATGCTTCTTGAAACGCGATATCGCATCTCATTTCTATGTTTCATGGTAAGATGTAATATGATTTGCGAAGTGTTATGCATTCCTCGTCTACGATTCAAATGAATGAAAATGCGACATTTCTTTGCAAGGAAATAGCGTTTGCAGATGTCAACGTATCGTAGCAATAGAGTTCTTATGATTCTTAAAACGCGATATCGCATCTCATTTCTATGTTTCATGGTAAGATATAATATGATTTGCGAAGTGTTATGTATTCCCCGTCTACACTTCAAATGAATGTAAATGCGACACTTCCTTGCAAGGAAATAGCGTTTGCAAATGTCTACCTATAGTAGCAGTAGTGTTCTAATGCTTCTTAGAACGCGATGTCATATCTCATTTTTATGTTTCATGGTAAGATATAATATGATTTGCAAAGTGTTATGTATTCCTCGTCTACACTTCAAATGAATGTAAATGCGACACTTCTTTGCAAGGAAATAGCGTTTGCAGATATCTACGTATCGTAGCAATAGAGTTCAAATGCTTCTTAAAACGAGATATTGCATCTCATATCTATGTTTCATGATAAGATATAATATTCATTGCGAAGTGTTATGCATTCCTCGTCTACGATTCAATTGAATGTAAATGCGACACTTCCTTGCAAGGAAATAGCGTTTGCAGATGTCTACGTATCGTAGCAATAGAGTTCTAATGCTTCTTAAAACGCGATATCGCATCTCATTTCCATGTTTCGTGGTAAGATATAATATGATTTGCGAAGTGTTATGTATTCCTCGTCTACACTTCAAATGAATGTGAATGCGACACTTCTTCGCTAGGAAATAGCGTTTGCAGATGTCTACGTATCGTAGCAATGGATTTCTGATGCTTCTTAAAACGCGATATCGCATCTCAGTTCTATGTTTCATGGTAAGATATAATATGATTTACGAAGTGTTATGTATTCCTCGTCTACACTTCAAATGAATGTAACTGCGACACTTCTTTGCAAGGAAATAGCGTTTGCAGATGTCTACGTATCGTTGCAATAGAGTTCTTATGATTCTTAAAACGCTATATCGCATCTCATTACTATGTTTCATGGTAAGATATAATATGATTTGCGAAGTGTTATGTATTCCTCGTCTACACTTCAAATTTATGTGTATGCGATGCTTCCTCGCTAGGAAATTGCGTTTGCAGATGTCTACGTATCGTAGCAATAGAGTTCTAATGCTTCTTAAAACGCGATATCGCATCTCATTTCTATGTTTCATGGTAAGATATAATATGATTTGCTATGTGTTATGTATTCCTCGCCTACACTTCAAATGAATGTAAATGCGACACTTCCTTGTTAGGAAATAGCGTTTGCAAATGTCTACCTATCGTAGCAATAGTGTTCTAATGCTTCTTAAAACGCGATATCGCATCTCTTTCTATGTTTCATGGTAAGATATAATATGATTTGCGAAGTGTTATGTATTCCTCGTCTACACTTCAAATGAATGTAAATGCGACACTTCTTTGCAAGGAAATAGCGTTTGCAGATGTCTACGTATCGTTGCAATAGAGTTCTTATGATTCTTAAAACGCTATAAAACATCTCATTTCTATGTTTCATGGTAAGATATAATATGATTTGCGGAATGTTATGTATTCCTCGCCTACACTTCAAATGAATGTAAATGCGACACTTCTTAGCTAGGAAATAGCGTTTGCAAATGTCTACCTATCGTAGCAATTGTGTTCTAATGCTTCTTAAAACGCGATATCGCATCTCATTTCTATGTTTCATGGTAAGATATAATATGATTTGCGGAGTGTTATGTATTCCTCGTCTACAATTCAAATGAATGTGAATGCGACATCCTCGCTAGGATATAGCGTTTGCAGATGTCTACGTATCGTAGCAATAGAGTTCTTATGATTCTTAAAACGCGATATCGCATCTCATTTCTATGTTTCATGGTAAGGTATAATATGATTTGCGAAGTGTTATGTATTCCTCGTCTACACTTCAAATGAATGTAAATGCGACACTTCTTTGCAAGGAAATTGCGTTTGCAGATGTCTACGTATCGTAGCAATAGAGTTCTTATGATTCTTAAAACGCGATATCGCATCTCATTTCTATGTTTCATGGTAAGATATAATATGATTTGCGGAGTGTTATGTATTCCTCGTCTACACTTCAAATGAATGTAAATGCGACACTTCCTTGCAAGGAAATAGCGTTTGCAAATGTCTACCTATCGTAGCAGTAGTGTTCTAATGCTTCTTAGAACGCGATGTCGCATCTCATTTCTATGTTTCATGGTAAGATATAATATGATTTGAGAAGTGTTATGTATTCCTCGTGTACACTTCAAATGAATGTAAATGCGACACTTCTTTGCAAGGAAATAGCGTTTGCAGATGTCTACGTATTGTAGCAATAGAGATCTTATGATTCTGAAAACGCGATATCGCATCACATTTCTATGTTTCATGGTAAGATATAATATGATTTGAGGAGTGTTATGTATTCCTCGTCTACACTTCAAATGAATGTGAATGCGACACTTCCTCGCTAGGAAATAGCGTTTGCAGATGTCTGCGTATCGTAGCAATAGAGTTCTTATGATTCTTAAAACGCGATATCGCATCTCATTTCTATGTTTCATGGTAAGGTATAATATGATTTGCGAAGTGTTATGTATCCGTCGTCTACACTTCAAATGAATGTAAATGCGACACTTTCTTGCAAGGAAATAGCGTCTGCAGATGTCTACGTATCGTAGCAATGGATTTCTGATGTTTCTTAAAACGCGATATCGCATCTCATTTCTATGTTTCATGGTAAGATATAATATGATTGGCGAAGTGTTATGTATTCCTTGTCTAGACTTCAAATGAATGTAAATGCGACATTTCTTTGCAAGGAAATAGCGTTTGCAGATGTCAACGTATCGTAGCAATAGAGTTCTTATGATTCTTAAAACGCGATATCGCATCTCATTTCTATGTTTCATGGTAAGATATAATATGATTTGCGAAGTGTTATGTATTCCTCGTCTACACTTCGAATGAATGTAAATGCGACACTTCTTTGCAAGGAAATAGCGTTTGCAGATGTCTACGTATCGTAGCAATAGAGTTCTTATGATTCTTAAAACGCGATATCGCATCTCATTTCTATGTTTCATGGTAAGATATAATATGATTTGCGAAGTGTTATGTATTCCTCGTCTACACTTCAAATGAATGTAAATGCGACACTTCTTTGCAAGGAAATTGCGTTTGCAGATGTCTACGTATCGTAGCAATAGAGTTCTTATGATTCATAAAACGCGATATCGCATCTCATTTCTATGTTTCATGGTAAGATATAATATGATTTGCGGAGTGTTATGTATTCCTCGTCTACACTTCAAATGAATGTAAATGCGACACTTCCTTGCAAGGAAATAGCGTTTGCAAATGTCTACCTATCGTAGCAGTAGTGTTCTAATGCTTCTTAGAACGCGATGTCGCATCTCATTTCTATGATTCATGGTAAGATATAATATGATTTGAGAAGTGCTATGTATTCCTCGCCTACACTTCGAATGAATGTAAATGCGACACTTCTTTGCAAGGAAATAGCGTTTGCAGATGTCTACGTATCGTAGCAATAGAGTTCTTATGATTCTTAAAACGCGATATCGCATCTCATTTCTATGTTTCATGGTAAGATATAATATGATTTGCGAAGTGTTATGTATTCCTCGTCTACACTTCAAATGAATGTAAATGCGACACTTCTTTGCAAGGAAATTGCGTTTGCAGATGTCTACGTATCGTAGCAATAGAGTTCTTATGATTCTTAAAACGCGATATCGCATCTCATTTCTATGTTTCATGGTAAGATATAATATGATTTGCGGAGTGTTATGTATTCCTCGTCTACACTTCAAATGAATGTAAATGCGACACTTCCTTGCTAGGAAATAGCGTTTGCAGATGTCTACATTTCGAAGCAATAGAGTTCAAATGCTTCTTAAAACGAGATATCGCATCTCATTTCTATGTTTCATGATAAGATATAATATGATTTGCGAAGTGTTATGTATTCCTCGTCTACACTTCAAATGAATGTAAATGCGACACTTCCTTGCAAGGAAATAGCGTTCGCAAACGTCTACCTATCGTAGCAATAGAGTTCTAATGCTTCTTAAAACGAGATATCGCATCTCGTTTCTATGTTACACGATAGGATGTAATATTCATTGTGAAGTGTTATGTATACCTCGTATTCTCTTCAGAAGAATGTAAATGCGACTCTTCCTTGCTAGGAAATAGCGATTGCAGATGTCTACGTATCGGAGCAATAGAGTTCAAATGCTTCTTAAAACGAGATATCGCATCTCATTTCTATGTTACACGATAAGATGTAATATTCATTGTGAAGTGTTATGTATTCCTCGTCTACACTTCAAATGAATGTAAATGCGACACTTCCTTGCAAGGAAATAGCGTTTGCAGATGTCTACGTATCGTAGCAATAGATTTCTAATGCTTCTTAAAACGCGATATCGCATCTCACATCTATGTTTCATGGTAAGGTATAATATGATTTGCGAAGTGTCATGTATTTTCCTCGTCTACACTTCAAATGAATGTAAATGCGACACTTCCTTGCAAGGAAAAAGCGTTTGCAGATGTCTACGTATCGTAGCAATAGAGTTCTAATGCTTCTTAAAACGGGATATCGCGTTTCATTTCTATGTTTCATGGTAAGATATAATATGATTTGCGAAGTGTTATGTATTCCTCGTCTACACTTCAAATGAATGTAAATGCGACACTTCCTTGCAAGGAAATAGCGTTTGCAGATGTCTACGTATCGTAGCAACAGATTTCTAATGCTTCTTAAAACGCGATATCGCATCTCATTTCTATGTTTCATGGTAAGATATAATATGATTTGCGAAGTGTCATGTATTCCTCGTCTACACTTCAAATGAATGAAAATGCGACACTTCCTTGCAAGGAAATAGCGTTTGCAGATGTCTATGTATCGTAGCAATAGATTTCTAATGCTTCTTAAAACGTGATATCGCATCTCATTTCTATGTTTCATGGTAAGAAATAATATGATTGGCGAAGTTTTATGTATTCCTCGTCTACACATCAAATGAATGTAAATGCGACACTTCCTTGCAAGGAAATAGCGTTTGCAGATGCTTACGTATCGTAGGGATAGAGTTCTAATCCTCCTTAAAACGCGATATCGCATCTCATTTCTATGTTTAATGATAAGGTATAATATTCATTGCGAAGTGTCATGTAAACCTCGCATTCACTTCAAAAGAATGTAAATGCGACACTTCCTTGCAAGGAAATAGCTTTTGCAGATGTTAACGTATCATAGTGATAGAGTTCTAATGCTTCTTAAAACGCGATATCGCATCTCAGTTCTATGTTTCATGATAAAGTATAATATTAATTGCGAATTGTTATGTAAACCTCGCATTCACTTCAAAAGTATGTAAATGCGACACTTCCTTGCTAGGAAATAGCGATTGCAGATGTCTACGTATCGGAGCAATAGAGTTCAAATGCTTCTTAAAACGAGATATCGCATCTCATTTCTATGTTTAATGGTAAGATATAATATGATTTGCGAAGTGTCATGTATTCCTCGTCTACACTTCAAATGAATGTAAATGCGACACTTCCTTGCTAGGAAATAGCGTCTGCAGATGTCTAGGTATCGTAGCAATAGTGTTCTAATGCTTCTTAAAACGCGATATCGCATCTCATTTCTATGTTTCATGGTACGACATAATATGATTTGCGAAGTGTTCTGTATTCTTCGTCTACAATTCAAATGAATGTAAATGCGACACTTCTTTGCAAGGAAATAGCGTTTGCAGATGTCTACGTATCGTTGCAATAGAGTTCTTATGATTCTTAAAACGCGATATCGCATCTCATTTCTATGTTTCATGGTAAGATATAATATGATTTGCGGAGTGTTATGTATTCCTCGTCTACACTTCAAATGAATGTAAATGCGACACTTCCTTGCAAGTAAATAGCGTTTGCAGATGTCTACGTATCGTTGCAATAGAGTTCCTATGATTCTTTAAACGCGATATCGCATCACATTTCTATGTTTAATGGTAAGATATAATATGATTTGCGAAGTGTCATGTATTCCTCGTCTACACTTCAAATGGATGTAAATGCGACACTTCCTTGCAAGGAAATAGCGTTTGCAGATGTCTACGTATCGTAGCAATAGAGTTCTAATGCTTCTTAAAACGCGATATCGCGTTTCATTTCTATGTTTCATGGTAAGATATAGTATGATTTGCGAAGTGTTATGTATTCCTCGTCTACACTTCAAATGAATGTAAATGCGACACTTGCTTGCAAGGAAGTAGCGTTTGCAGAAGTCTATGTATCGTAGCAATAGATTTCTAATGCTTCTTAAAACGTGATATCGCATCTCGTTTCTATGTTACACGATAAGATGTAATATTCATTGTGAAGTGTTATGTATACCTCGTATTCTCTTCAGAAGAATGTAAATGCGACACTTCCTTGCAAGGAAATAGCGTTTGCAGATGTCTATGTATCGTAGCAATAGGGTTCTAGTGTGACGTCCGGCGTACCGCCGTACACCCTCCAGCGCCTCCCGCAGCATCCAGCAGCATCTTACCTGCAACAAGCTGCACCTGAGCGTACGAGACGAGCACATCCGCACACGGGGTTACCGCCCTACAGCCGAGCCAAGGCAGCCAAGCCGCAGCATCAACCCAGGAGTTCGACCATTCGACCGAGCTATCGCGCGTATCCAGCGACATACGAGGCATCTGAGGAACAACGCATCGAATCGCCCGCTATAACTCGTCCATATACATATTATTCGAACGTATATACACGTAGATACTAAAATCCTAGATCTAAGTACACGACACATCCATTGTAACACGAACAACACACATATGTATTTCTAAGACTAAGTTCGTTAATTTGTAAGTTGCGACGCGCTTACGCGCGCACCCGACGCGCGCGGCTCACGCTGAACGCGAGCCGCGCCCCACTCCGGCCGGCCGCCCCACCGCAAGGGCCGTGCGGCCGCCCTACCTCGACCGTCCATCCCCACCGCGGGGCCCAGCGACTCGCGCGCCACGCGATCCGAGGAGGTCGCGTGCACGCGAGACGATAGTCACTTCTTATCCGAACTCGCTCGAGTTCACTTCAATCCAATGCCTTAGGGCCGTTCCATCACCTCACTTCGAGGTGTCTTGATTCTAAGTTCATATCCGTTCAAGTTCTAGTTCGTACTAAGTCTACTTTAATCTAGTTTAGGGAAAGTTAAGTGTAAGCGTAGGTTTTATATTAGAATATATCTTTGTTTTATTTTACATATTCCACTTGCAATTATTTCTAATACCCTCATACATTCTACGGTATTCGCGTACTCGAAACACACATTCACTCTTCGAATAAGTCCATTGTTTTGAATTCGACTTAGTTAGAGAGGACCGCCGCTTAACTCTGTTGAATGATAAGCATTGACTGTTCGAAGATATAAATCGATTCTTCGTTCTCCTGGACCGACAAGGCTAGAGCGGACCGCCGCTTACCGACTCGTATCCAGCCAGACGAATTACGTTTTGAATGTGCCGCGCCGCTAAACGAAGAACGCGTCGTGCGGGACGTAAAAACTTCCTTCGACGATTATTTCGTGAGTACATCAGTTCCGAGACGGGTTCACCCCGCTACCCTGCCGCTGCAGTTGCGCCTGCTGTCCTGCTTCCGTCGGTTCAACGGTCCAGCCCGAGCCGTTGGAAGCTCATCCAGCTGACGATACCTCGACGCAGCCCGTACGCAGCGACTATCCCGGAAGGCGATCCGAGACGACAGCGGTACCTGCAACAAAATTATTGAAACAACTGCAGTAACGAGTGGCGGCAAAGGTAAGAATCTTTGATATTTACCGCGTCCGCGAGTGATAACAGTGTTCGCGTCCCATCAACGGAACCCTCATCCGTCGCGATTTAGCGACTATATTCCGTGACTTGGCTGCGTGTCATCCGCGATCTATATCGGAAATTTTCCTAGACCGCGACGTGACACTAGTGCTTCTTAAAACGCGATATCGCATCTCATTTCTATGTTTAATGATAAGGTATAATATTCATTGCGAAGTGTCATGTATTCCTCGTCTACACTTCAAATGAATGTAAATGCGACACTTCCTTGCTAGGAGATAGCGTCTGCAGATGTCTAGGAATCGTAGCAATAGAGTTCTAATGCTTCTTAAAACGCGATATCGCATCTCATTTCTATGTTTCATGGTACGACATAATATGATTTGCGAAGTGTACTGTATTCTTCGTCTACAATTCAAATGAATGTAAATGCGACACTTCCTTGCATGGAAATAGCATTTGCAGATGTCTACGTATCGTAGCAATAGAGTTCTAATGCTTCTTAAAACGCGATATCGCGTTTCATTTCTATGTTTCATGGTAAGATATAATATGATTTGCGAAGTGTTATGTATTCCTCGTCTACACTTCAAATGAATGTAAATGCGACACTTCCTTGCAAGGAAATAGCGTTTGCAGATGTCTATGTATCGTAGCAATAAATTTCTAGTGCTTCTTAAAACGTGATATCGCATCTCATTTCGATGTTTCATGGTAAGAAATAATATGATTGGCGAAGTTTTATGTATTCCTCGTCTACACATCAAATGAATGTAAATGCGACACTTCCTTGCAAGGAAATAGCGATTGCAGATGTCCACGTATCGAAGCAATAGAGTTCAAATGCTTCTTAAAACGAGATATTGCATCTCATATCTATGTTTCATGATAAGATATAATATTCATTGCGAAGTGTTATGCATTCCTCGTCTACATTTCAAATGAATGTAAATGCGACACTTCCTTGCAAGGAAATAGCGTTTGCAGATGTCTACGGATCGTAGCAACAGAGTTCTAATGCTTCTTAAAACGCGATATCGCATCTCATTTCTATGTTTCATGGTAAGATATAATACGATTTGCGAAGTGTTATGTATTCCTCGTCTACACTTCAAATGAATGCAAATGCGACACTTCCTCGCTAGGAAATAGCGTTTGCAGATGGCTACGTATCGTAGCAGTTGAGTTCTAATGCTTCTTAAAACGCGATATCGCATCTCATTTCTATGGTTCATGGTAAGATATAATACGATTTGCGAAGTGTTATGTATTCCTCGTCTACACTTCAAATGAATGTGAATGTGACACTTCCTTGCAAGGAAATAGTGTTTGCAGATGTCTACGTCTCGTAGCAATATAGTTCTTATGATTCTTAAAGCGCGATATCGCATCACATTTCTATGTTTCATGGTAAGATATAATATGATTTGCGGAGTGTTATGTATTCCTCGTCTACACATCAAATGAATGTAAATGCGACACTTTCTTGCAAGGAAATAGCGTTTGCAGATGTCTACGTATCGTAGCAATAGAGTTCTTATGATTCTTAAAACGCGATATCGCATCTCATTTCTATGTTTCATGGTAAGATATAATATGATTTGCGAAGTGTTATGTATTCCTCGTCTACACTTCAAATGAATGTAAATGCGACACTTTCTTACAAGGAAATAGCGTTTGCAGATATCTACGTATCGTAGCAATAGAGTTCTTATGATTCTTAAAACGCGATATCGCATCTCATTTCTATGTTTCATGGTAAGATATAATATGATTTGCGAAGTGTTATGTATTCCTCGTCTACACTTCAAATGAATGTAAATGCGACACTTCCTTGCAAGGAAATGGCGTTTGCAGATGTCTACGTCTCGAAGCAATAGATTTCAGATGCTTCTTAAAACGAGATATTGCATCTCATATCTACGTTTCATGATAAGATATAATATTCATTGCGAAGTGTTATGCATTCCTCGTCTACACTTCAAATGAACGTAAATGCGACACTTCCTTGCTAGGAAATAGCGTCTGCAGATGTCTAGGTATCGTAGCAATAGAGTTCTAATGCTTCTTAAAACGCGATATCGCATCACATTTCTATGTTTCATGGTAAAATATAATATGATTTGCGGAGTGTTATGTATTCCTCGTCTACACTTCAAATGAATGTGAATGCGACACTTCCTCGCTAGGAAATAGCGTTTGCAGATGTCTACGTATCGTAGCAGTAGAGTTCTAATGCTTCTTAAAACGCGATATCGCATCTCATTTCTATGTTTCATGGTAAGATATAATATGATTTGCGAAGTGTTATGTATTCCTCGTCTACACTTCAAATGAATGTAAATGCGACACTTCCTGGCAAGGAAATAGAGTTTGCAAATGTCTACCTATCGTAGCAATATTGTTCTAATGCTTCTTAAAAGGCGATATCGCATCTCATTTCTATGTTTCATGGTAAGATATAATATGATTTGCGAAGTGTTATGTATTCCTCGTCTACATATCAAATGAACGTAAATGCGACACTTCCTTGCAAGGAAATAGCGTTTGCAGATGTCTACGTATCGTAGCAATAGGGTTCTTATGATCCTTAAAACGCGATATCGCATCTCATTTCTATGTTTCATGGTAAGGTATAATATGATTTGCGAAGTGTTATATATCCGTCGTCTACACTTCAAATGAATGTAAATGCGACACTTCCTTGCAAGGAAATAGCGTTTGCAGATGTCTACGTATCGTAGCAATATAGTTCTTATGATTCTTAAAACGCGATATGGCATCTCTTTTCTATGTTTCATGGTAAGGTATAATATGATTTGCGAAGTGTTATGTATTCCTTGTCTACACTTCAAATGAATGTAAATGCGACACTTCCTTGCAAGGAAATGGCGTTTGCAGATGTCTACGTCTCGAAGCAATAGATTTCAGATGCTTCTTAAAACGAGATATTGCATCTCATATCTACGTTTCATGATAAGATATAATATTCATTGCGAAGTGTTATGCATTCCTCGTCTGCACTTCAAATGAACGTAAATGCGACACTTCCTTGCTAGGAAATAGCGTCTGCAGATGTCTAGGTATCGTAGCAATAGAGTTCTAATGCTTCTTAAAACGCGATATCGCATCACATTTCTATGTTTCATGGTAAAATATAATATGATTTGCGGAGTGTTATGTATTCCTCGTCTACACTTCAAATGAATGTGAATGCGACACTTCCTCGCTAGGAAATAGCGTTTGCAGATGTCTACGTATCGTAGCAGTAGAGTTCTAATGCTTCTTAAAACGCGATATCGCATCTCATTTCTATGTTTCATGGTAAGATATAATATGATTTGCGAAGTGTTATGTATTCCTCGTCTACACTTCAAATGAATGTAAATGCGACACTTCCTGGCAAGGAAATAGAGTTTGCAAATGTCTACCTATCGTAGCAATATTGTTCTAATGCTTCTTAAAAGGCGATATCGCATCTCATTTCTATGTTTCATGGTAAGATATAATATGATTTGCGAAGTGTTATGTATTCCTCGTCTACATATCAAATGAACGTAAATGCGACACTTCCTTGCAAGGAAATAGCGTTTGCAGATGTCTACGTATCGTAGCAATAGGGTTCTTATGATCCTTAAAACGCGATATCGCATCTCATTTCTATGTTTCATGGTAAGGTATAATATGATTTGCGAAGTGTTATATATCCGTCGTCTACACTTCAAATGAATGTAAATGCGACACTTCCTTGCAAGGAAATAGCGTTTGCAGATGTCTACGTATCGTAGCAATATAGTTCTTATGATTCTTAAAACGCGATATGGCATCTCTTTTCTATGTTTCATGGTAAGGTATAATATGATTTGCGAAGTGTTATGTATTCCTTGTCTACACTTCAAATGAATGTAAATGCGACACTTCCTTGCAAGTAAATAGCGTTTGCAGATGTCTACGTATCGAAGCAATAGATTTCAAATGCTTCTTAAAACGAGATATTGCATCTCATATCTATGTTTCATGATAAGATATAATATTCATTGCGAAGTGTTATGCATTCCTCGTCTACGATTCAAATGAAAGTAAATGCGACACTTCCTTGCAAGGAAATAGCGATTGCAGGTGTCTACGTATCGTAGCAATAGAGTTCATATGATTCTTAAAACGCGATATCGCATCTCATATCTATGTTTCAAGATAAGATATAATATACATTGCGAAGTGTTATGCATTCCTCGTCTACGATTTAAATGAAAGTAAATGCGACACTTCGTTGCAAGGAAATAGCGATTGCAGATGTCTACGTATCGTAGCAATAGAGTTCTAATGCTTCTTAAAACGCGATATCGCATCTTATTTCTATGTTTCATGGTAAGATATAATATGATTTGCGATGTGTTATGTATTCCTCGTCTACACTTCAAATGAACGTAAATGCGACACTTCCTTGCTAGGAAATAGCGTCTGCAGATGTCTAGGTATCGTAGCAATAGAGTTCTAATGCTTCTTAAAACGCGATATCGCATCACATTTCTATGTTTCATGCTAAGATATAATATGATTTGCGAAGTGTTATGTATTCCTCGTCTACACTTCAAATGAATGTAAATGCGACACTTCTTTGCAAGGAAATAGCGTTTGCAGATGTCTACGTATCGTAACAATAGAGTTCTTATGATTCTTAAAACGCGATATCGCATCTCATTTCTATGTTTCATGGTAAGATATAATATGATTTGCGAAGTGTTATGTATTCCTCGTCTACACTTCAAATGAATGTAAATGCGACACTTCCTTGCAAGGAAATGGCGTTTGCAGATGTCTACGTCTCGAAGCAATAGATTTCAGATGCTTCTTAAAACGAGATATTGCATCTCATATCTACGTTTCATGATAAGATATAATATTCATTGCGAAGTGTTATGCATTCCTCGTCTACACTTCAAATGAACGTAAATGCGACACTTCCTTGCTAGGAAATAGCGTCTGCAGATGTCTAGGTATCGTAGCAATAGAGTTCTAATGCTTCTTAAAACGCGATATCGCATCACATTTCTATGTTTCATGGTAAAATATAATATGATTTGCGGAGTGTTATGTATTCCTCGTCTACACTTCAAATGAATGTGAATGCGACACTTCCTCGCTAGGAAATAGCGTTTGCAGATGTCTACGTATCGTAGCAGTAGAGTTCTAATGCTTCTTAAAACGCGATATCGCATCTCATTTCTATGTTTCATGGTAAGATATAATATGATTTGCGAAGTGTTATGTATTCCTCGTCTACACTTCAAATGAATGTAAATGCGACACTTCCTGGCAAGGAAATAGAGTTTGCAAATGTCTACCTATCGTAGCAATATTGTTCTAATGCTTCTTAAAAGGCGATATCGCATCTCATTTCTATGTTTCATGGTAAGATATAATATGATTTGCGAAGTGTTATGTATTCCTCGTCTACATATCAAATGAACGTAAATGCGACACTTCCTTGCAAGGAAATAGCGTTTGCAGATGTCTACGTATCGTAGCAATAGGGTTCTTATGATCCTTAAAACGCGATATCGCATCTCATTTCTATGTTTCATGGTAAGGTATAATATGATTTGCGAAGTGTTATATATCCGTCGTCTACACTTCAAATGAATGTAAATGCGACACTTCCTTGCAAGGAAATAGCGTTTGCAGATGTCTACGTATCGTAGCAATATAGTTCTTATGATTCTTAAAACGCGATATGGCATCTCTTTTCTATGTTTCATGGTAAGGTATAATATGATTTGCGAAGTGTTATGTATTCCTTGTCTACACTTCAAATGAATGTAAATGCGACACTTCCTTGCAAGTAAATAGCGTTTGCAGATGTCTACGTATCGAAGCAATAGATTTCAAATGCTTCTTAAAACGAGATATTGCATCTCATATCTATGTTTCATGATAAGATATAATATTCATTGCGAAGTGTTATGCATTCCTCGTCTACGATTCAAATGAAAGTAAATGCGACACTTCCTTGCAAGGAAATAGCGATTGCAGGTGTCTACGTATCGTAGCAATAGAGTTCATATGATTCTTAAAACGCGATATCGCATCTCATATCTATGTTTCAAGATAAGATATAATATACATTGCGAAGTGTTATGCATTCCTCGTCTACGATTTAAATGAAAGTAAATGCGACACTTCGTTGCAAGGAAATAGCGATTGCAGATGTCTACGTATCGTAGCAATAGAGTTCTAATGCTTCTTAAAACGCGATATCGCATCTTATTTCTATGTTTCATGGTAAGATATAATATGATTTGCGATGTGTTATGTATTCCTCGTCTACACTTCAAATGAACGTAAATGCGACACTTCCTTGCTAGGAAATAGCGTCTGCAGATGTCTAGGTATCGTAGCAATAGAGTTCTAATGCTTCTTAAAACGCGATATCGCATCACATTTCTATGTTTCATGCTAAGATATAATATGATTTGCGAAGTGTTATGTATTCCTCGTCTACACTTCAAATGAATGTAAATGCGACACTTCTTTGCAAGGAAATAGCGTTTGCAGATGTCTACGTATCGTAACAATAGAGTTCTTATGATTCTTAAAACGCGATATCGCATCACATTTCTATGTTTCATGGTAAAATATAATATGATTTGCGGAGTGTTATGTATTCCTCGTCTACACTTCAAATGAATGTGAATGCGACACTTCCTCGCTAGGAAATAGCGTTTGCAGATGTCTACGTATCGTAGCAGTAGAGTTCTAATGCTTCTTAAAACGCGATATCGCATCTCATTTCTATGTTTCATGGTAAGATATAATATGATTTGCGAAGTGTTATGTATTCCTCGTCTACACTTCAAATGAATGTAAATGCGACACTTCCTTGCAAGGAAATAGAGTTTGCAAATGTCTACCTATCGTAGCAATAGTGTTCTAATGCTTCTTAAAACGCGATATCGCATCTCATTTCTATGTTTCATGGTAAGATATAATATGATTTGCGAAGCGTCATGTATTCCTCGTCCACGCTTCAAATGAATGTAAATGCGACACTTCCTTGCAAGAAAATAGCGTTTGCAGATGTCTACGTATCGTAGCAATAGAGTTCTAATGCTTCTTAAAACGCGATATCGCATCTCATTTCTATGTTTCATGGTAAGATATAATATGATTTGCGAAGTGTTATGTATTCCTCGTCTACACTTCAAATGAATGTAAATGCGACACTTCCTTGCAAGGAAATAGAGTTTGCAAATGTCTACCTATCGTAGCAATAGTGTTCTAATGCTTCTTAAAACGCGATATCGCATCTCATTTCTATGTTTCATGGTAAGATACAATATGATTTGCGATGTGTTATGTATTCCTCGTCTACACATCAACTGAATGTAAATGCGACACTTCCTTGCAAGGAAATAGCGTTGGCAGATGTCTACTGTCACGTCCCGAGGTGCGGTTGCGCTCGCAACGGTGGCACAAAGTCGTAACCGTTCCCGAAAATAACGCGAATTGCGTCCGGACCGGGTTCGTTGGCGTTTCGGACTCGATAAAACGGTAATTAACACGAAACTTACCTTGTGATGGCTTGATTCTACTGTCTGATTTCTCTTTCCAGGTACCTGGAGCGCCTTGGATCCGCAACCGGGATGGCGGCGGCGTACGGCTGGAACGGAGGTACGGGTCGTGCGGCGAAGGAAACCTCCTTCACAGGAACCAGGACTCGAACGCAGGAAATTGAATATTCTGGTGCATCACCCACGTATTCCCGAGCGAGACGACGAATAAACTCTCTCCTCCCCGCGCGTCGTGTACGCTTTGTCGGAGGTGCAAGGCTCATCGAGAATACTTGAACTTCGGTTGAATACGGCACGGCTAAGCGTTGGTTCGCTCTAGCTTACCGGGATCGACCTGGGCGCAAGATATTCTGTACACGGTAGAAGTGAGGATGGAGCAACTAAGCGCTGGTTCGCTCTAGTCGTCGAGCCTCAAGACTATCGTAGATGAGATATAGAATTAGAATAATCGCGAGCGTACCCGTGGATTAGAATTAAGGAATTGTATTTGAACTCGAATAAAGATACTTTGAATCTGGTAAAAATAAACTATATTCTATTATTTCACTATACTAGATACACTTGACTAAATTCTAAGTTACTGACTAGCGATTACAATGAGAATTAGAAATAGTATAAGTATCGAATGGACTCCGCTATGGGAGTATGGATAGAGACGAATGCATTAGAGCTAATTGCTCGTTGCGAATGAGCCTATTGCTCGGATCGGAAGTGCATCGTTCGGATGCTGGATTAGAACTCCTCGGTTCGGAGATGAGTTAGCAACTCTCCCGTTCGGAGATGTGATACGAACTGACTCTCGGATCTCGCGTCCGCGACCTCCTCGGGTCGCGCGGCGCGCGAGTCGCTGGGCCCTCGCGGTGGGGCGGACGGTCGGAGTAGGGCGGCCGCTCGGCCCTCGTGGTGGGGCGGCCGTTCGGAGTGGGGCGCGGCCCGCGTTAAGCGTGAGCCGCGAGCGTCGAGTGTGCGCGCGAGTGCACGGAACATAGCCGTGCATGAATAAAATATATACATATATTTACTTAAATCTAGGTGTGTGTTGGTGTGTATGTACATATATGAGTAGTGTGCTTATTCTAATCCCACATGTACGAGAAGTACGTATAGGGCTTCGTGATCGCTGGGGATTCGACCCAGTATGTGTCGGAGAGCTCCTCGCCCTCGTAATACGGGGTGAAGTCCTCCCCCTCGTGTGTGGAGATCGCGCGTGGGCGCGGCATGCTGCATCCTTCTTCCCTCTCGTACCTTTGTCTCCTTCTGTAAGGACGGCGAGTCGGCGGGTGGCCCGTGTGCAGGGGCTCCGGATACGGATGCTGGGGATGATGAGTTGGACGCCGGAGGGTGGCAGGCGGTACGCCTGACGTTACACCACCCCCCTTGGAAAAAGAATCTCGGCCATGCCGAGATCTCTTGTCTGTTGGGTAGATTTCGGGATGCTGGATCCTTCTCTTGGTCCTGTCGGCTGGATGCTGCGGAATCTGTGGTTTTTCGCCTGGTTGATCCTGGCGATAACGTTTGGAGTTTGGACCGTGGCTGCGAGCTTCCTTCGGATTGCAGGCACTTTCGTCGCTTTCACTTTCAGCGTTCGTTTGAATGTCACTGCTCTCACTGACTTCATTTTCAGTTTTTCGCACTTTTCTTTCACTAGCGTCCACACTCTGCATACTATGCATTCGTTTACAAATTTTGATTTTGTTCGTATGAACAATTTTATGGCGCCCTTTTACATTCAGCTTAACATTACAATTGCCCAAAATTTCGAGGATACGGTACGGTCCAGAATACTGTGCCTGGAACTTATGTTTGTTCGGCTCTTTTAAAAGATAGACCCATTGGCCTACCTCGAAGTTTTGGACATTGAGATTTCGGTCATAATAATATTTAGAACGGCGTTTCGCATTGTCTAGATTGGCTTTAGCCAAATCCTGAGATTTCGTGATTTTCTCCTGAAGTTGTATAAGATAGTCGCTATATGTTTCGTTATCAGAGCTGTCTTGAAAAGGAGTGGCTGACGGCGTCCTAGCTATCCTGCCGAACACTAGTTCGTGTGGGGTGTATAATGTACCCTCGTGCACACTGGTGTTGTATGAAAACATTGCATACGGTAACCAATTCACCCAATCGTTACTCGACTCTATGTAATGCTTCAGATATTCGGCCAGGACGTGGTGAGATCGTTCAACGGACCCGTTTGTCTGTGGATGGAACGCAGTGGACTTGTATTGCTTAATACTGAATTTGATTGCTATGGCTTTAATCAAGCTATTTATAAAGTTCGAACCTTGGTCCGTGAGTATGCCTTTCGGGCATCCGAACTTACAAATGAATTCTTTTATTAAAGCTTCGGCAATGTCTACTGCGGTGGTGGTTTTGAGAGGAACTGCGACTGAGTATTTAGTGAGGAGATCTTGGATCGTGAGGATACTTGTATAACCGTCGGAAGTTTCGGGAAGAGGACCCATTACGTCCATTGAAATCTTATCGAATGCTCTGCCAGGGGTGTCGGTTAAAGTGAGAGGCTGTCTGGTCTTCACCCGGACCAGTTTCTCTGTCTGACAACTTTTACATTTGCCAATATATTCTTGTATTTGTGTTTTCATGTTTGGCCAAAAGTATTGTTGTCTGATGCGAGAATAAGTTTTATTAACCCCTTTGTGACCTCCCACAGGGGAGTCGTGGTTTTCCCTTATTATTTTCAGTCGCTCTTCGACCGAAGGGGTTTTAATGAGGCCCTGGCAGACCGTAATCTGGACAGTTGTTTCGTAGAACAGGTCCTGAAGGATTTTCTGGATTCGGGACCAGGATACGGAGTCTAGATAGGTTTGTGCGATACTAAATGTTTGTAATTGTAATTCGTTTACAACGTCGCACAAGGATCTAAATGTTTCTATTACGGTCTGGAAATTGATTGATCTGGTGGAATGTTCGACGATTGGAAGCTGGATTTGGAATTCGTTTCCGATTTGTATGACTTTGGCTTTGGTAAGAACGTGATTTTTGTTTGGAAGGAATTTTTCAGCGTTCGCTAGATCTTTGGCGCCCGTGTCATAGGGGTGCCCAGATTGCGTGACGAAGACAACTACATTGTCTCGTCGCGTTGATAATGCGTCACGGCTGAAATTAAACAGAGGTTCGCGTCGGATAAATTCATTTGGAGCAGGAGTATAGAAGTCGGTGCTGTCGCTGGCGACTTGCGGAGGAGATGCTGTGTTGGTACGGAAGGACGTGCCTGGAGTCGGTAATTCAGGTTCTGATGTTACCGGAGTAGGAGGAGGCGCTAGTGTGGTATACTTTTTACGGGTTTCCGGAGGCACATCGAAGATGTCGTCCTCCGAGTTTTCTGAATACGAGAGCGGAAAAATTTGAGCGGGATTTCGCGACAATGCGTCCGCATTAAGGTTCGTTTTTCCACTTTTATAGACCATCTCGTAGTCAAATTCCGCTAACTTAAGCCTCCACCGTACGAGTCTACTTGACGGGTCCTTGACCGAATTCATCCACACTAACGGTCGATGGTCGGTAACGAGTTTGAATTGATTACCGTATACGTATGGACGAAAGTAATGGACGGCGTAGACAATCGCCAGACACTCCTTCTCGATCGTGGAGTAGTTTTTCTCCGCAGCGTTTAACAGTCGCGACGTGTACGCGATTGGCAAGTCGCGGCCTATTGGTCCTTGACTCAAGATAGCACCAATAGCTTCGGCGGACGCGTCGGTCGTTATCACGAATGGTTGTTTAAAGTTGGGGTACTGCAAGATAGGCGCTTCGCATAGGCAATCTCGGAGTTTGACGAATGAATTCTCTTGCTCGTTACGCCATACAAAGGGCGCGTCTTTTTTTTTTTTTAACAAATTTGTAAGTGGTTTAGCAATATTAGAAAAATTTGCGATGAACCGCCTGTAGTACCCCGCGAGCCCGAGGAATTGTTTGATCTGTTTCGCGTTGCGCGGGCGCGGAAAATTTTTGACGGCGCTAATTTTCGCAGGGTCAGGTTTTACACCATGCTCACTGATAATATGACCCAAATAGCTTACTTCTCTCCTCAAGAATTCGCACTTATCCGGCTGCAATACTAAATTAGCTTCTTTGAGCCGTTGAGTTAATTTCTCGAATTTAAGTCGATGTTCTTGAAGAGAGCTAGCGTAGATAACAATGTCGTCCAAGTAGACGAAAATTTCGTTCCCCTGGAGACCGGACAGGACATTGTCCATAAGTCGTTGGAACGTCGCTGGCGCATTTTTTAATCCGAATGGCATTCTTTTAAATTCATAATGCCCGTGAGGCGTCGAAAAAGCGGTTTTGGGAGCATCGACGGGCTCCATTGGGATCTGGTGAAATCCGCTCGCGAGATCGAATGTACTAAAATACTTCGCGCTCCCGAGCTGATCAAGTATCTCGGTAATGCAAGGGAGGGGATAGGCATCGGCGACAGATTTCTCATTGAGTGCGCGGTAGTCGATGACGACGCGCCATTGCTTGTTGCCCAAAGAGTCGGGTTTCTTTGGGACGACCCACAATGGTGAATTATATGGTGATTTTGACGGAGAGATGACACCATTTTGTAAAAATTTGTCGACTTGTCGTCGAATCTCCTCCTTATGAGCTGGTGGGAAACGGTATTGTTTCACATTGACGGGGCGGTCGTCGACGGTTGGAATCTTGTGCGTGGTTGCTGACGTATGCCCTAATTTATCCCCCTCAATGTGAAAAAGCTCCTGCGTGCTTTGAACGAGACGGACGACGTGCTCTCTTTCCTCTGCGTTGAGGTGGTCGAGACGGAGAAGACTAAGAATTCGGTCTAGGCGAGATTTCGAAGGATTGGCGGATTTCGATGTTTGTTTTAACGGCGCCTGTTGTATATTATTTTTAACCGCCTGAGCATAAGAGATCTGTTGAACATTCACGATTTTGCAACGCGAAGGAGGAGTTTCGATTGTCGAGTATGGTGTCTGACTCGAGAAAGAAATAGAAGTTTTCCCTTTTTGGGATGAGCCGATCGGTACGGCGGATACGTTAGATTTAGTAGATTTAGAAAAAACCGGATAGAGCGATGGACTTTCCTCCTTATGGAGGGGAGTCATGATTTGCGCGGGCTCAAGTACGATTTCTGGTAACGCGATTTCGACGGCGCGGTCGGATGAATTAATTATTCGAGTTACCGCTTTGCCCCGAATTACTCTGACGAGAGCGTTTCCGAAAAATATACCCGGCGCAAGATCGATACGAGGAATTATACCTTCCGCGAGGTTCGAATTAACTACGCGGACCTTGATACCGATATTTGATCTCGGCGGAATGGAGATACGGTCTCCTGACTTCGGAGAAGCTGCTTTGTCTTGCGTTCGAAGCTTCGATTTCGTTGCTGCATCGCGTTTCAGCGGAGGCGATGATTTACGCGGCGGGCGCGGCGGCGGAGGGGGAATAGATTCCGTGCGCGGCGCTTGTTTACGTTTCGGCGATAGGAGAGGCTTTATTTTCGAGTCCGGTGACGGTTCCTCGAGTGCTTCGATATCGTCTTCGAAAGGAATTCTCTTACCATTCCATTTGATTATTTTATTTGGAAAAGAGATTTCTGCGTCCATACAGAACCCGGAGCCGAGGATCCCGCTTGGTTTAAGGGGAAAATCATCCTCGACCACATTAAAAGGAACGACGCGACCGAAAATGACAAGATTCACCGTCCCTAGGGTTGCGGTTTTGCCATCGGTTACCCCTGTTATTATTACGATCTCGGACTTATCGATTCGCGCAGATGCTTTTAGAGCCGAACGTTTTATAATATTTATTTCCGCCCCAGTGTCCACCATGAAGCGAGTTGGTGAAATTAGAAGATCGGATTTTAGAACTACGTTTGGCGTGCTAGTTTTTCCGGTTATGTTTATCGCGGCGTTTCGTCGATTTCCGCGTTGGAGTTGTTCGCGGCGAGAGGACGGACTTGGTGCGCGGCCTCGCCACCTGTCTCGCGGCGGGTGCGGAGGCCATTGTCGTTTCCCGAATTTTGGTTTACCGCGTTGTTGTACTGCCTTTTGCGGCACTCGCCTATTTCGTGCCCCGGGGTCTTGCAATAGCGACAAAATTTGGGCGCGTCCCTGGCTACGATTTGTCTCGGTTGTTCGTACGCGGGGCCTCGAGTAGGAGGCGGTACGTCCCTGGATCGCAAGTAAGCATCACGGTATTCCTGCGGCCGGTACGGCGATGGCGGTCTGAATCGACACTCGGTCGCGTAATGTCCGATATTATTGCATTTTCGGCAAATAATTTCGGCTGGTTTTTCGCGCGATTCTGGTCGCGCGACACGCGATCTACCTAGTCGGTTGCAATCACGTTCGTGCATTTGATAGAGCTCCCGCGCTCGTGCGAACGTTTCTCGCAATGTACCGAATGAATTTATAGTCATTTGCATTCGAATTTCCGGAATGAGACCGTCTTTAAAACATTGTAGGGTGAGCGCGTCTACGTCATCGAGCGATTCCGGTGTGTCTCGTCGAGCAAGCCTCTCGCAATCAATTATAGCGGTTCTAGGATCTTTTACTCGACCGATGTAATCTAGAATGTGCTCGTTCGCGCGCATAAATATATTAGCAAGTTCACCCCGATAATGATGAGCTGATTTTACGGAGCAAAAAGTGCTGCGAAGAACGTCCGTTAATTCGAGTATTGTGTAACACGGCTCGTCTTCTAGCGCGGCGTAGGCACGACCTTTGAGTTTTCCCTTAAGCAGGCGTGTGAAAGTTCGCTCGCACCCATTAGGGATAAGCTCATAAGCGCGTTTACACGCTCGGGTAAACTGAAGAATAGGAATGTTCTGACCATCGAATGTCGGCACGGCTTCGAGGGCCTGCTTAAGCGATAGCTCGTCGTGTTGCGAACTATTTGTATTAAAATCGGAGCTCGAATTATGTCCGGAAAGCGGATTTCCCCGAGGAATATCCAGAGAAACAGTATCGTCGCGCGTTAAATCAGGCGTTCTGCGAATAGATTCTAATTCACGGCGTAAAATTTCTATTTGCTGGAGCAACGCGGCATTACTCGGATCGGTCGCTTTCGTATTTTTCGCGGAAGTATTTTGTTGCGCGGTACTAGGAAGAGGCTCGGCGATAGCGTCTTGGAAATCAAGCGTTCTGCTAGTGCGTTTTTCGCGTTCGGAATCGGCCATCGCGGCGGCTCGCTGTGTCTGCTGGCGCGTTTTTGTCGGAGTCCGGGTTGCCATATCTAGTTTCGCGGTTCCTTTCGGCAGAATTTCCGGAGGAAACGCGGGGCTATCCCACCGCTGTCACCAAAAATAACTTTCGTGTCACGTCCCGAGGTGCGGTTGCGCTCGCAACGGTGGCACAAAGTCGTAACCGTTCCCGAAAATAACGCGAATTGCGTCCGGACCGGGTTCGTTGGCGTTTCGGACTCGATAAAACGGTAATTAACACGAAACTTACCTTGTGATGGCTTGATTCTACTGTCTGATTTCTCTTTCCAGGTACCTGGAGCGCCTTGGATCCGCAACCGGGATGGCGGCAGCGTACGGCTGGAACGGAGGTACGGGTCGTGCGGCGAAGGAAACCTCCTTCACAGGAACCAGGACTCGAACGCAGGAAATTGAATATTCTGGTGCATCACCCACGTATTCCCGAGCGAGACGACGAATAAACTCTCTCCTCCCTGCGCGTCGTGTACGCTTTGTCGGAGGTGCAAGGCTCATCGAGAATACTTGAACTTCGGTTGAATACGGCACGGCTAAGCGTTGGTTCGCTCTAGCTTACCGGGATCGACCTGGGCGCAAGATATTCTGTACACGGTAGAAGTGAGGATGGAGCAACTAAGCGCTGGTTCGCTCTAGTCGTCGAGCCTCAAGACTATCGTAGATGAGATATAGAATTAGAATAATCGCGAGCGTACCCGTGGATTAGAATTAAGGAATTGTATTTGAACTCGAATAAAGATACTTTGAATCTGGTAAAAATAAACTATATTCTATTATTTCACTATACTAGATACACTTGACTAAATTCTAAGTTACTGACTAGCGATTACAATGAGAATTAGAAATAGTATAAGTATCGAATGGACTCCGCTATGGGAGTATGGATAGAGACGAATGCATTAGAGCTAATTGCTCGTTGCGAATGAGCCTATTGCTCGGATCGGAAGTGCATCGTTCGGATGCTGGATTAGAACTCCTCGGTTCGGAGATGAGTTAGCAACTCTCCCGTTCGGAGATGTGATACGAACTGACTCTCGGATCTCGCGTCCGCGACCTCCTCGGGTCGCGCGGCGCGCGAGTCGCTGGGCCCTCGCGGTGGGGCGGACGGTCGGAGTAGGGCGGCCGCTCGGCCCTCGTGGTGGGGCGGCCGTTCGGAGTGGGGCGCGGCCCGCGTTAAGTGTGAGCCGCGAGCGTCGAGTGTGCGCGCGAGTGCACGGAACATAGCCGTGCATGAATAAAATATATACATATATTTACTTAAATCTAGGTGTGTGTTGGTGTGTATGTACATATATGAGTAGTGTGCTTATTCTAATCCCACATGTACGAGAAGTACGTATAGGGCTTCGTGATCGCTGGGGATTCGACCCAGTATGTGTCGGAGAGCTCCTCGCCCTCGTAATACGGGGTGAAGTCCTCCCCCTCGTGTGTGGAGATCGCGCGTGGGCGCGGCATGCTGCATCCTTCTTCCCTCTCGTACCTTTGTCTCCTTCTGTAAGGACGGCGAGTCGGCGGGTGGCCCGTGTGCAGGGGCTCCGGATACGGATGCTGGGGATGATGAGTTGGACGCCGGAGGGTGGCAGGCGGTACGCCTGACGTTACACCACCCCCCTTGGAAAAAGAATCTCGGCCATGCCGAGATCTCTTGTCTGTTGGGTAGATTTCGGGATGCTGGATCCTTCTCTTGGTCCTGTCGGCTGGATGCTGCGGAATCTGTGGTTTTTCGCCTGGTTGATCCTGGCGATAACGTTTGGAGTTTGGACCGTGGCTGCGAGCTTCCTTCGGATTGCAGGCACTTTCGTCGCTTTCACTTTCAGCGTTCGTTTGAATGTCACTGCTCTCACTGACTTCATTTTCAGTTTTTCGCACTTTTCTTTCACTAGCGTCCACACTCTGCATACTATGCATTCGTTTACAAATTTTGATTTTGTTCGTATGAACAATTTTATGGCGCCCTTTTACATTCAGCTTAACATTACAATTGCCCAAAATTTCGAGGATACGGTACGGTCCAGAATACTGTGCCTGGAACTTATGTTTGTTCGGCTCTTTTAAAAGATAGACCCATTGGCCTACCTCGAAGTTTTGGACATTGAGATTTCGGTCATAATAATATTTAGAACGGCGTTTCGCATTGTCTAGATTGGCTTTAGCCAAATCCTGAGATTTCGTGATTTTCTCCTGAAGTTGTATAAGATAGTCGCTATATGTTTCGTTATCAGAGCTGTCTTGAGAAGGAGTGGCTGACGGCGTCCTAGCTATCCTGCCGAACACTAGTTCGTGTGGGGTGTATAATGTACCCTCGTGCACACTGGTGTTGTATGAAAACATTGCATACGGTAACCAATTCACCCAATCGTTACTCGACTCTATGTAATGCTTCAGATATTCGGCCAGGACGTGGTGAGATCGTTCAACGGACCCGTTTGTCTGTGGATGGAACGCAGTGGACTTGTATTGCTTAATACTGAATTTGATTGCTATGGCTTTAATCAAGCTATTTATAAAGTTCGAACCTTGGTCCGTGAGTATGCCTTTCGGGCATCCGAACTTACAAATGAATTCTTTTATTAAAGCTTCGGCAATGTCTACTGCGGTGGTGGTTTTGAGAGGAACTGCGACTGAGTATTTAGTGAGGAGATCTTGGATCGTGAGGATACTTGTATAACCGTCGGAAGTTTCGGGAAGAGGACCCATTACGTCCATTGAAATCTTATCGAATGCTCTGCCAGGGGTGTCGGTTAAAGTGAGAGGCTGTCTGGTCTTCACCCGGACCAGTTTCTCTGTCTGACAACTTTTACATTTGCCAATATATTCTTGTATTTGTGTTTTCATGTTTGGCCAAAAGTATTGTTGTCTGATGCGAGAATAAGTTTTATTAACCCCTTTGTGACCTCCCACAGGGGAGTCGTGGTTTTCCCTTATTATTTTCAGTCGCTCTTCGACCGAAGGGGTTTTAATGAGGCCCTGGCAGACCGTAATCTGGACAGTTGTTTCGTAGAACAGGTCCTGAAGGATTTTCTGGATTCGGGACCAGGATACGGAGTCTAGATAGGTTTGTGCGATACTAAATGTTTGTAATTGTAATTCGTTTACAACGTCGCACAAGGATCTAAATGTTTCTATTACGGTCTGGAAATTGATTGATCTGGTGGAATGTTCGACGATTGGAAGCTGGATTTGGAATTCGTTTCCGATTTGTATGACTTTGGCTTTGGTAAGAACGTGATTTTTGTTTGGAAGGAATTTTTCAGCGTTCGCTAGATCTTTGGCGCCCGTGTCATAGGGGTGCCCAGATTGCGTGACGAAGACAACTACATTGTCTCGTCGCGTTGATAATGCGTCACGGCTGAAATTAAACAGAGGTTCGCGTCGGATAAATTCATTTGGAGCAGGAGTATAGAAGTCGGTGCTGTCGCTGGCGACTTGCGGAGGAGATGCTGTGTTGGTACGGAAGGACGTGCCTGGAGTCGGTAATTCAGGTTCTGATGTTACCGGAGTAGGAGGAGGCGCTAGTGTGGTATACTTTTTACGGGTTTCCGGAGGCACATCGAAGATGTCGTCCTCCGAGTTTTCTGAATACGAGAGCGGAAAAATTTGAGCGGGATTTCGCGACAATGCGTCAGCATTAAGGTTCGTTTTTCCACTTTTATAGACCATCTCGTAGTCAAATTCCGCTAACTTAAGCCTCCACCGTACGAGTCTACTTGACGGGTCCTTGACCGAATTCATCCACACTAACGGTCGATGGTCGGTAACGAGTTTGAATTGATTACCGTATACGTATGGACGAAAGTAATGGACGGCGTAGACAATCGCCAGACACTCCTTCTCGATCGTGGAGTAGTTTTTCTCCGCAGCGTTTAACAGTCGCGACGTGTACGCGATTGGCAAGTCGCGGCCTATTGGTCCTTGACTCAAGATAGCACCAATAGCTTCGGCGGACGCGTCGGTCGTTATCACGAATGGTTGTTTAAAGTTGGGGTACTGCAAGATAGGCGCTTCGCATAGGCAATCTCGGAGTTTGACGAATGAATTCTCTTGCTCGTTACGCCATACAAAGGGCGCGTCTTTTTTTTTTTTTAACAAATTTGTAAGTGGTTTAGCAATATTAGAAAAATTTGCGATGAACCGCCTGTAGTACCCCGCGAGCCCGAGGAATTGTTTGATCTGTTTCGCGTTGCGCGGGCGCGGAAAATTTTTGACGGCGCTAATTTTCGCAGGGTCAGGTTTTACACCATGCTCACTGATAATATGACCCAAATAGCTTACTTCTCTCCTCAAGAATTCGCACTTATCCGGCTGCAATACTAAATTAGCTTCTTTGAGCCGTTGAGTTAATTTCTCGAATTTAAGTCGATGTTCTTGAAGAGAGCTAGCGTAGATAACAATGTCGTCCAAGTAGACGAAAATTTCGTTCCCCTGGAGACCGGACAGGACATTGTCCATAAGTCGTTGGAACGTCGCTGGCGCATTTTTTAATGCGAATGGCATTCTTTTAAATTCATAATGCCCGTGAGGCGTCGAAAAAGCGGTTTTGGGAGCATCGACGGGCTCCATTGGGATCTGGTGAAATCCGCTCGCGAGATCGAATGTACTAAAATACTTCGCGCTCCCGAGCTGATCAAGTATCTCGGTAATGCAAGGGAGGGGATAGGCATCGGCGACAGATTTCTCATTGAGTGCGCGGTAGTCGATGACGACGGGCCATTGCTTGTTGCCCAAAGAGTCGGGTTTCTTTGGGACGACCCACAATGGTGAATTATATGGTGATTTTGACGGAGAGATGACACCATTTTGTAAAAATTTGTCGACTTGTCGTCGAATCTCCTCCTTATGAGCTGGTGGGAAACGGTATTGTTTCACATTGACGGGGCGGTCGTCGACGGTTGGAATCTTGTGCGTGGTTGCTGACGTATGCCCTAATTTATCCCCCTCAATGTGAAAAAGCTCCTGCGTGCTTTGAACGAGACGGACGACGTGCTCTCTTTCCTCTGCGTTGAGGTGGTCGAGACGGAGAAGACTAAGAAATCGGTCTAGGCGAGATTTCGAAGGATTGGCGGATTTCGATGTTTGTTTTAACGGCGCCTGTTGTATATTATTTTTAACCGCCTGAGCATAAGAGATCTGTTGAACATTCACGATTTTGCAACGCGAAGGAGGAGTTTCGATTGTCGAGTATGGTGTCTGACTCGAGAAAGAAATAGAAGTTTTCCCTTTTTGGGATGAGCCGATCGGTACGGCGGATACGTTAGATTTAGTAGATTTAGAAAAAACCGGATAGAGCGATGGACTTTCCTCCTTATGGAGGGGAGTCATGATTTGCGCGGGCTCAAGTACGATTTCTGGTAACGCGATTTCGACGGCGCGGTCGGATGAATTAATTATTCGAGTTACCGCTTTGCCCCGAATTACTCTGACGAGAGCGTTTCCGAAAAATATACCCGGCGCAAGATCGATACGAGGAATTATACCTTCCGCGAGGTTCGAATTAACTACGCGGACCTTGATACCGATATTTGATCTCGGCGGAATGGAGATACGGTCTCCTGACTTCGGAGAAGCTGCTTTGTCTTGCGTTCGAAGCTTCGATTTCGTTGCTGCATCGCGTTTCAGCGGAGGCGATGATTTACGCGGCGGGCGCGGCGGCGGAGGGGGAATAGATTCCGTGCGCGGCGCTTGTTTACGTTTCGGCGATAGGAGAGGCTTTATTTTCGAGTCCGGTGACGGTTCCTCGAGTGCTTCGATATCGTCTTCGAAAGGAATTCTCTTACCATTCCATTTGATTATTTTATTTGGAAAAGAGATTTCTGCGTCCATACAGAACCCGGAGCCGAGGATCCCGCTTGGTTTAAGGGGAAAATCATCCTCGACCACATTAAAAGGAACGACGCGACCGAAAATGACAAGATTCACCGTCCCTAGGGTTGCGGTTTTGCCATCGGTTACCCCTGTTATTATTACGATCTCGGACTTATCGATTCGCGCGGATGCTTTTAGAGCCGAACGTTTTATAATATTTATTTCCGCCCCAGTGTCCACCATGAAGCGAGTTGGTGAAATTAGAAGATCGGATTTTAGAACTACGTTTGGCGTGCTAGTTTTTCCGGTTATGTTTATCGCGGCGTTTCGTCGATTTCCGCGTTGGAGTTGTTCGCGGCGAGAGGACGGACTTGGTGCGCGGCCTCGCCACCTGTCTCGCGGCGGGTGCGGAGGCCATTGTCGTTTCCCGAATTTTGGTTTACCGCGTTGTTGTACTGCCTTTTGCGGCACTCGCCTATTTCGTGCCCCGGGGTCTTGCAATAGCGACAAAATTTGGGCGCGTCCCTGGCTACGATTTGTCTCGGTTGTTCGTACGCGGGGCCTCGAGTAGGAGGCGGTACGTCCCTGGATCGCAAGTAAGCATCACGGTATTCCTGCGGCCGGTACGGCGATGGCGGTCTGAATCGACACTCGGTCGCGTAATGTCCGATATTATTGCATTTTCGGCAAATAATTTCGGCTGGTTTTTCGCGCGATTCTGGTCGCGCGACACGCGATCTACCTAGTCGGTTGCAATCACGTTCGTGCATTTGATAGAGCTCCCGCGCTCGTGCGAACGTTTCTCGCAATGTACCGAATGAATTTATAGTCATTTGCATTCGAATTTCCGGAATGAGACCGTCTTTAAAACATTGTAGGGTGAGCGCGTCTACGTCATCGAGCGATTCCGGTGTGTCTCGTCGAGCAAGCCTCTCGCAATCAATTATAGCGGTTCTAGGATCTTTTACTCGACCGATGTAATCTAGAATGTGCTCGTTCGCGCGCATAAATATATTAGCAAGTTCACCCCGATAATGATGAGCTGATTTTACGGAGCAAAAAGTGCTGCGAAGAACGTCCGTTAATTCGAGTATTGTGTAACACGGCTCGTCTTCTAGCGCGGCGTAGGCACGACCTTTGAGTTTTCCCTTAAGCAGGCGTGTGAAAGTTCGCTCGCACCCATTAGGGATAAGCTCATAAGCGCGTTTACACGCTCGGGTAAACTGAAGAATAGGAATGTTCTGACCATCGAATGTCGGCACGGCTTCGAGGGCCTGCTTAAGCGATAGCTCGTCGTGTTGCGAACTATTTGTATTAAAATCGGAGCTCGAATTATGTCCGGAAAGCGGATTTCCCCGAGGAATATCCAGAGAAACAGTATCGTCGCGCGTTAAATCAGGCGTTCTGCGAATAGATTCTAATTCACGGCGTAAAATTTCTATTTGCTGGAGCAACGCGGCATTACTCGGATCGGTCGCTTTCGTATTTTTCGCGGAAGTATTTTGTTGCGCGGTACTAGGAAGAGGCTCGGCGATAGCGTCTTGGAAATCAAGCGTTCTGCTAGTGCGTTTTTCGCGTTCGGAATCGGCCATCGCGGCGGCTCGCTGTGTCTGCTGGCGCGTTTTTGTCGGAGTCCGGGTTGCCATATCTAGTTTCGCGGTTCCTTTCGGCAGAATTTCCGGAGGAAACGCGGGGCTATCCCACCGCTGTCACCAAAAATAACTTTCGTGTCACGTCCCGAGGTGCGGTTGCGCTCGCAACGGTGGCACAAAGTCGTAACCGTTCCCGAAAATAACGCGAATTGCGTCCGGACCGGGTTCGTTGGCGTTTCGGACTCGATAAAACGGTAATTAACACGAAACTTACCTTGTGATGGCTTGATTCTACTGTCTGATTTCTCTTTCCAGGTACCTGGAGCGCCTTGGATCCGCAACCGGGATGGCGGCGGCGTACGGCTGGAACGGAGGTACGGGTCGTGCGGCGAAGGAAACCTCCTTCACAGGAACCAGGACTCGAACGCAGGAAATTGAATATTCTGGTGCATCACCCACGTATTCCCGAGCGAGACGACGAATAAACTCTCTCCTCCCCGCGCGTCGTGTACGCTTTGTCGGAGGTGCAAGGCTCATCGAGAATACTTGAACTTCGGTTGAATACGGCACGGCTAAGCGTTGGTTCGCTCTAGCTTACCGGGATCGACCTGGGCGCAAGATATTCTGTACACGGTAGAAGTGAGGATGGAGCAACTAAGCGCTGGTTCGCTCTAGTCGTCGAGCCTCAAGACTATCGTAGATGAGATATAGAATTAGAATAATCGCGAGCGTACCCGTGGATTAGAATTAAGGAATTGTATTTGAACTCGAATAAAGATACTTTGAATCTGGTAAAAATAAACTATATTCTATTATTTCACTATACTAGATACACTTGACTAAATTCTAAGTTACTGACTAGCGATTACAATGAGAATTAGAAATAGTATAAGTATCGAATGGACTCCGCTATGGGAGTATGGATAGAGACGAATGCATTAGAGCTAATTGCTCGTTGCGAATGAGCCTATTGCTCGGATCGGAAGTGCATCGTTCGGATGCTGGATTAGAACTCCTCGGTTCGGAGATGAGTTAGCAACTCTCCCGTTCGGAGATGTGATACGAACTGACTCTCGGATCTCGCGTCCGCGACCTCCTCGGGTCGCGCGGCGCGCGAGTCGCTGGGCCCTCGCGGTGGGGCGGACGGTCGGAGTAGGGCGGCCGCTCGGCCCTCGTGGTGGGGCGGCCGTTCGGAGTGGGGCGCGGCCCGCGTTAAGCGTGAGCCGCGAGCGTCGAGTGTGCGCGCGAGTGCACGGAACATAGCCGTGCATGAATAAAATATATACATATATTTACTTAAATCTAGGTGTGTGTTGGTGTGTATGTACATATATGAGTAGTGTGCTTATTCTAATCCCACATGTACGAGAAGTACGTATAGGGCTTCGTGATCGCTGGGGATTCGACCCAGTATGTGTCGGAGAGCTCCTCGCCCTCGTAATACGGGGTGAAGTCCTCCCCCTCGTGTGTGGAGATCGCGCGTGGGCGCGGCTTGCTGCATCCTTCTTCCCTCTCGTACCTTTGTCTCCTTCTGTAAGGACGGCGAGTCGGCGGGTGGCCCGTGTGCAGGGGCTCCGGATACGGATGCTGGGGATGATGAGTTGGACGCCGGAGGGTGGCAGGCGGTACGCCTGACGTTACACCACCCCCCTTGGAAAAAGAATCTCGGCCATGCCGAGATCTCTTGTCTGTTGGGTAGATTTCGGGATGCTGGATCCTTCTCTTGGTCCTGTCGGCTGGATGCTGCGGAATCTGTGGTTTTTCGCCTGGTTGATCCTGGCGATAACGTTTGGAGTTTGGACCGTGGCTGCGAGCTTCCTTCGGATTGCAGGCACTTTCGTCGCTTTCACTTTCAGCGTTCGTTTGAATGTCACTGCTCTCACTGACTTCATTTTCAGTTTTTCGCACTTTTCTTTCACTAGCGTCCACACTCTGCATACTATGCATTCGTTTACAAATTTTGATTTTGTTCGTATGAACAATTTTATGGCGCCCTTTTACATTCAGCTTAACATTACAATTGCCCAAAATTTCGAGGATACGGTACGGTCCAGAATACTGTGCCTGGAACTTATGTTTGTTCGGCTCTTTTAAAAGATAGACCCATTGGCCTACCTCGAAGTTTTGGACATTGAGATTTCGGTCATAATAATATTTAGAACGGCGTTTCGCATTGTCTAGATTGGCTTTAGCCAAATCCTGAGATTTCGTGATTTTCTCCTGAAGTTGTATAAGATAGTCGCTATATGTTTCGTTATCAGAGCTGTCTTGAAAAGGAGTGGCTGACGGCGTCCTAGCTATCCTGCCGAACACTAGTTCGTGTGGGGTGTATAATGTACCCTCGTGCACACTGGTGTTGTATGAAAACATTGCATACGGTAACCAATTCACCCAATCGTTACTCGACTCTATGTAATGCTTCAGATATTCGGCCAGGACGTGGTGAGATCGTTCAACGGACCCGTTTGTCTGTGGATGGAACGCAGTGGACTTGTATTGCTTAATACTGAATTTGATTGCTATGGCTTTAATCAAGCTATTTATAAAGTTCGAACCTTGGTCCGTGAGTATGCCTTTCGGGCATCCGAACTTACAAATGAATTCTTTTATTAAAGCTTCGGCAATGTCTACTGCGGTGGTGGTTTTGAGAGGAACTGCGACTGAGTATTTAGTGAGGAGATCTTGGATCGTGAGGATACTTGTATAACCGTCGGAAGTTTCGGGAAGAGGACCCATTACGTCCATTGAAATCTTATCGAATGCTCTGCCAGGGGTGTCGGTTAAAGTGAGAGGCTGTCTGGTCTTCACCCGGACCAGTTTCTCTGTCTGACAACTTTTACATTTGCCAATATATTCTTGTATTTGTGTTTTCATGTTTGGCCAAAAGTATTGTTGTCTGATGCGAGAATAAGTTTTATTAACCCCTTTGTGACCTCCCACAGGGGAGTCGTGGTTTTCCCTTATTATTTTCAGTCGCTCTTCGACCGAAGGGGTTTTAATGAGGCCCTGGCAGACCGTAATCTGGACAGTTGTTTCGTAGAACAGGTCCTGAAGGATTTTCTGGATTCGGGACCAGGATACGGAGTCTAGATAGGTTTGTGCGATACTAAATGTTTGTAATTGTAATTCGTTTACAACGTCGCACAAGGATCTAAATGTTTCTATTACGGTCTGGAAATTGATTGATCTGGTGGAATGTTCGACGATTGGAAGCTGGATTTGGAATTCGTTTCCGATTTGTATGACTTTGGCTTTGGTAAGAACGTGATTTTTGTTTGGAAGGAATTTTTCAGCGTTCGCTAGATCTTTGGCGCCCGTGTCATAGGGGTGCCCAGATTGCGTGACGAAGACAACTACATTGTCTCGTCGCGTTGATAATGCGTCACGGCTGAAATTAAACAGAGGTTCGCGTCGGATAAATTCATTTGGAGCAGGAGTATAGAAGTCGGTGCTGTCGCTGGCGACTTGCGGAGGAGATGCTGTGTTGGTACGGAAGGACGTGCCTGGAGTCGGTAATTCAGGTTCTGATGTTACCGGAGTAGGAGGAGGCGCTAGTGTGGTATACTTTTTACGGGTTTCCGGAGGCACATCGAAGATGTCGTCCTCCGAGTTTTCTGAATACGAGAGCGGAAAAATTTGAGCGGGATTTCGCGACAATGCGTCCGCATTAAGGTTCGTTTTTCCACTTTTATAGACCATCTCGTAGTCAAATTCCGCTAACTTAAGCCTCCACCGTACGAGTCTACTTGACGGGTCCTTGACCGAATTCATCCACACTAACGGTCGATGGTCGGTAACGAGTTTGAATTGATTACCGTATACGTATGGACGAAAGTAATGGACGGCGTAGACAATCGCCAGACACTCCTTCTCGATCGTGGAGTAGTTTTTCTCCGCAGCGTTTAACAGTCGCGACGTGTACGCGATTGGCAAGTCGCGGCCTATTGGTCCTTGACTCAAGATAGCACCAATAGCTTCGGCGGACGCGTCGGTCGTTATCACGAATGGCTGTTTAAAGTTGGGGTACTGCAAGATAGGCGCTTCGCATAGGCAATCTCGGAGTTTGACGAATGAATTCTCTTGCTCGTTACGCCATACAAAGGGCGCGTCTTTTTTTTTTTTTAACAAATTTGTAAGTGGTTTAGCAATATTAGAAAAATTTGCGATGAACCGCCTGTAGTACCCCGCGAGCCCGAGGAATTGTTTGATCTGTTTCGCGTTGCGCGGGCGCGGAAAATTTTTGACGGCGCTAATTTTCGCAGGGTCAGGTTTTACACCATGCTCACTGATAATATGACCCAAATAGCTTACTTCTCTCCTCAAGAATTCGCACTTATCCGGCTGCAATACTAAATTAGCTTCTTTGAGCCGTTGAGTTAATTTCTCGAATTTAAGTCGATGTTCTTGAAGAGAGCTAGCGTAGATAACAATGTCGTCCAAGTAGACGAAAATTTCGTTCCCCTGGAGACCGGACAGGACATTGTCCATAAGTCGTTGGAACGTCGCTGGCGCATTTTTTAATCCGAATGGCATTCTTTTAAATTCATAATGCCCGTGAGGCGTCGAAAAAGCGGTTTTGGGAGCATCGACGGGCTCCATTGGGATCTGGTGAAATCCGCTCGCGAGATCGAATGTACTAAAATACTTCGCGCTCCCGAGCTGATCAAGTATCTCGGTAATGCAAGGGAGGGGATAGGCATCGGCGACAGATTTCTCATTGAGTGCGCGGTAGTCGATGACGACGCGCCATTGCTTGTTGCCCAAAGAGTCGGGTTTCTTTGGGACGACCCACAATGGTGAATTATATGGTGATTTTGACGGAGAGATGACACCATTTTGTAAAAATTTGTCGACTTGTCGTCGAATCTCCTCCTTATGAGCTGGTGGGAAACGGTATTGTTTCACATTGACGGGGCGGTCGTCGACGGTTGGAATCTTGTGCGTGGTTGCTGACGTATGCCCTAATTTATCCCCCTCAATGTGAAAAAGCTCCTGCGTGCTTTGAACGAGACGGACGACGTGCTCTCTTTCCTCTGCGTTGAGGTGGTCGAGACGGAGAAGACTAAGAATTCGGTCTAGGCGAGATTTCGAAGGATTGGCGGATTTCGATGTTTGTTTTAACGGCGCCTGTTGTATATTATTTTTAACCGCCTGAGCATAAGAGATCTGTTGAACATTCACGATTTTGCAACGCGAAGGAGGAGTTTCGATTGTCGAGTATGGTGTCTGACTCGAGAAAGAAATAGAAGTTTTCCCTTTTTGGGATGAGCCGATCGGTACGGCGGATACGTTAGATTTAGTAGATTTAGAAAAAACCGGATAGAGCGATGGACTTTCCTCCTTATGGAGGGGAGTCATGATTTGCGCGGGCTCAAGTACGATTTCTGGTAACGCGATTTCGACGGCGCGGTCGGATGAATTAATTATTCGAGTTACCGCTTTGCCCCGAATTACTCTGACGAGAGCGTTTCCGAAAAATATACCCGGCGCAAGATCGATACGAGGAATTATACCTTCCGCGAGGTTCGAATTAACTACGCGGACCTTGATACCGATATTTGATCTCGGCGGAATGGAGATACGGTCTCCTGACTTCGGAGAAGCTGCTTTGTCTTGCGTTCGAAGCTTCGATTTCGTTGCTGCATCGCGTTTCAGCGGAGGCGATGATTTACGCGGCGGGCGCGGCGGCGGAGGGGGAATAGATTCCGTGCGCGGCGCTTGTTTACGTTTCGGCGATAGGAGAGGCTTTATTTTCGAGTCCGGTGACGGTTCCTCGAGTGCTTCGATATCGTCTTCGAAAGGAATTCTCTTACCATTCCATTTGATTATTTTATTTGGAAAAGAGATTTCTGCGTCCATACAGAACCCGGAGCCGAGGATCCCGCTTGGTTTAAGGGGAAAATCATCCTCGACCACATTAAAAGGAACGACGCGACCGAAAATGACAAGATTCACCGTCCCTAGGGTTGCGGTTTTGCCATCGGTTACCCCTGTTATTATTACGATCTCGGATTTATCGATTCGCGCGGATGCTTTTAGAGCCGAACGTTTTATAATATTTATTTCCGCCCCAGTGTCCACCATGAAGCGAGTTGGTGAAATTAGAAGATCGGATTTTAGAACTACGTTTGGCGTGCTAGTTTTTCCGGTTATGTTTATCGCGGCGTTTCGTCGATTTCCGCGTTGGAGTTGTTCGCGGCGAGAGGACGGACTTGGTGCGCGGCCTCGCCACCTGTCTCGCGGCGGGTGCGGAGGCCATTGTCGTTTCCCGAATTTTGGTTTACCGCGTTGTTGTACTGCCTTTTGCGGCACTCGCCTATTTCGTGCCCCGGGGTCTTGCAATAGCGACAAAATTTGGGCGCGTCCCTGGCTACGATTTGTCTCGGTTGTTCGTACGCGGGGCCTCGAGTAGGAGGCGGTACGTCCCTGGATCGCAAGTAAGCATCACGGTATTCCTGCGGCCGGTACGGCGATGGCGGTCTGAATCGACACTCGGTCGCGTAATGTCCGATATTATTGCATTTTCGGCAAATAATTTCGGCTGGTTTTTCGCGCGATTCTGGTCGCGCGACACGCGATCTACCTAGTCGGTTGCAATCACGTTCGTGCATTTGATAGAGCTCCCGCGCTCGTGCGAACGTTTCTCGCAATGTACCGAATGAATTTATAGTCATTTGCATTCGAATTTCCGGAATGAGACCGTCTTTAAAACATTGTAGGGTGAGCGCGTCTACGTCATCGAGCGATTCCGGTGTGTCTCGTCGAGCAAGCCTCTCGCAATCAATTATAGCGGTTCTAGGATCTTTTACTCGACCGATGTAATCTAGAATGTGCTCGTTCGCGCGCATAAATATATTAGCAAGTTCACCCCGATAATGATGAGCTGATTTTACGGAGCAAAAAGTGCTGCGAAGAACGTCCGTTAATTCGAGTATTGTGTAACACGGCTCGTCTTCTAGCGCGGCGTAGGCACGACCTTTGAGTTTTCCCTTAAGCAGGCGTGTGAAAGTTCGCTCGCACCCATTAGGGATAAGCTCATAAGCGCGTTTACACGCTCGGGTAAACTGAAGAATAGGAATGTTCTGACCATCGAATGTCGGCACGGCTTCGAGGGCCTGCTTAAGCGATAGCTCGTCGTGTTGCGAACTATTTGTATTAAAATCGGAGCTCGAATTATGTCCGGAAAGCGGATTTCCCCGAGGAATATCCAGAGAAACAGTATCGTCGCGCGTTAAATCAGGCGTTCTGCGAATAGATTCTAATTCACGGCGTAAAATTTCTATTTGCTGGAGCAACGCGGCATTACTCGGATCGGTCGCTTTCGTATTTTTCGCGGAAGTATTTTGTTGCGCGGTACTAGGAAGAGGCTCGGCGATAGCGTCTTGGAAATCAAGCGTTCTGCTAGTGCGTTTTTCGCGTTCGGAATCGGCCATCGCGGCGGCTCGCTGTGTCTGCTGGCGCGTTTTTGTCGGAGTCCGGGTTGCCATATCTAGTTTCGCGGTTCCTTTCGGCAGAATTTCCGGAGGAAACGCGGGGCTATCCCACCGCTGTCACCAAAAATAACTTTCGTGTCACGTCCCGAGGTGCGGTTGCGCTCGCAACGGTGGCACAAAGTCGTAACCGTTCCCGAAAATAACGCGAATTGCGTCCGGACCGGGTTCGTTGGCGTTTCGGACTCGATAAAACGGTAATTAACACGAAACTTACCTTGTGATGGCTTGATTCTACTGTCTGATTTCTCTTTCCAGGTACCTGGAGCGCCTTGGATCCGCAACCGGGATGGCGGCGGCGTACGGCTGGAACGGAGGTACGGGTCGTGCGGCGAAGGAAACCTCCTTCACAGGAACCAGGACTCGAACGCAGGAAATTGAATATTCTGGTGCATCACCCACGTATTCCCGAGCGAGACGACGAATAAACTCTCTCCTCCCCGCGCGTCGTGTACGCTTTGTCGGAGGTGCAAGGCTCATCGAGAATACTTGAACTTCGGTTGAATACGGCACGGCTAAGCGTTGGTTCGCTCTAGCTTACCGGGATCGACCTGGGCGCAAGATATTCTGTATACGGTAGAAGTGAGGATGGAGCAACTAAGCGCTGGTTCGCTCTAGTCGTCGAGCCTCAAGACTATCGCAGATGAGATATAGAAATAGAATAATCGCGAGCGTACCCGTGGAGTAGAATTAAGGAATTGTATTTGAACTCGAATAAAGATACTTTGAATCTGGTAAAAATAAACTATATTCTATTATTTCACTATACTAGATACACTTGACTAAATTCTAAGTTACTGACTAGCGATTACAATGAGAATTAGAAATAGTATAAGTATCGAATGGACTCCGCTATGGGAGTATGGATAGAGACGAATGCATTAGAGCTAATTGCTCGTTGCGAATGAGCCTATTGCTCGGATCGGAAGTGCATCGTTCGGATGCTGGATTAGAACTCCTCGGTTCGGAGATGAGTTAGCAACTCTCCCGTTCGGAGATGTGATACGAACTGACTCTCGGATCTCGCGTCCGCGACCTCCTCGGGTCGCGCGGCGCGCGAGTCGCTGGGCCCTCGCGGTGGGGCGGACGGTTGGAGTAGGGCGGCCGCTCGGCCCTCGTGGTGGGGCGGCCGTTCGGAGTGGGGCGCGGCCCGCTTTAAGCGTGAGCCGCGAGCGTCGAGTGTGCGCGCGAGTGCACGGAACATAGCCGTGCATGAATAAAATATATACATATATTTACTTAAATCTAGGTGTGTGTTGGTGTGTATGTACATATATGAGTAGTGTGCTTATTCTAATCCCACATGTACGAGAAGTACGTATAGGGCTTCGTGATCGCTGGGGATTCGACCCAGTATGTGTCGGAGAGCTCCTCGCCCTCGTAATGCGGGGTGAAGTCCTCCCCCTCGTGTGTGGAGATCGCGCGTGGGCGCGGCATGCTGCATCCTTCTTCCCTCTCGTACCTTTGTCTCCTTCTGTAAGGACGGCGAGTCGGCGGGTGGCCCGTGTGCAGGGGCTCCGGATACGGATGCTGGGGATGATGAGTTGGACGCCGGAGGGTGGCAGGCGGTACGCCTGACGTTACACTACGTATCGTAGCAATATAGTTCTTATGATTCTTAAAACGCGATATCGCATCTCATTTCTACGTTTCATGGTAAGATATTATATGATTTGCGAAGTGTCATGTATTCCTCGTCCACGCTTCAAATGAATGTAAATGCGACACTTCCTTGGAAGGAAATAGCGTTTGCAGATATCTACGTATTGTAGCAATAGAGTTCTTATGATTCTTAAAACGCGATATCGCATCTCATTTCTATGTTTCATGGTAAGATATAATATGATTTGCGAAGTGTTATTTATTCCTCGTCTACACTTCAAATGAATGAGAATGCGACACTTCCTTGCAAGGAAATAGCGTTTGCAAATGTCTACCTATCGTAGCAATAGTGTTCTAATGCTTCTTAAAACGCGATATCGCATCTCATTTCTATGTTTCATGGTAAGATATAATATGATTTGCGAAGTGTTATGTATTCCTCGTCTACATATCAAATGTATGTAAATGCGACACTTCCTTGCAAGGAAATAGCGTTTGCAGATGTCTACGTATCGTAGCAATAGAGTTCTTATGATCCTTAAAACGCGATATCGCATCTCATTTCTATGTTTCATGGTAAGGTATAATATGATTTGCGAAGTGTTATATATCCGTCGTCTACACTTCAAATGAATGTAAATGCGACACTTTCTTGCTAGGAAGTAGCGTCTGCAGATGTCTAGGTATCGTAGCAATAGAGTTGTAATGCTTCTTAAAACGCGATATCGCATCACATTTCCATGTTTCGTGGTAAGATATAATATGATTTGCGAAGTGTCATGTCTTCCTCGTCCACGCTTCAAATGAATGTAAATGCGACACTTCCTTGCAAGGAAATAGCGTTTGCAGATGTCTACGTATCGTAGCAATAGAGTTCTTATGATTCTTAAAACGCGATATCGGATCTCATTTCTATGTTTCATGGTAAGATATAATATGATTTGCGAAGTGTTATGTATTCCTCGTCTACACTTCAAATGAATGTAAATGCTACACTTCTTTGCAAGGAAATAGCGTTTGCAGATGTCTACGTATCGTAGCAACAGAGTTCTAATGCTTCTTAAAACGCGATATCGCATCTCATTTCTATGTTTCATGGTAAGATATAATATGATTTGCGAAGTGTTATTTATTCCTCGTTTACACTTCAAATGAATGAGAATGCGACACTTCCTTGCAAGGAAATAGCGTTTGCAAATGTCTACCTATCGTAGCAATAGTGTTCTAATGCTTCTTAAAACGCGATATCGCATCTCATTTCTATGTTTCATGGTAAGATATAATATGATTTGCGAAGTGTTATGTATTCCTCGTCTACATATCAAATGTATGTAAATGCGACACTTCCTTGCAAGGAAATAGCGTTTGCAGATGTCTACGTATCGTAGCAATAGAGTTCTTATGATCCTTAAAACGCGATATCGCATCTCATTTCTATGTTTCATGGTAAGGTATAATATGATTTGCGAAGTGTTATATATCCGTCGTCTACACTTCAAATGAATGTGAATGCGACACTTCCTCGCTAGGAAATAGCGTTTGCAGATGTCTACGTATCGTAGCAGTAGAGTTCAAATGCTTCTTAAAACGCGATATCGCATCTCATTTCTATGTTTCAAGGTAAGATATAATATGATTTGCGAAGTGTTATGTATTCCTCGTCTACACTTCAAATGAATGTGAATGTGACACTTCCTCGCTAGGAAATAGCGTTTGCAGATGTCTGCGTATCGTAGCAGTAGAGTTCTAATGCTTCTTAAAACGCGATATCGCATCTCATTTCTATGTTTCATGGTAAGATACAATATGATTTGCGAAGTGTCATGTATTCCTCGTCTACACTTCAAATGAATGCGAATGCGACACTTCCTCGCTAGGAAATGGCGTTTGCAGATGTCTACGTATCGAAGCAATAGAGTTCTTATGATCCTTAAAACGCGATATCGCGTCTCATTTCTATGCTTCATGGTAAGGTATAATATGATTTGCGAAGTGTTATATATCCGTCGTCTACACTTCAAATGAATGTAAATGCGACACTTTCTTGCAAGGAAATAGCGTTTGCCGATGTCTACGTATCGTAGCAATAGAGTTCTTATGATTCTTAAAATGCGATATCGCATCTCATTTCTATGTTTCACGGTAAGATATAATATGATTTGCGAAGTGTTATGCATTCCTCGTCTACGATTTAAATGAAAGTAAATGCGACACTTCGTTGCAAGGAAATAGCGATTGCAGATGTCTACGTATCGTAGCAATAGAGTTCTAATGCTTCTTAAAACGCGATATCGCATCTCATTTCTATGTTTCATGGTAAGATATAATATGATTTGCGATGTGTTATGTATTCCTCGTCTACACTTCAAATGAACGTAAATGCGACACTTCCTTGCTAGGAAATAGCGTCTGCAGATGTCTAGGTATCGTAGCAATAGAGTTCTAATGCTTCTTAAAACGCGATATCGCATCACATTTCTATGTTTCATGCTAAGATATAATATGATTTGCGAAGTGTTATGTATTCGTCGTCTACACTTCAAATGAATGTAAATGCGACACTTCTTTGCAAGGAAATAGCGTTTGCAGATGTCTACGTATCGTAACAATAGAGTTCTTATGATTCTTAAAACGCGATATCGCATCACATTTCTATGTTTCATGGTAAAATATAATATGATTTGCGGTGTGTTATGTATTCCTCGTCTACACTTCAAATGAATGTGAATGCGACACTTCCTCGCTAGGAAATAGCGTTTGCAGATGTCTACGTATCGTAGCAGTAGAGTTCTAATGCTTCTTAAAACGCGATATCGCATCTCATTTCTATGTTTCATGGTAAGATATAATATGATTTGCGAAGTGTTATGTATTCCTCGTCTACACTTCAAATGAATGTAAATGCGACACTTCCTTGCAAGGAAATAGAGTTTGCAAATGTCTACCTATCGTAGCAATAGTGTTCTAATGCTTCTTAAAACGCGTTATCGCATCTCATTTCTATGTTTCATGGTTAGATATAATATGATTTGCGAAGTGACATGTATTCCTCGTCTACACTTCAAATGAATGTAAGTGCGACACTTCCTTGCAAGGAAATAGCGTTTGCTGATATCTACGTATAGTAGCAATGGATTTCTGCTGCTTCTTAAAACGCGATATCGCATCTCATTTCTATGTTTCATCGTAAGATATAATATGATTTGCGAAGTGTTATGTATTCCCCGTCTACATTTCAAATGAATGTAAATGCGACACTTCCTTGCAAGGATATAGCGTTTGCAAATGTCTACCTATCGTAGCAATAGTGTTCTAATGCTTCTTAAAACGCGATATCGCATCTCATTTCTATGTTTCATGGTTAGATATAATATGATTTGCGAAGTATCATGTATTCCTCGTCTACACTTCAAATGAATGTAAATGCGACACTTCCTTGGAAGGAAATAGCGTTTGCAGATATCTACGTATTGTAGCAATAGAGTTCTTATGATTCTTAAAAAGCAATATCGCATCTCATTTCTACGTTTCATGGTAAGATATTATATGATTTGCGAAGTGTCATGTATTCCTCGTCTACACATCAAATGAATGTAAATGCGACACTTCCTTGCAAGGAATTAGCGTTTGCAGATGTCTACGTATCGTAGCAATAGAGTTCTAATGCTTCTTAAAACGCGATATCACATCTCATTTCTATGTTTCATGGTAAGATATAATGTGATTTGCGAAGTGTCATGTATTCCTCGTCTACACTTCAAATGAATGTAAATGCGACACTTCCCTGCAAGGAAATAGCGTTTGCAGATGTCTACGTATCGTCGCAAAAGAGTTCTAATGCTTCTTAAAACGAGATATTGCATCTCATTTCTATGTTTCATGGTAAGATATAATGTGATTTGCGAAGTGTCATGTATTCCTCGTCTACACTTCAAATGAATGTAAATGCGACACTTCCCTGCAAGGAAATAGCGTTTGCAGATGTCTACGTATCGTCGCAAAAGAGTTCTAATGCTTCTTAAAACGAGATATTGCATCTCTTTTCTATGTATCATGGTAAGATATAATATGATTTGCGAAGTGTCATGTATTCCTCGTCTACACTTCAAATGAATGTAAATGCGACACTTCCTTGCAAGGAAATAGCGTTTGCAAATGTCTACCTATCGTAGCAATAGTGTTCTAATGCTTCTTAAAACGCGATATCGCATCTCATTTCTATGTTTCGTGGTAAGATATAATATGATTTGCGAAGTGTCATGTATTCCTCGTCCACGCTTCAAATGAATGTAAATGCGACACTTCCTTGCAAGGAAATAGCGTTTGCAGATGTCTATGTATCGTAGCAATAGAGTTCTTATGATTCTTAAAACGCGATATCGGATCTCATTTCTATGTTTCATGGTAAGATATAATATGATTTGCGAAGTGTTATGTATTCCTCGTCTACACATCAACTGAATGTAAATGCGACACTTCCTTGCTAGGAAGTAGCGTCTGCAGATGTCTAGGTATCGTAGCAATAGAGTTCTAATGCTTCTTAAAACGCGATATCACATCTCATTTCTATGTTTCGTGGTAAGATATAATATGATTTGCGAAGTGTCATGTATTCCTCGTCCACGCTTCAAATGAATGTGAATGCGACACTTCCTCGCTAGGAAATAGCGTTTGCAGATGTCTACGTATCGTAGCAGTAGAGTTCAAATGCTTCTTAAAACGCGATATCGCATCTCATTTCTATGTTTCATGGTAAGATATAATATGATTTGCGAAGTGTTATGTCTTCCTCTTCCACGCTTCAAATGAATGTAAATGCGACACTTCCTTGCAAGGAAATAGCATTTGCAGATGTCTATGTATCGTAGCAATAGAGTTCTTATGATTCTTAAAACGCGATATCGGATCTCATTTCTATGTTTCATGGTAAGATATAAAATGATTTGCGAAGTGTCATGTATTCCTCGTCTACACATCAACTGAATGTAAATGCGACACTTCCATGCTAGGAAGTAGCGTCTGCAGATGTCTAGGTATCGTAGCAATAGAGTTCTAATGCTTCTTAAAACGCGATATCGCATCTCATTTCTATGTTTCGTGGTAAGATATAATATGATTTGCGAAGTGTCATGTATTCCTCGTCCACGCTTCAAATGAATGTAAATGCGACACTTCCTTGCAAGGAAATAGCGTTTGCAGATGTCTACGTATCGTAGCAATAGAGTTCTTGTGATTCTTAAAACGCGATATCGGATCTCATTTCTATGTTTCATGGTAAGATATAATATGATTTGCGAAGTGTTATGTATTCCTCGTCTACACATCAAATGAATGTAAATGCGACACTTCTTTGCAAGGAAATAGCGTTTGCAGATGTCTACGTATCGTAACAATAGAGTTCTTATGATTCATAAAACGCGATATCGCATCACATTTCTATGTTTCATGGTAAAATATAATATGATTTGCGGAGTGTTATGTATTCCTCGTCCACGCTTCAAATGAATGTGAATGCGACACTTCCTCGCTAGGAAATAGCGTTTGCAGATGTCTATGTATCGTAGCAATAGAGTCCTTATGATTCTTAAAACGCGATATCGGATCTCATTTCTATGTTTCATGGTAAGATATAATATGATTTGCGAAGTGTCATGTATTCCTCGTCTACACATCAACTGAATGTAAATGCGACACTTCCATGCTAGGAAGTAGCGTCTGCAGATGTCTAGGTATCGTAGCAATAGAGTTCTAATGCTTCTTAAAACGCGATATCGCATCTCATTTCTATGTTTCGTGGTAAGATATAATATGATTTGCGAAGTGTCATGTATTCCTCGTCCACGCTTCAAATGAATGTAAATGCGACACTTCCTTGCAAGGAAATAGCGTTTGCAGATGTCTACGTATCGTAGCAATAGAGTTCTTGTGATTCTTAAAACGCGATATCGGATCTCATTTCTATGTTTCATGGTAAGATATAATATGATTTGCGAAGTGTTATGTATTCCTCGTCTACACATCAAATGAATGTAAATGCGACACTTCTTTGCAAGGAAATAGCGTTTGCAGATGTCTACGTATCGTAACAATAGAGTTCTTATGATTCATAAAACGCGATATCGCATCACATTTCTATGTTTCATGGTAAAATATAATATGATTTGCGGAGTGTTATGTATTCCTCGTCCACGCTTCAAATGAATGTGAATGCGACACTTCCTCGCTAGGAAATAGCGTTTGCAGATGTCTACGTATCGTAGCAGTAGAGTTCAAATGCTTCTTAAAACGCGATATCGCATCTCATTTCTATGTTTCAAGGTAAGATATAATATGATTTGCGAAGTGTTATGTATTCCTCGTCTACACTTCAAATGAATGTGAATGTGACACTTCCTCGCTAGGAAATAGCGTTTGCAGATGTCTGCGTATCGTAGCAGTAGAGTTCTAATGCTTCTTAAAACGCGACATCGCATCTCATTTCTATGTTTCATGGTAAGATACAATATGATTTGCGAAGTGTCATGTATTCCTCGTCTACACTTCAAATGAATGCGAATGCGACACTTCCTCGCTAGGAAATGGCGTTTGCAGATGTCTACGTATCGAAGCAATAGAGTTCTTATGATCCTTAAAACGCGATATCGCGTCTCATTTCTATGCTTCATGGTAAGGTATAATATGATTTGCGAAGTGTTATATATCCGTCGTCTACACTTCAAATGAATGTAAATGCGACACTTTCTTGCAAGGAAATAGCGTTTGCAGATGTCTACGTATCGTAGCAATAGAGTTCTTATGATTCTTAAAACGCGATATCGCATCTCATTTCTATGTTTCATGGTAAGATATAATATGATTTGCGATGTGTTATGCATTCCTCGTCTACGATTTAAATGAAAGTAAATGCGACACTTCGTTGCAAGGAAATAGCGATTGCAGATGTCTACGTATCGTAGCAATAGAGTACTAATGCTTCTTAAAACGCGATATCGCATCTCATTTCTATGTTTCATGGTAAGATATAATATGATTTGCGATGTGTTATGTATTCCTCGTCTACACTTCAAATGAACGTAAATGCGACACTTCCTTGCTAGGAAATAGCGTCTGCAGATGTCTAGGTATCGTAGCAATAGAGTTCTAATGCTTCTTAAAACGCGATATCGCATCACATTTCTATGTTTCATGCTAAGATATAATTAGATTTGCGAAGTGTTATGTATTCGTCGTCTACACTTCAAATGAATGTAAATGCGACACTTCTTTGCAAGGAAATAGCGTTTGCAGATGTCTACGTATCGTAACAATAGAGTTCTTATGATTCTTAAAACGCGATATCGCATCACATTTCTATGTTTCATGGTAAAATATAATATGATTTGCGGTGTGTTATGTATTCCTCGTCTACACTTCAAATGAATGTGAATGCGACACTTCCTCGCTAGGAAATAGCGTTTGCAGATGTCTACGTATCGTAGCAGTAGAGTTCTAATGCTTCTTAAAACGCGATATCGCATCTCATTTCTATGTTTCATGGTAAGATATAATATGATTTGCGAAGTGTTATGTATTCCTCGTCTACACTTCAAATGAATGTAAATGCGACACTTCCTTGCAAGGAAATAGAGTTTGCAAATATCTACCTATCGTAGCAATAGTGTTCTAATGCTTCTTAAAACGCATTATCGCATCTCATTTCTATGTTTCATGGTTAGATATAATATGATTTGCGAAGTGACATGTATTCCTCGTCTACACTTCAAATGAATGTAAATGCGACACTTCCTTGCAAGGAAATAGCGTTTGCTGATATCTACGTATAGTAGCAATGGATTTCTGCTGCTTCTTAAAACGCGATATCGCATCTCATTTCTATGTTTCATCGTAAGATATAATATGATTTGCGAAGTGTTATGTATTCCCCGTCTACATTTCAAATGAATGTAAATGCGACACTTCCTTGCAAGGATATAGCGTTTTCAAATGTCTACCTATCGTAGCAATAGTGTTCTAATGCTTCTTAAAACGCGATATCGCATCTCATTTCTATGTTTCATGGTAAGATACAATATGATTTGCGAAGTGTCATGTATTCCTCGTCTACACTTCAAATGAATGCGAATGTGACACTTCCTCGCTAGGAAATGGCGTTTGCAGATGTCTACGTATCGAAGCAATAGGGTTCTTATGATCCTTAAAACGCGATATCGCGTCTCATTTCTATGCTTCATGGTAAGGTATAATATGATTTGCGAAGTGTTATATATCCGTCGTCTACACTTCAAATGAATGTAAATGCGACACTTCCTTGCTAGGAAGTAGCGTCTGCAGATGTCTAGGTATCGTAGCAATAGAGTTCTAATGCTCCTTAAAACGCGATATCGCATCTCATTTCTATGTTTCGTGGTAAGATATAATATGATTTGCGAAGTGTCATGTATTCCTCGTCCACGCTTCAAATGAATGTAAATGCGACACTTCCTTGCAAGGAAATAGCGTTTGCAGATGTCTACGTATCGTAGCAATAGAGTTCTTGTGATTCTTAAAACGCGATATCGGATCTCATTTCTATGTTTCATGGTAAGATATAATATGATTTGCGAAGTGTTATGTATTCCTCGTCTACACATCAAATGAATGTAAATGCGACACTTCTTTGCAAGGAAATAGCGTTTGCAGATGTCTACGTATCGTAACAATAGAGTTCTTATGATTCATAAAACGCGATATCGCATCACATTTCTATGTTTCATGGTAAAATATAATATGATTTGCGGAGTGTTATGTATTCCTCGTCCACGCTTCAAATGAATGTGAATGCGACACTTCCTCGCTAGGAAATAGCGTTTGCAGATGTCTACGTATCGTAGCAGTAGAGTTCAAATGCTTCTTAAAACGCGATATCGCATCTCATTTCTATGTTTCAAGGTAAGATATAATATGATTTGCGAAGTGTTATGTATTCCTCGTCTACACTTCAAATGAATGTGAATGTGACACTTCCTCGCTAGGAAATAGCGTTTGCAGATGTCTGCGTATCGTAGCAGTAGAGTTCTAATGCTTCTTAAAACGCGATATCGCATCTCATTTCTATGTTTCATGGTAAGATACAATATGATTTGCGAAGTGTCATGTATTCCTCGTCTACACTTCAAATGAATGCGAATGCGACACTTCCTCGCTAGGAAATGGCGTTTGCAGATGTCTACGTATCGTAGCAGTAGAGTTCTAATGCTTCTTAAAACGCGATATCGCATCTCATTTCTATGTTTCATGGTAAGATATAATATGATTTGCGAAGTGTTATGTATTCCTCGTCTACACTTCAAATGAATGTAAATGCGACACTTCCTTGCAAGGAAATAGAGTTTGCAAATGTCTACCTATCGTAGCAATAGTGTTCTAATGCTTCTTAAAACGCGTTATCGCATCTCATTTCTATGTTTCATGGTTAGATATAATATGATTTGCGAAGTGACATGTATTCCTCGTCTACACTTCAAATGAATGTAAGTGCGACACTTCCTTGCAAGGAAATAGCGTTTGCTGATATCTACGTATAGTAGCAATGGATTTCTGCTGCTTCTTAAAACGCGATATCGCATCTCATTTCTATGTTTCATCGTAAGATATAATATGATTTGCGAAGTGTTATGTATTCCCCGTCTACATTTCAAATGAATGTAAATGCGACACTTCCTTGCAAGGATATAGCGTTTGCAAATGTCTACCTATCGTAGCAATAGTGTTCTAATGCTTCTTAAAACGCGATATCGCATCTCACTTCTATGTTTCATGGTTAGATATAATATGATTTGCGAAGTATCATGTATTCCTCGTCTACACTTCAAATGAATGTAAATGCGACACTTCCTTGGAAGGAAATAGCGTTTGCAGATATCTACGTATTGTAGCAATAGAGTCCTTATGATTCTTAAAAAGCAATATCGCATCTCATTTCTACGTTTCATGGTAAGATATTATATGATTTGCGAAGTGTCATGTATTCCTCGTCTACACATCAAATGAATGCAAATGCGACACTTCCTTGCAAGGAATTAGCGTTTGCAGATGTCTACGTATCGTAGCAATAGAGTTCTAATGCTTCTTAAAACGCGATATCGGATCTCATTTCTATGTTTCATGGTAAGATATAATATGATTTGCGAAGTGTTATGTATTCCTCGTCTACACATCAAATGAATGTAAATGCGACACTTCTTTGCAAGGAAATAGCGTTTGCAGATGTCTACGTATCGTAACAATAGAGTTCTTATGATTCATAAAACGCGATATCGCATCACATTTCTATGTTTCATGGTAAAATATAATATGATTTGCGGAGTGTTATGTATTCCTCGTCCACGCTTCAAATGAATGTGAATGCGACACTTCCTCGCTAGGAAATAGCGTTTGCAGATGTCTACGTATCGTAGCAGTAGAGTTCAAATGCTTCTTAAAACGCGATATCGCATCTCATTTCTATGTTTCAAGGTAAGATATAATATGATTTGCGAAGTGTTATGTATTCCTCGTCTACACTTCAAATGAATGTGAATGTGACACTTCCTCGCTAGGAAATAGCGTTTGCAGATGTCTGCGTATCGTAGCAGTAGAGTTCTAATGCTTCTTAAAACGCGATATCGCATCTCATTTCTATGTTTCATGGTAAGATACAATATGATTTGCGAAGTGTCATGTATTCCTCGTCTACACTTCAAATGAATGCGAATGCGACACTTCCTCGCTAGGAAATGGCGTTTGCAGATGTCTACGTATCGTAGCAGTAGAGTTCTAATGCTTCTTAAAACGCGATATCGCATCTCATTTCTATGTTTCATGGTAAGATATAATATGATTTGCGAAGTGTTATGTATTCCTCGTCTACACTTCAAATGAATGTAAATGCGACACTTCCTTGCAAGGAAATAGAGTTTGCAAATGTCTACCTATCGTAGCAATAGTGTTCTAATGCTTCTTAAAACGCGTTATCGCATCTCATTTCTATGTTTCATGGTTAGATATAATATGATTTGCGAAGTGACATGTATTCCTCGTCTACACTTCAAATGAATGTAAGTGCGACACTTCCTTGCAAGGAAATAGCGTTTGCTGATATCTACGTATAGTAGCAATGGATTTCTGCTGCTTCTTAAAACGCGATATCGCATCTCATTTCTATGTTTCATCGTAAGATATAATATGATTTGCGAAGTGTTATGTATTCCCCGTCTACATTTCAAATGAATGTAAATGCGACACTTCCTTGCAAGGATATAGCGTTTGCAAATGTCTACCTATCGTAGCAATAGTGTTCTAATGCTTCTTAAAACGCGATATCGCATCTCACTTCTATGTTTCATGGTTAGATATAATATGATTTGCGAAGTATCATGTATTCCTCGTCTACACTTCAAATGAATGTAAATGCGACACTTCCTTGGAAGGAAATAGCGTTTGCAGATATCTACGTATTGTAGCAATAGAGTCCTTATGATTCTTAAAAAGCAATATCGCATCTCATTTCTACGTTTCATGGTAAGATATTATATGATTTGCGAAGTGTCATGTATTCCTCGTCTACACATCAAATGAATGCAAATGCGACACTTCCTTGCAAGGAATTAGCGTTTGCAGATGTCTACGTATCGTAGCAATAGAGTTCTAATGCTTCTTAAAACGCGATATCACATCTCATTTCTATGTTTCATGGTAAGATATAATGTGATTTGCGAAGTGTCATGTATTCCTCGTCTACACATCAACTGAATGTAAATGCGACACTTCCTTGCTAGGAAGTAGCGTCTGCAGATGTCTAGGTATCGTAGCAATAGAGTTCTAATGCTTCTTAAAACGCGATATCACATCTCATTTCTATGTTTCGTGGTAAGATATAATATGATTTGCGAAGTGTCATGTATTCCTCGTCCACGCTTCAAATGAATGTGAATGCGACACTTCCTCGCTAGGAAATAGCGTTTGCAGATGTCTACGTATCGTAGCAGTAGAGTTCAAATGCTTCTTAAAACGCGATATCGCATCTCATTTCTATGTTTCATGGTAAGATATAATATGATTTGCGAAGTGTTATGTCTTCCTCTTCCACGCTTCAAATGAATGTAAATGCGACACTTCCTTGCAAAGAAATAGCGTTTGCATATGTCTATGTATCGTAGCAATAGAGTTCTTATGATTCTTAAAACGCGATATCGGATCGCATTTCTATGTTTCATGGTAAGATATAATATGATTTGCGAAGTGTCATGTATTCCTCGTCTACACATCAACTGAATGTAAATGCGACACTTCCATGCTAGGAAGTAGCGTCTGCAGATGTCTAGGTATCGTAGCAATAGAGTTCTAATGCTTCTTAAAACGCGATATCACATCTCATTTCTATGTTTCCTGGTAAGATATAATATCATTTGCGAAGTGTCATGTATTCCTCGTCCACGCTTCAAATGTATGTGAATGCGACACTTCCTCGCTAGGAAATAGCGTTTGCAGATGTCTACGTATCGTAGCAGTAGAGTTCAAATGCTTCTTAAAACGCGATATCGCATCACATTTCTATGTTTCATGCTAAGATATAATATGATTTGCGAAGTGTTATGTATTCGTCGTCTACACTTCAAATGAATGTAAATGCGACACTTCTTTGCAAGGAAATAGCGTTTGCAGATGTCTACGTATCGTAACAGTAGAGTTCTTATGATTCTTAAAACGCGATATGGCATCACATTTCTATGTTTCATGGTAAAATATAATATGATTTGCGGTGTGTTATGTATTCCTCGTCTACACTTCAAATGAATGTGAATGCGACACTTCCTCGCTAGGAAATAGCGTTTGCAGATGTCTACGTATCGTAGCAGTAGAGTTCTAATGCTTCTTAAAACGCGATATCGCATCTCATTTCTTTGTTTCATGGTAAGATATAATATGATTTGCGAAGTGTTATGTATTCCTCGCCTACACTTCAAATGAATGTAAATGCGACACTACCTTGCAAGGAAATAGAGTTTGCAAATGTCTACGTATCGTAGCAATAGAGTTCTAATGCTTCTTAAAACGCGATATCGCATCTCATTTCTATGTTTCATGGTAAGATATAATATGATTTGCGAAGTGTCATGTATTCCTCGTCCACGCTTCAAATGAATGTAAATGCGACACTTCCTAGCAAGGATATAGCGTTTGCAAATGTCTACCTATCGTAGCAATAGTGTTCTAATGCTTCTTAAAACGCGATATCGCATCTCATTTCTATGTTTCATGGTTAGATATAATATGATTTGCGAAGTGACATGTATTCCTCGTCTACACTTCAAATGAATGTAAATGCGACACTTCCTTGCAAGGAAATAGCGTTTGCTGATATCTACGTATCGTAGCAATGGATTTCTGCTGCTTCTTAAAACGCGATATCGCATCTCATTTCTATGTTTCATCGTAAGATATAATATGATTTGCGAAGTGTTATGTATTCCTCGTCTACACTTCAAATGAATGTAAATGCGACACTTCCTTGCAAGGATATAGCGATTGCAAATGTCTACCTATCGTAGCAATAGTGTTCTAATGCTTCTTAAAACGCGATATCGCATCTCATTTCTATGTTTCATGGTTAGATATAATATGATTTGCGAAGTGACATGTATTCCTCGTCTACACTTCAAATGAATGTAAATGCGACACTTCCTTGCAAGGAAATAGCGTTTGCAGATGTCTATGTATCGTAGCAATAGAGTTCTTATGATTCTTAAAACGCGATATCGGATCTCATTTCTATGTTTCATGGTAAGATATAATATGATTTGCGAAGTGTTATGTATTCCTCGTCTACACTTCAAATGAACGTAAATGCGACACTTCCTCGCTAGGAAATAGCGTTTGCAGATGTCTACGTATCGTAGCAATAGAGTTCTTATGATTCATAAAACGCGATATCGCATCACATTTCTATGTTTCATGGTAAAATATAATATGATTTGCGGAGTGTTATGTATTCCTCGTCCACGCTTCAAATGAATGTGAATGCGACACTTCCTCGCTAGGAAATAGCGTTTGCAGATGTCTATGTATCGTAGCAATAGAGTTCTTATGATTCTTAAAACGCGATATCGGATCTCATTTCTATGTTTCATGGTAAGATATAATATGATTTGCGAAGTGTCATGTATTCCTCGTCCACGCTTCAAATGAATGTAAATGCGACACTTCCTTGCAAGGAAATAGCGTTTGCAGATGTCTACGTATCGTAGCAATAGAGTTCTTGTGATTCTTAAAACGCGATATCGGATCTCATTTCTATGTTTCATGGTAAGATATAATATGATTTGCGAAGTGTTATGTATTCCTCGTCTACACATCAAATGAATGTAAATGCGACACTTCTTTGCAAGGAAATAGCGTTTGCAGATGTCTACGTATCGTAACAATAGAGTTCTTATGATTCATAAAACGCGATATCGCATCACATTTCTATGTTTCATGGTAAAATATAATATGATTTGCGGAGTGTTATGTATTCCTCGTCCACGCTTCAAATGAATGTGAATGCGACACTTCCTCGCTAGGAAATAGCGTTTGCAGATGTCTACGTATCGTAGCAGTAGAGTTCTAATGCTTCTTAAAACGCGATATCGCATCTCATTTCTATGTTTCATGGTAAGATACAATATGATTTGCGAAGTGTTATGTATTCCTCGTCTACACTTCAAATGAATGTAAATGCGACACTTCCTTGCAAGGAAATAGAGTTTGCAAATATCTACCTATCGTAGCAATAGTGTTCTAATGCTTCTTAAAACGCGTTATCGCATCTCATTTCTATGTTTCATGGTTAGATATAATATGATTTGCGAAGTGACATGTATTCCTCGTCTACACTTCAAATGAATGTAAATGCGACACTTCCTTGCAAGGAAATAGCGTTTGCTGATATCTACGTATAGTAGCAATGGATTTCTGCTGCTTCTTAAAACGCGATATCGCATCTCATTTCTATGTTTCATCGTAAGATATAATATGATTTGCGAAGTGTTATGTATTCCTCGTCTACACTTCAAATGAATGTAAATGCGACACTTCCTTGCAAGGATATAGCGTTTGCAAATGTCTACCTATCGTAGCAATAGTGTTCTAATGCTTCTTAGAACGCGATATCGCATCTCATTTCTATGTTTCATGGTAAGATACAATATGATTTGCGAAGTGTCATGTATTCCTCGTCTACACTTCAAATGAATGCGAATGTGACACTTCCTCGCTAGGAAATGGCGTTTGCAGATGTCTACGTATCGAAGCAATAGGGTTCTTATGATCCTTAAAACGCGATATCGCGTCTCATTTCTATGCTTCATGGTAAGGTATAATATGATTTGCGAAGTGTTATATATCCGTCGTCTACACTTCAAATGAATGTAAATGCGACACTTCCTTGCAAGGAAACAGCGTTTGCAGATGTCTAGGTATCGTAGCAATAGAGTTCTAATGCTTCTTAAAACGCGATATCACATCTCATTTCTATGTTTCCTGGTAAGATATAATATCATTTGCGAAGTGTCATGTATTCCTCGTCCACGCTTCAAATGAATGTGAATGCGACACTTCCTCGCTAGGAAATAGCGTTTGCAGATGTCTACGTATCGTAGCAATAGAGTTCTTATGATTCTTAAAACGCGATATCGGATCTCATTTCTATGTTTCATGGTAAGATATAATATGATTTGCGAAGTGTTATGTATTCCTCGTCTACACTTCAAATGAATGTAAATGTGACACTTCTTTGCAAGGAAATAGCGTTTGCAGATGTCTACGTATCGTAGCAATAGAGTTCTTATGATTCTTAAAACGCGATATCGCATCTCATTTCTATGTTTCATGGTAAGATATAATATGATTTGAGGAGTGTTATGTATTCCTCGTCTACACTTCCAATGAATGTAAATGCGACACTTCCTTGCAAGAAAATAGCGTTTGCTGATGTCTACGTATCGTAGCAATAGAGTTCTAATGCTTCTTAAAACGCGATATCGCATCTCATTTCTATGTTTCATGGTAAGATATAATATGATTTGCGAAGTGTCATGTATTCCTCGTCCACGCTTCAAATGAATGTAAATGCGACACTTCCTTGCAAGGAAATAGCGTTTGCAGATGTCTACGTATCGTAGCAGTAGAGTTCTAATGCTTCTTAAAACGCGATATCGCATCTCATTTCTATGTTTCATGGTAAGATATAATATGATTTGCGAAATGTTATGTATTCCTCGTCTACACATCAAATGAATGTAAATGCGACACTTCCTTGCAAGGAATTAGCGTTTGCAGATGTCTACGTATCGTAGCAATAGAGTTCTAATGCTTCTTAAAACGCGATATCACATCTCATTTCTATGTTTCATGGTAAGATATAATGTGATTTGCGAAGTGTCATGTATTCCTCGTCTACACTTCAAATGAATGTAAATGCGACACTTCCCTGCAAGCAAATAGCGTTTGCAGATGTCTACGTATCGTCGCAAAAGAGTTCTAATGCTTCTTAAAACGAGATATTGCATCTCATTTCTATGTATCATGGTAAGATATAATATGATTTGCGAAGTGTCATGTATTCCTCGTCTACACTTCAAATGAATGTAAATGCGACACTTCTTTGCAAGGAAATAGCGTTTGCAGATGTCTACGTATCGTAACAATAGTGTTCTTATGATTCTTAAAACGCGATATCGCATCACATTTCTATGTTTCATGGTAAAATATAATATGATTTGCGGTGTGTTATGTATTCCTCGTCTACACTTCAAATGAATGTGAATGCGACACTTCCTCGCTAGGAAATAGCGTTTGCAGATGTCTACGTATCGTAGCAGTAGAGTTCTAATGCTTCTTAAAACGCGATATCGCATCCCATTTCTTTGTTTCATGGTAAGATATAATATGATTTGCGAAGTGTTATGTATTCCTCGTCTACACTTCAAATGAATGTAAATGCGACACTTCCTTGCAAGGATATAGCGTTTGCAAATGTCTACCTATCGTAGCAATAGTGTTCTAATGCTTCTTAAAACGCGATATAGCATCTCATTTCTATGTTTCATGGTTAGATATAATATGATTTGCGAAAATGACATGTATTCCTCGTCTACACTTCAAATGAATGTAAATGCGACACTTCCTTGCAAGGAAATAGCGTTTGCTGATATCTACGTATCGTAGCAATGGATTTCTGCTGCTTCTTAAAACGCGATATAGCATCTCATTTCTATGTTTCATCGTAAGATATAATATGATTTGCGAAGTGTTATGTATTCCTCGTCTACACTTCAAATGAATGTAAATGCGACACTTCCTTGCAAGGATATAGCGTTTGCAAATGTCTACCTATCGTAGCAATAGTGTTCTAATGCTTCTTAAAACGCGATATCGCATCTCATTTCTATGTTTCATGGTTAGATATAATATGATTTGCGAAGTATCATGTATTCCTCGTCTACACTTCAAATGAATGTAAATGCGACACTTCCTTGGAAGGAAATAGCGTTTGCAGATATCTACGTATTGTAGCAATAGAGTCCTTATGATTCTTAAAAAGCAATATCGCATCTCATTTCTACGTTTCATGGTAAGATATTATATGATTTGCGAAGTGTCATGTATTCCTCGTCTACACATCAAATGAATGCAAATGCGACACTTCCTTGCAAGGAATTAGCGTTTGCAGATGTCTACGTATCGTAGCAATAGAGTTCTAATGCTTCTTAAAACGCTATATCACATCTCATTTCTATGTTTCATGGTAAGATATAATGTGATTTGCGAAGTGTCATGTATTCCTCGTCTACACTTCAAATGAATGTAAATGCGACACTTCCCTGCAAGGAAATAGCGTTTGCAGATGTCTACGTATCGTCGCAAAAGAGTTCTAATGCTTCTTAAAACGAGATATTGCATCTCATTTCTATGTTTCATGGTAAGATATAATGTGATTTGCGAAGTGTCATGTATTCCTCGTCTACACTTCAAATGAATGTAAATGCGACACTTCCCTGCAAGGAAATAGCGTTTGCAGATGTCTACGTATCGTCGCAAAAGAGTTCTAATGCTTCTTAAAACGCGATATTGCATCTCATTTCTATGTATCATGGTAAGATATAATATGATTTGCGAAGTGTCATGTATTCCTCGTCTACACTTCAAATTAATGTAAATGCGACACTTCCTTGCAAGGAAATAGCGTTTGCAAATGTCTACCTATCGTAGCAATAGTGTTCTAATGCTTCTTAAAACGCGATATCGCATCTCATTTCTATGTTTCGTGGTAAGATATAATATGATTTGCGAAGTGTCATGTATTCCTCGTCCACGCTTCAAATGAATGTAAATGCGACACTTCCTTGCAAGGAAATAGCGTTTGCAGATGTCTATGTATCGTAGCAATAGAGTTCTTATGATTCTTAAAACGCGATATCGGATCTCATTTCTATGTTTCATGGTAAGATATAATATGATTTGCGAAGTGTTATGTATTCCTCGTCTACACATCATCTGAATGTAAATGCGACACTTCCTTGCTAGGAAGTAGCGTCTGCAGATGTCTAGGTATCGTAGCAATAGAGTTCTAATGCTTCTTAAAACGCGATATCACATCTCATTTCTATGTTTCGTGGTAAGATATAATATGATTTGCGAAGTGTCATGTATTCCTCGTCCACGCTTCAAATGAATGTGAATGCGACACTTCCTCGCTAGGAAATAGCGTTTGCAGATGTCTACGTACCGTAGCAGTAGAGTTCAAATGCTTCTTAAAACGCGATATCGCATCTCATTTCTATGTTTCATGGTAAGATATAATATGATTTGCGAAGTGTTATGTCTTCCTCTTCCACGCTTCAAATGAATGTAAATGCGACACTTCCTTGCAAGGAAATAGCGTTTGCATATGTCTATGTATCGTAGCAATAGAGTTCTTATGATTCTTAAAACGCGATATCGGATCTCATTTCTATGTTTCATGGTAAGATATAATATGATTTGCGAAGTGTCATGTATTCCTCGTCTACACATCAACTGAATGTAAATGCGACACTTCCATGCTAGGAAGTAGCGTCTGCAGATGTCTAGGTATCGTAGCAATAGAGTTCTAATGCTGCTTAAAACGCGATATCGCATCTCATTTCTATGTTTCGTGGTAAGATATAATATGATTTGCGAAGTGTCATGTATTCCTAGTCCACGCTTCAAATGAATGTAAATGCGACACTTCCTTGCAAGGAAATAGCGTTTGCAGATGTCTACGTATCGTAGCAATAGAGGTCTTGTGATTCTTAAAACGCGATATCGGATCTCATTTCTATGTTTCATGGTAAGATATAATATGATTTGCGAAGTGTTATGTATTCCTCGTCTACACATCAAATGAATGTAAATGCGACACTTCTTTGCAAGGAAATAGCGTTTGCAGATGTCTACGTATCGTAACAATAGAGTTCTTATGATTCATAAAACGCGATATCGCATCACATTTCTATGTTTCATGGTAAAATATAATATGATTTGCGGAGTGTTGTGTATTCCTCGCCCACGCTTCAAATGAATGTGAATGCGACACTTCCTCGCTAGGAAATAGCGTTTGCAGATGTCTATGTATCGTAGCAATAGAGTTCTTATGATTCTTAAAACGCGATATCGGATCTCATTTCTATGTTTCATGGTAAGATATAATATGATTTGCGAAGTGTCATGTATTCCTCGTCTACACATCAACTGAATGTAAATGCGACACTTCCATGCTAGGAAGTAGCGTCTGCAGATGTCTAGGTATCGTAGCAATAGAGTTCTAATGCTTCTTAAAACGCGATATCGCATCTCATTTCTATGTTTCGTGGTAAGATATAATATGATTTGCGAAGTGTCATGTATTCCTCGTCCACGCTTCAAATGAATGTAAATGCGACACTTCCTTGCAAGGAAATAGCGTTTGCAGATGTCTACGTATCGTAGCAATAGAGTTCTTGTGATTCTTAAAACGCGATATCGGATCTCATTTCTATGTTTCATGGTAAGATATAATATGATTTGCGAAGTGTTATGTATTCCTCGTCTACACATCAAATGAATGTAAATGCGACACTTCTTTGCAAGGAAATAGCGTTTGCAGATGTCTACGTATCGTAACAATAGAATTCTTATGATTCATAAAACGCGATATCGCATCACATTTCTATGTTTCATGGTAAAATATAATATGATTTGCGGAGTGTTATGTATTCCTCGTCCACGCTTCAAATGAATGTGAATGCGACACTTCCTCGCTAGGAAATAGCGTTTGCAGATGTCTATGTATCGTAGCAATAGAGTTCTTATGATTCTTAAAACGCGATATCGGATCTCATTTCTATGTTTCATGGTAAGATATAATATGATTTGCGAAGTGTCATGTATTCCTCGTCTACACATCAACTGAATGTAAATGCGACACTTCCATGCTAGGAAGTAGCGTCTGCAGATGTCTAGGTATCGTAGCAATAGAGTTCTAATGCTTCTTAAAACGCGATATCGCATCTCATTTCTATGCTTCATGGTAAGGTATAATATGATTTGCGAAGTGTTATATATCCGTCGTCTACACTTCAAATGAATGTAAATGCGACACTTTCTTGCAAGGAAATAGCGTTTGCAGATGTCTACGTATCGTAGCAATAGAGTTCTTATGATTCTTAAAACGCGATATCGCATCTCATCTCTATGTTTCATGGTAAGATATAATATGATTTGCGATGTGTTATGCATTCCTCGTCTACGATTTAAATGAAAGTAAATGCGACACTTCGTTGCAAGGAAATAGCGATTGCAGATGTCTACGTATCGTAGCAATAGAGTTCTAATGCTTCTTAAAACGCGATATCGCATCTCATTTCTATGTTTCATGGTAAGATATAATATGATTTGCGATGTGTTATGTATTCCTCGTCTACACTTCAAATGAACGTAAATGCGACACTTCCTTGCTAGGAAATAGCGTCTGCAGATGTCTAGGTATCGTAGCAATAGAGTTCTAATGCTTCTTAAAACGCGATATCGCATCACATTTCTATGTTTCATGCTAAGATATAATTAGATTTGCGAAGTGTTATGTATTCGTCGTCTACACTTCAAACGAATGTGAATGCGACACTTCCTCGCTAGGAAATAGCGTTTGCAGATGTCTACGTATCGTAGCAGTAGAGTTCTAATGCTTCTTAAAACGCGATATCGCATCTCATTTCTATGTTTCATGGTAAGATATAATATGATTTGCGAAGTGTTATGTATTCCTCGTCTACACTTCAAATGAATGTAAATGCGACACTTCCTTGCAAGGAAATAGAGTTTGCAAATATCTACCTATCGTAGCAATAGTGTTCTAATGCTTCTTAAAACGCGTTATCGCATCTCATTTCTATGTTTCATGGTTAGATATAATATGATTTGCGAAGTGACATGTATTCCTCGTCTACACTTCAAATGAATGTAAATGCGACACTTCCTTGCAAGGAAATAGCGTTTGCTGATATCTACGTATAGTAGCAATGGATTTCTGCTGCTTCTTAAAACGCGATATCGCATCTCATTTCTATGTTTCATCGTAAGATATAATATGATTTGCGATGTGTTATGTATTCCTCGTCTACACTTCAAATGAACGTAAATGCGACACTTCCTTGCTAGGAAATAGCGTCTGCAGATGTCTAGGTATCGTAGCAATAGAGTTCTAATGCTTCTTAAAACGCGATATCGCATCACATTTCTATGTTTCATGCTAAGATATAATTAGATTTGCGAAGTGTTATGTATTCGTCGTCTACACTTCAAACGAATGTGAATGCGACACTTCCTCGCTAGGAAATAGCGTTTGCAGATGTCTACGTATCGTAGCAGTAGAGTTCTAATGCTTCTTAAAACGCGATATCGCATCTCATTTCTATGTTTCATGGTAAGATATAATATGATTTGCGAAGTGTTATGTATTCCTCGTCTACACTTCAAATGAATGTAAATGCGACACTTCCTTGCAAGGAAATAGAGTTTGCAAATATCTACCTATCGTAGCAATAGTGTTCTAATGCTTCTTAAAACGCGTTATCGCATCTCATTTCTATGTTTCATGGTTAGATATAATATGATTTGCGAAGTGACATGTATTCCTCGTCTACACTTCAAATGAATGTAAATGCGACACTTCCTTGCAAGGAAATAGCGTTTGCTGATATCTACGTATAGTAGCAATGGATTTCTGCTGCTTCTTAAAACGCGATATCGCATCTCATTTCTATGTTTCATCGTAAGATATAATATGATTTGCGAAGTGTTATGTATTCCTCGTCTACACTTCAAATGAATGTAAATGCGACACTTCCTTGCAAGGATATAGCGTTTGCAAATGTCTACCTATCGTAGCAATAGTGTTCTAATGCTTCTTAAAACGCGATATCGCATCTCATTTCTATGTTTCATGGTAAGATACAATATGATTTGCGAAGTGTCATGTATTCCTCGTCTACACTTCAAATGAATGCGAATGTGACACTTCCTCGCTAGGAAATGGCGTTTGCAGATGTCTACGTATCGAAGCAATAGGGTTCTTATGATCCTTAAAACGCGATATCGCGTCTCATTTCTATGCTTCATGGTAAGGTATAATATGATTTGCAAAGTGTTATATATCCGTCGTCTACACTTCAAATGAATGTAAATGCGACACTTCCTTGCAAGGAAATAGCGTTTGCAGATGTCTAGGTATCGTAGCAATAGAGTTCTAATGCTTCTTAAAACGCGATATCACATCTCATTTCTATGTTTCCTGGTAAGATATAATATCATTTGCGAAGTGTCATGTATTCCTCGTCCACGCTTCAAATGAATGTGAATGCGACACTTCCTCGCTAGGAAATAGCGTTTGCAGATGTCTACGTATCGTAGCAGTAGAGTTCAAATGCTTCTTAAAACGCGATATCGCATCACATTTCTATGTTTCATGCTAAGATATAATATGATTTGCGAAGTGTTATGTATTCGTCGTCTACACTTCAAATGAATGTAAATGCGACACTTCTTTGCAAGGAAATAGCGTTTGCAGATGTCTACGTATCGTAACAATAGAGTTCTTATGATTCTTAAAACGCGATATGGCATCACATTTCTATGTTTCATGGTAAAATATAATATGATTTGCGGTGTGTTATGTATTCCTCGTCTACACTTCAAATGAATGTGAATGCGACACTTCCTCGCTAGGAAATAGCGTTTGCAGATGTCTACGTATCGTAGCAGTAGAGTTCTAATGCTTCTTAAAACGCGATATCGCATCTCATTTCTTTGTTTCATGGTAAGATATAATATGATTTGCGAAGTGTTATGTATTCCTCGCCTACACTTCAAATGAATGTAAATGCGACACTACCTTGCAAGGAAATAGAGTTTGCAAATGTCTACGTATCGTAGCAATAGAGTTCTAATGCTTCTTAAAACGCGATATCGCATCTCATTTCTATGTTTCATGGTAAGATATAATATGATTTGCGAAGTGTCATGTATTCCTCGTCCACGCTTCAAATGAATGTAAATGCGACACTTCCTAGCAAGGATATAGCGTTTGCAAATGTCTACCTATCGTAGCAATAGTGTTCTAATGCTTCTTAAAACGCGATATCGCATCTCATTTCTATGTTTCATGGTTAGATATAATATGATTTGCGAAGTGACATGTATTCCTCGTCTACACTTCAAATGAATGTAAATGCGACACTTCCTTGCAAGGAAATAGCGTTTGCTGATATCTACGTATCGTAGCAATGGATTTCTGCTGCTTCTTAAAACGCGATATCGCATCTCATTTCTATGTTTCATCGTAAGATATAATATGATTTGCGAAGTGTTATGTATTCCTCGTCTACACTTCAAATGAATGTAAATGCGACACTTCCTTGCAAGGATATAGCGTTTGCAAATGTCTACCTATCGTAGCAATAGTGTTCTAATGCTTCTTAAAACGCGATATCGCATCTCATTTCTATGTTTCATGGTTAGATATAATATGATTTGCGAAGTGACATGTATTCCTCGTCTACACTTCAAATGAATGTAAATGCGACACTTCCTTGCAAGGAAATAGCGTTTGCTGATATCTACGTATCGTAGCAATGGATTTCTGCTGCTTCTTAAAACGCGATATCGCATCTCCTTTCTATGTTTCATCGTAAGATATAATATGATTTGCGAAGTGTTATGTATTCCTCGTCTACACTTCAAATGAATGTAAATGCGACACTTACTTGCAAGGATATAGCGTTTGCAAATGTCTACCTATCGTAGCAATAGTGTTCTAATGCTTCTTAAAACGCGATATCGCATCTCATTTCTATGTTTCATGGTTAGATATAATATGATTTGCGAAGTATCATGTATTCCTCGTCTACACTTCAAATGAATGTAAATGCGACACTTCCTTGGAAGGAAATAGCGTTTGCAGATATCTACGTATTGTAGCAATAGAGTTCTTATGATTCTTAAAACGCAATATCGCATCTCATTTCTACGTTTCATGGTAAGATATTATATGATTTGCGAAGTGTCATGTATTCCTTGTCTACCCTTCAAATGAATGTAAATGCGACACTTCCTTGCTAGGAAGTAGCGTCTGCAGATGTCTACCTATCGTAGCAATAGAGTTCAAATGCTTCTTAAAACGCGATATCGCATCTCATTTCTATGTTTCCTGGTAAGATATAATATGATTTGCGAAGTGTCATGTATTCCTCGTCTACACTTCAAATGAATGTGAATGTGACACTTCCTCGCTAGGAAATAGCGTTTGCAGATGTCTGCGTATCGTAGCAGTAGAGTTCTAATGCTTCTTAAAACGCGATATCGCATCTCATTTCTATGTTTCATGGTAAGATGCAATATGATTTGCGAAGTGTCATGTATTCCTCGTCTACACTTCAAATGAATGCGAATGCGACACTTCCTCGCTAGGAAATGGCGTTTGCAGATGTCTACGTATCGAAGTAATAGAGTTCTTATGATCCTTAAAACGCGATATCGCGTCCCATTTCTATGCTTCATGGTAAGGTATAATATGATTTGCGAAGTGTTATATATCCGTTGTCTACACTTGAAATGAATGTAAATGCGACACTTTCTTGCAAGGAAAAAGCGTTTGCTGATGTCTACGTATCGTAGCAATGGATTTCTGCTGCATCTTAAAACGCGATATCGCATCTCATTTCTATGTTTCATGGTAAGATATAATATGATTTGCGAAGTGTCATGTATTCCTCGTCTACACTTCAAATGAATGTAAATGCGACACTTCCTTGGAAGGAAATAGCGTTTGCAGATATCTACGTATCGTTGCAATAGAGTTCTAATGCTTCTTAAAACGCGATATCGCATCACATTTCTATGTTTCGTGGTAAGATATAATATGATTTGCGAAGTGTCATGTCTTCCTCGTCCACGCTTCAAATGAATGTAAATGCGACACTTCCTTGCAAGGAAATAGCGTTTGCAAATGTCTACCTATCGTAGCAATAGTGTTCTAATGCTTCTTAAAACGCGATATCGCATCCCATTTCTACGTTTCATGGTAAGATATAATATGATTTGCGGAGTGTCATGTATTCCTCGTCCACGCTTCAAATGAATGTAAATGCGACACTTCCTTGCAAGGAAATAGCGTTTGCAGATGTCTGCGTATCGTAGCAATAGAGTTCTTGTGATTCTTAAAACGCGATATCGGATCTCATTTCTATGTTTCATGGTAAGATATAATATGATTTGCGAAGTGTTATGTATTCCTCGTCTACACTTCAAATGAATGTAAATGCGACACTACTTTGCAAGGAAATAGCGTTTGCAGATGTCTACGTATCGTAACAATAGAGTTCTTATGATTCTTAAAACGCGATATCGCATCACATTTCAATATTTCATGGTAAAATATAATATGATTTGCGGAGTGTTATGTATTCCTCGTCTACACTTCAAATGAATGTGAATGCGACACTTCCTCGCTAGGAAATAGCGTTTGCAGATGTCTACGTATCGTAGCAGTAGAGTTCTAATGCTTCTTAAAACGCGATATCGCATCTCATTTCTATGTTTCATGGTAAGATATAATATGATTTGCGAAGTGCTATTTATTCCTCGTCTACACTTCAAATGAATGAGAATGCGACACTTCCTTGCAAGGAAATAGCGTTTGCAAATGTCTACCTATCGTAGCAATAGTGTTCTAATGCTTCTTAAAACGCGATATCGCATCTCATTTCTATGTTTCATGGTAAGATATAATATGATTTGCGAAGTGTTATGTATTCCTCGTCTACATATCAAATGTATGTAAATGCGACACTTCCTTGCAAGGAAATAGCGTTTGCAGATGTCTACGTATCGTAGCAATAGAGTTCTTATGATCCTTAAAACGCGATATCGCATCTCATTTCTATGTTTCATGGTAAGGTATAATATGATTTGCGAAGTGTTATATATCCGCCGTCTACACTTCAAATGAATGTAATTGCGACACTTTCTTGCTAGGAAGTAGCGTCTGCAGATGTCTAGGTATCGTAGCAATAGAGTTCTAATGCTTCTTAAAACGCGATATCGCATCACATTTCTATGTTTCATGGTAAGATATAATATGATTTGCGAAGTGCTATTTATTCCTCGTCTACACTTCAAATGAATGAGAATGCGACACTTCTTTGCAAGGAAATAGCGTTTGCAAATGTCTACCTATCGTAGCAATAGTGTTCTAATGCTTCTTAAAACGCGATATCGCATCTCATTTCTATGTTTCATGGTAAGATATAATATGATTTGCGAAGTGTTATGTATTCCTCGTCTACATATCAAATGTATGTAAATGCGACACTTCCTTGCAAGGAAATAGCGTTTGCAGATGTCTACGTATCGTAGCAATAGAGTTCTTATGATCCATAAAACGCGATATCGCATCTCATTTCTATGTTTCATGGTAAGGTATAATATGATTTGCGAAGTGTTATATATCCGCCGTCTACACTTCAAATGAATGTAAATGCGACACTTTCTTGCTAGGAAGTAGCGTCTGCAGATGTCTAGGTATCGTAGCAATAGAGTTCTAATGCTTCTTAAAACGCGATATCGCATCACATTTCTATGTTTCGTGGTAAGATATAATATGATTTGCGAAGTGCTATTTATTCCTCGTCTACACTTCAAATGAATGAGAATGCGACACTTCCTTGCAAGGAAATAGCGTTTGCAAATGTCTACCTATCGTAGCAATAGTGTTCTAATGCTTCTTAAAACGCGATATCGCATCTCATTTCTATGTTTCATGGTAAGATATAATATGATTTGCGAAGTGTTATGTATTCCTCGTCTACATATCAAATGTATGTAAATGCGACACTTCCTTGCAAGGAAATAGCGTTTGCAGAAGTCTACGTATCGTAGCAATAGAGTTCTTATGATCCTTAAAACGCGATATCGCATCTCATTTCTATGTTTCATGGTAAGGTATAATATGATTTGCGAAGTGTTATATATCCGCCGTCTACACTTCAAATGAATGTAAATGCGACACTTTCTTGCTAGGAAGTAGCGTCTGCAGATGTCTAGGTATCGTAGCAATAGAGTTCTAATGCTTCTTAAAACGCGATATCGCATCACATTTCTATGTTTCGTGGTAAGATATAATATGATTTGCGAAGTGTCATGTCTTCCTCGTCCACGCTTCAAATGAATGTAAATGCGACACTTCCTTGCAAGGAAATAGCGTTTGCAGATGTCTACGTATCGTAGCAATAGAGTTCTTATGATTCTTAAAACGCGATATCGGATCTCATTTCTATGTTTCATGGTAAGATATAATATGATTTGCGAAGTGTTATGTATTCCTCGTCTACACTTCAAATGAATGTAAATGCGACACTTCTTTGCAAGGAAATAGCGTTTGCAGATGTCTACCTATCGTAGCAATAGTGTTCTAATGCTTCTTAAAACGCGATATCGCATCTCATTTCTATGTTTCATGGTAAGATATAATATGATTTGCGAAGTGTTATGTATTCCTCGTCTACATATCAAATGTATGTAAATGCGACACTTCCTTGCAAGGAAACAGCGTTTGCAGATGTCTACGTATCGTAGCAATAGAGTTCTTATGATCCTTAAAACGCGATATCGCATCTCATTTCTATGTTTCATGGTAAGGTATAATATGATTTGCGAAGTGTTATATATCCGCCGTCTACACTTCAAATGAATGTAAATGCGACACTTTCTTGCTAGGAAGTAGCGTCTGCAGATGTCTAGGTATCGTAGCAATAGAGTTCTAATGCTTCTTAAAACGCGATATCGCATCACATTTCTATGTTTCGTGGTAAGATATAATATGATTTGCGAAGTGTCATGTCTTCCTCGTCCACGCTTCAAATGAATGTAAATGCGACACTTCCTTGCAAGGAAATAGCGTCTGCAGATGTCTAGGTATCGTAGCAATAGAGTTCTAATGCTTCTTAAAACGCGATATCGCATCACATTTCTATGTTTCATCGTAAGATATAATATGATTTGCGACGTGCTATTTATTCCTCGTCTACACTTCAAATGAATGAGAATGCGACACTTCCTTGCAAGGAAATAGCGTTTGCAAATGTCTACCTATCGTAGCAATAGTGTTCTAATGCTTCTTAAAACGCGATATCGCATCTCATTTCTATGTTTCATGGTAAGATATAATATGATTTGCGAAGTGTTATGTATTCCTCGTCTACATATCAAATGTATGTAAATGCGACACTTCCTTGCAAGGAAATAGCGTTTGCAGATGTCTACGTATCGTAGCAATAGAGTTCTTATGATCCTTAAAACGCGATATCGCATCTCATTTCTATGTTTCATGGTAAGGTATAATATGATTTGCGAAGTGTTATATATCCGCCGTCTACACTTCAAATGAATGTAAATGCGACACTTCCTTGCAAGGAAATAGCGTTTGCAGATGTCTACGTATCGTAGCAATAGAGTTCTTATGATTCTTAAAACGCGATATCGGATCTCATTTCTATGTTTCATGGTAAGATATAATATGATTTGCGAAGTGTTATGTATTCCTCGTCTACACTTCAAATGAATGTAAATGCGACACTTCTTTGCAAGGAAATAGCGTTTGCAGATGTCTACGTATCTTAGCAACAGAGTTCTTATGATTCTTAAAACGCGATATCGCATCTCATTTCTATGTTTCATGGTAAGATATAATATGACTTGAGGAGTGTTATGTATTCCTCGTCTACACTTCAAATGAATGTAAATGCGACACTTCCTTGCAAGGAAATAGCGTTTGCAGATGTCTGCGTATCGTAGCAGTAGAGTTCTAATGCTTCTTAAAACGCGATATCGCATCTCATTTCTATGTTTCATGGTAAGATATAATATGATTTGCGAAGTGTTATGTACTCCTCGTCTACATATCAAATGAATGTAAATGCGACACTTCCTTGCAAGGAAATAGCGTTTGCAGATGTCTACGTATCGTAGCAATAGAGTACTTGTGATTCTTAAAACGCGATATCGGATCTCATTTCTATGTTTCATGGTAAGATATAATATGATTTGCGAAGTGTTATGTATTCCTCGTCTACACTTCAAATGAATGTGAATGCGACACTTGCTCGCTAGGAAATAGCGTTTGCAGATGTCTACGTATCGTAGCAATAGAGTTCTTATGATTCTTAAAACGCAATATCGCATCTCATTTCTACGTTTCATGGTAAGATATTATATGATTTGCGAAGTGTCATGTATTCCTCGTCTACCCTTCAAATGAATGTAAATGCGACACTTCCTTGCTAGGAAGTAGCGTCTACAGATGTCTAGGTATCGTAGCAATAGAGTTCTAATGCTTCTTAAAACGCGATATCACATCTCATTTCTATGTTTCGTGGTAAGATATAATATGATTTGCGAAGTGTCATGTATTCCTCGTCCACGCTTCAAATGAATGTGAATGCGACACTTCCTCGCTAGGAAATAGCGTTTGCAGATGTCTAGGTATCGTAGCAATAGAGTTCTAATGCTTCTTAAAACGCGATATCGCATCTCATTTCTATGTTTCGTGGTAAGATATAATATGATTTGCGAAGTGTCATGTATTCCTCGTCTACACATCAACTGAATGTAAATGCGACACTTCCATGCTAGGAAGTAGCGTCTGCAGATGTCTAGGTATCGTAGCAATAGAGTTCTAATGCTTCTTAAAACGCGATATCGCATCTCATTTCTATGTTTCGTGGTAAGATATAATATGATTTGCGAAGTGTCACGTATTCCTTGTCCACGCTTCAAATGAATGTAAATGCGACACTTCCTTGCAAGGAAATAGCGTTTGCAGATGTCTACGTATCGTAGCAATAGAGTTCTTGTGATTCTTAAAACGCGATATCGGATCTCATTTCAATGTTTCATGGTAAGATATAATATGATTTGCGAAGTGTTATGTATTCCTCGTCTACACTTCAAATGAATGTGAATGCGACACTTCCTCGCTAGGAAATAGCGTTTGCAGATGTCTACGTATCGTAGCAATAGAGTTCTTATGATTCTTAAAACGCAATATCGCATCTCATTTCTACGTTTCATGGTAAGATATTATATGATTTGCGAAGTGTCATGTATTCCTCGTCTACCCTTCAAATGAATGTAAATGCGACACTTCCTTGCTAGGAAGTAGCGTCTACAGATGTCTAGGTATCGTAGCAATAGAGTTCTAATGCTTCTTAAAACGCGATATCACATCTCATTTCTATGTTTCGTGGTAAGATATAATATGATTTGCGAAGTGTCATGTATTCCTCGTCCACGCTTCAAATGAATGTGAATGCGACCCTTCCTCGCTAGGAAATAGCGTTTGCAGATGTCTACGTATCGTAGCAGTAGAGTTCTAATGCTTCTTAAAACGCGATATCGCATCTCATTTCTATGTTTCATGGTAAGATATAATATGATTTGCGAAGTGTTATGTACTCCTCGTCTACATATCAAATGAATGTAAATGCGACACTTCCTTGCAAGGAAATAGCGTTTGCAGATGTCTACGTATCGTAGCAATAGAGTTCATGTGATTCTTAAAACGCGATATCGGATCTCATTTCTATGTTTCATGGTAAGATATAATATGATTTGCGAAGTGTTATGTATTCCTCGTCTACACTTCAAATGAATGTGAATGCGACACTTCCTCGCTAGGAAATAGCGTTTGCAGATGTCTACGTATCGTAGCAATAGAGTTCTTATGATTCTTAAAACGCAATATCGCATCTCATTTCTACGTTTCATGGTAAGATATTATATGATTTGCGAAGTGTCATGTATTCCTCGTCTACCCTTCAAATGAATGTAAATGCGACACTTCCTTGCTAGGAAGTAGCGTCTACATATGTCTAGGTATCGTAGCAATAGAGTTCTAATGCTTCTTAAAACGCGATATCACATCTCATTTCTATGTTTCGTGGTAAGATATAATATGATTTGCGAAGTGTCATGTATTCCTCGTCCACGCTTCAAATGAATGTGAATGCGACACTTCCTCGCTAGGAAATAGCGTTTGCAGATGTCTACGTATCGTAGCAGTAGAGTTCTAATGCTTCTTAAAACGCGATATCGCTTCTCATTTCTATGTTTCATGGTAAGATATAATATGATTTGCGAAGTGTTATTTATTCCTCGTCTACACTTCAAATAAATGAAAATGCGACACTTCCTTGCAAGGAAATAGCGTTTGCAAATGTCTACCTATCGTAGCAATAGTGTTCTAATGCTTCTTAAAACGCGATATCGCATCTCATTTCTATGTATCATGGTAAGATATAATATGATTTGCGAAGTGTTATGTATTCCTCGTCTACACTTCAAATGAATGTGAATGCGACACTTCCTCGCTAGGAAATAGCGTTTGCAGATGTCTACGTATCGTAGCAATAGAGTTCTTATGATTCTTAAAACGCAATATCGCATCTCATTTCTACGTTTCATGGTAAGATATTATATGATTTGCGAAGTGTCATGTATTCCTCGTCTACCCTTCAAATGAATGTAAATGCGACACTTCCTTGCTAGGAAGTAGCGTCTACATATGTCTAGGTATCGTAGCAATAGAGTTCTAATGCTTCTTAAAACGCGATATCACATCTCATTTCTATGTTTCGTGGTAAGATATAATATGATTTGCGAAGTGTCATGTATTCCTCGTCCACGCTTCAAATGAATGTGAATGCGACACTTCCTCGCTAGGAAATAGCGTTTGCAGATGTCTACGTATCGTAGCAGTAGAGTTCTAATGCTTCTTAAAACGCGATATCGCTTCTCATTTCTATGTTTCATGGTAAGATATAATATGATTTGCGAAGTGTTATTTATTCCTCGTCTACACTTCAAATAAATGAAAATGCGACACTTCCTTGCAAGGAAATAGCGTTTGCAAATGTCTACCTATCGTAGCAATAGTGTTCTAATGCTTCTTAAAACGCGATATCGCATCTCATTTCTATGTATCATGGTAAGATATAATATGATTTGCGAAGTGTCATGTATTCCTCGTCTACACTTCAAATGAATGTAAATGCGACACTTCCTTGCAAGGAAATAGCGTTTGCAAATGTCTACCTATCGTAGCAATAGAGTTCTAATGCTTCTTAAAACGCGATATCGCATCTCATTTCTATGTTTCGTGGTAAGATATAATATGATTTGCGAAGTGTCATGTATTCCTCGTCTACACATCAACTGAATGTAAATGCGACACTTCCATGCTAGGAAGTAGCGTCTGCAGATGTCTAGGTATCGTAGCAATAGAGTTCTAATGCTTCTTAAAACGCGATATCGCATCTCATTTCTATGTTTCGTGGTAAGATATAATATGATTTGCGAAGTGTCATGTATTCCTTGTCCACGCTTCAAATGAATGTAAATGCGACACTTCCTTGCAAGGAAATAGCGTTTGCAGATGTCTACGTATCGTAACAATAGAGTTCTTATGATTCTTAAAATGCGATATCGCATCACATTTCTATGTTTCATGGTAAAATATAATATGATTTGCGGAGTGTTATGTATTCCTCGTCTACACTTCTAATGAATGTGAATGCGACACTTCCTCGCTAGGAAATAGCGTTTGCAGATGTCTACGTATCGTAGCAGTAGATTTCTAATGCTTCTTAAAACGCGATATCGCATCTCATTTCTATGTTTCATGGTAAGATATAATATGATTTGCGAAGTGTTATTTATTCCTCGTCTACACTTCAAATGAATGAAAATGCGACACTTCCTTGCAAGGAAATAGCGTTTGCAAATGTCTACCTATCGCAGAAATAGTGTTCTAATGCTTCTTAAAACGCGATATCGCATCTCATTTCTATGTTTCATGGTAAGATATAATATGATTTGCGAAGTGTTATGTATTCCTCGTCTACATATCAAATGAATGTAAACGCGACACTTCCTTGCAAGGAAATAGCGTTTGCAGATGTCTACGTATCGTAGCACTAGAGTTCTTATGATCCTTAAAACGCGATATCGCATCTCATTTCTATGTTTCATGGTAAGGTATAATATGATTTGCGAAGTGTCATGTATTCCTCGTCTACACTTCAAATGAATATAAATGCGACACTTCCTTGCAAGGAAATAGCGTTTGCAAATGTCTACCTATCGTAGCAATAGTGTTCTAATGCTTCTTAAAACGCGATATCGCATCTCATTTCTATGTATCATGGTAAGATATAATATGATTTGCGAAGTGTCATGTATTCCTCGTCTACACTTCAAATGAATGTAAATGCGACACTTCCTTGCAAGGAAATAGCGTTTGCAAATGTCTACCTATCGTAGCAATAGTGTTCTAATGCTTCTTATAACGCGATATCGCATCTCATTTCTATGTTTCATGGTAAGATATAATATGATTTGCGAAGTGTCATGTATTCCTCGTCTACACATCAACTGAATGCAAATGCGACACTTCCATGCTAGGAAGTAGCGTCTGCAGATGTCTAGGTATCGTAGCAATAGAGTTCTAATGCTTCTTAAAACGCGATATCGCATCTCATTTCTATGTTTCGTGGTAAGATATAATATGATTTGCGAAGTGTCATGTATTCCTTGTCCACGCTTCAAATGAATGTAAATGCGACACTTCCTTGCAAGGAAATAGCGTTTGCAAATGTCTACCTATCGTTGCAATAGTGTTCTAATGCTTCTTAAAACGCGATATCGCATCTCATTTCTATGTATCATGGTAAGATATAATATGATTTGCGAAGTGTCATGTATTCCTCGTCTACACTTCAAATGAATGTAAATGCGACACTTCCTTGCAAGGAAATAGCGTTCGCAAATGTCTACCTATCGTAGCAGTAGTGTTCTAATGCTTCTTATAACGCGATATCGCATCTCATTTCTATGTTTCATGGTAAGATATAATATGATTTGCGAAGTGTTATGTATTCCTCGTCTACACATCAACTGAATGTAAATGCGACACTTCCTTGCTAGGAAGTAGCGTCTGCAGATGTCTAGGTATCGTAGCAATAGAGTTCTAATGCTTCTTAAAACGCGATATCGCATCTCATTTCTATGTTTCATGGTAAGATATAATATGATTTGCGAAGTGTTATTTATTCCTCGTCTACACTTCAAATGAATGAAAATGCGACACTTCCTTGCAAGGAAATAGCGTTTGCAAATGTCTACCTATCGTAGCAATAGTGTTCTAATGCTTCTTAAAACGCGATATCGCATCTCATTTCTATGTTTCATGGTAAGATATAATATGATTTGCGAAGTGTTATTTATTCCTCGTCTACACTTCAAATGAATGTAAATGCGACACTTTCTTGCTAGGAAGTAGCGTTTGCAGATGTCTACGTATCGTAGCAACAGAGTTCTTATGATTCTTAAAACGCGATATCGCATCTCATTTCTATGTTTCATGGTAAGATATAATATGATTTGAGGAGTGTTATGTATTCCTCGTCTACACATCAACTGAATGTAAATGCGACACTTCCTTGCTAGGAAGTAGCGTCTGCAGATGTCTAGGTATCGTAGCAATAGAGTTCTAATGCTTCTTAAAACGCGATATCGCATCTCATTTCTATGTTTCATGGTAAGATATAATATGATTTGCGAAGTGTTATTTATTCCTCGTCTACACTTCAAATGAATGAAAATGCGACACTTCCTTGCAAGGAAATAGCGTTTGCAAATGTCTACCTATCGTAGCAATAGTGTTCTAATGCTTCTTAAAACGCGATATCGCATCTCATTTCTATGTTTCATGGTAAGATATAATATGATTTGCGAAGTGTTATTTATTCCTCGTCTACACTTCAAATGAATGTAAATGCGACACTTTCTTGCTAGGAAGTAGCGTTTGCAGATGTCTACGTATCGTAGCAACAGAGTTCTTATGATTCTTAAAACGCGATATCGCATCTCATTTCTATGTTTCATGGTAAGATATAATATGATTTGAGGAGTGTTATGTATTCCTCGTCTACACATCAACTGAATGTAAATGCGACACTTCCTTGCTAGGAAGTAGCGTCTGCAGATGTCTAGGTATCGTAGCAATAGAGTTCTAATGCTTCTTAAAACGCGATATCGCATCTCATTTCTATGTTTCGTGGTAAGATATAATATGATTTGCGAAGTGTCATGTATTCCTCGTCTACACATCAACTGAATGTAAATGCGACACTTCCATGCTAGGAAGTAGCGTCTGCAGATGTCTAGGTATCGTAGCAATAGAGTTCTAATGCTTCTTAAAACGCGATATCGCATCTCATTTCTATGTTTCGTGGTAAGATATAATATGATTTGCGAAGTGTCATGTATTCCTTGTCCACGCTTCAAATGAATGTAAATGCGACACTTCCTTGCAAGGAAATAGCGTTTGCAGATGTCTACGTATCGTAGCAATAGAGTTCCTGTGATTCTTAAAACGCGATATCGCATCTCATTTCTATGTTTCATGGTAAGATATAATATGATTTGAGGAGTGTTATGTATTCCTCGTCTACACATCAACTGAATGTAAATGCGACACTTCCTTGCTAGGAAGTAGCGTCTGCATATGTCTAGGTATCGTAGCAATAGAGTTCTAATGCTTCTTAAAACGCGATATCGCATCACATTTCCATGTTTCGTGGTAAGATATAATATGATTTGCGAAGTGTCATGTCTTCCTCGTCCACGCTTCAAATGAATGTAAATGCGACACTTCCTTGCAAGGAAATAGCGTTTGCAGATGTCTGCGTATCGTAGCAGTAGAGTTCTAATGCTTCTTAAAACGCGATATCGCATCACATTTCTATGTTTCGTGGTAAGATATAATATGATTTGCGAAGTGTTATGTATTCCTCGTCTACATATCAAATGTATGTAAATGCGACACTTCCTTGCAAGGAAATAGCGTTTGCAGATGTCTACGTATCGTAGCAATAGAGTTCTTATGATCCATAAAACGCGATATCGCATCTCATTTCTATGTTTCATGGTAAGGTATAATATGATTTGCGAAGTGTTATATATCCGCCGTCTACACTTCAAATGAATGTAAATGCGACACTTTCTTGTTAGGAAGTAGCGTCTGCAGATGTCTAGGTATCGTAGCAATAGAGTTCTAATGCTTCTTAAAACGCGATATCGCATCACATTTCTATGTTTCGTGGTAAGATATAATATGATTTGCGAAGTGTCATGTATTCCTCGTCTACATATCAAATGTATGTAAATGCGACACTTCCTTGCAAGGAAATAGCGTTTGCAGATGTCTACGTATCGTAGCAATAGAGTTCTTATGATCCTTAAAACGCGATATCGCATCTCATTTCTATGTTTCATGGTAAGGTATAATATGATTTGCGAAGTGTTATATATCCGCCGTCTACACATCAACTGAATGTAAATGCGACACTTCCTTGCTAGGAAGTAGCGTCTGCATATGTCTAGGTATCGTAGCAATAGAGTTCTAATGCTTCTTAAAACGCGATATCGCATCACATTTCCATGTTTCGTGGTAAGATATAATATGATTTGCGAAGTGTCATGTCTTCCTCGTCCACACTTCAAATGAATGTAAATGCGACACTTCCTTGCAAGGAAATAGCGTTTGCAGATGTCTGCGTATCGTAGCAGTAGAGTTCTAATGCTTCTTAAAACGCGATATCGCATCACATTTCTATGTTTCGTGGTAAGATATAATATGATTTGCGAAGTGTTATGTATTCCTCGTCTACATATCAAATGTATGTAAATGCGACACTTCCTTGCAAGGAAATAGCGTTTGCAGATGTCTAGGTATCGTAGCAATAGAGTTCTAATGCTTCTTAAAACGCGATATCGCTTCACATTTCTATGTTTCATGGTAAGATATAATATGATTTGCGAAGTGCTATTTATTCCTCGTCTACACTTCAAATGAATGAGAATGCGACACTTCCTTGCAAGGAAATAGCGTTTGCAAATGTCTACCTATCGTAGCAATAGTGTTCTAATGCTTCTTAAAACGCGATATCGCATCTCATTTCTATGTTTCATGGTAAGATATAATATGATTTGCGAAGTGTTATGTATTCCTCGTCTACATATCAAATGTATGTAAATGCGACACTTCCTTGCAAGGAAATAGCGTTTGCAGATGTCTACGTATCGTAGCAATAGAGTTCTTATGATCCATGAAACGCGATATCGCATCTCATTTCTATGTTTCATGGTAAGGTATAATATGATTTGCGAAGTTTTATATATCCGCCGTCTACACTTCAAATGAATGTAAATGCGACACTTCCTTGCTAGGAAGTAGCGTCTGCATATGTCTAGGTATCGTAGCAATAGAGTTCTAATGCTTCTTAAAACGCGATATCGCATCTCATTTCTATGTTTCATGGTAAGATATAATATGATTTGCGAAGTGTTATGTATTCCTCGTCTACATATCAAATGTATGTAAATGCGACACTTCCTTGCAAGGAAATAGCGTTTGCAGATGTCTACGTATCGTAGCAATAGAGTTCTTATGATCCATAAAACGCGATATCGCATCTCATTTCTATGTTTCATGGTAAGGTATAATATGATTTGCGAAGTGTTATATATCCGCCGTCTACACTTCAAATGAATGTAAATGCGACACTTACTTGTTAGGAAGTAGCGTCTGCAGATGTCTAGGTATCGTAGCAATAGAGTTCTAATGCTTCTTAAAACGCGATATCGCATCACATTTCTATGTTTCGTGGTAAGATATAATATGATTTGCGAAGTGTTATGTATTCCTCGTCTACATATCAAATGTATGTAAATGCGACACTTCCTTGCAAGGAAATAGCGTTTGCAGATGTCTACGTATCGTAGCAATAGAGTTCTTATGATCCTTAAAACGCGATATCGCATCTCATTTCTATGTTTCATGGTAAGGTATAATATGATTTGCGAAGTGTTATATATCCGCCGTCTACACTTCAAATGAATGTAAATGCGACACTTTCTTGCTAGGAAGTAGCGTCTGCAGATGTCTAGGTATCGTAGCAATAGAGTTCTAATGCTTCTTAAAACGCGATATCGCATCACATTTCTATGTTTCGTGGTAAGATATAATATGATTTGCGAAGTGTCATGTCTTCCTCGTCCACGCTTCAAATGAATGTAAATGCGACACTTCCTTGCAAGGAAATAGCGTTTGCAGATGTCTACGTATCGTAGCAATAGAGTTCTTATGATTCTTAAAACGCGATATCGGATCTCATTTCTATGTTTCATGGTAAGATATAATATGATTTGCGAAGTGTTATGTATTCCTCGTCTACACTTCAAATGAATGTAAATGCGACACTTCTTTGCAAGGAAATAGCGTTTGCAGATGTCTACCTATCGTAGCAATAGTGTTCTAATGCTTCTTAAAACGCGATATCGCATCTCATTTCTATGTTTCATGGTAAGATATAATATGATTTGCGAAGTGTTATGTATTCCTCGTCTACATATCAAATGTACGTAAATGCGACACTTCCTTGCAAGGAAACAGCGTTTGCAGATGTCTACGTATCGTAGCAATAGAGTTCTTATGATCCTTAAAACGCGATATCGCATCTCATTTCTATGTTTCATGGTAAGGTATAATATGATTTGCGAAGTGTTATATATCCGCCGTCTACACTTCAAATGAATGTAAATGCGACACTTTCTTGCTAGGAAGTAGCGTCTGCAGATGTCTAGGTATCGTAGCAATAGAGTTCTAATGCTTCTTAAAACGCGATATCGCATCTCATTTCTATGTTTCATGGTAAGATATAATATGATTTGCGAAGTGTCATGTATTCCTCGTCCACGCTTCAAATGAATGTAAATGCGACACATCCTTGCAAGGAAATAGCGTTTGCAGATGTCTGCGTATCGTAGCAGTAGATTTCTAATGCTTCTTAAAACGGGATATCGCATCTCATTTCTATGTTTCATGGTAAGATATAATATGATTTGCGAAGTGTTATGTACTCCTCGTCTACATATCAAATGAATGTGAATGCGACACTTCCTCGCTAGGAAATAGCGTTTGCAGATGTCTACGTATCGTAGCAATAGAGTTCTTATGATTCTTAAAACGCAATATCGCATCTCATTTCTACGTTTCATGGTAAGATATTATATGATTTGCGAAGTGTCATGTATTCCTCGTCTACCCTTCAAATGAATGTAAATGCGACACTTCCTTGCTAGGAAGTAGCTTCTACAGATGTCTAGGTATCGTAGCAATAGAGTTCTAATGCTTCTTAAAACGCGATATCACATCTCATTTCTATGTTTCGTGGTAAGATATAATATGATTTGCGAAGTGTCATGTATTCCTCGTCCACGCTTCAAATGAATGTGAATGCGACACTTCCTCGCTAGGAAATAGCGTTTGCAGATGTCTACGTATCGTAGCAGTAGAGTTCTAATGCTTCTTAAAACGCGATATCGCATCTCATTTCTATGTTTCATGGTAAGATATAATATGATTTGCGAAGTGTTATTTATTCCTCGTCTACACTTCAAATGAATGAAAATGCGACACTTCCTTGCAAGGAAATAGCGTTTGCAAATGTCTACCTATCGTAGCAATAGTGTTCTAATGCTTCTTAAAACGCGATATCGCATCTCATTTCTATGTTTCATGGTAAGATATAATATGATTTGCGAAGTGTTATGTACTCCTCGTCTACACTTCAAATGAATGTGAATGCGACACTTCCTCGCTAGGAAATAGCGTTTGCAGATGTCTACGTATCGTAGCAATAGAGTTCTTATGATTCTTAAAACGCAATATCGCATCTCATTTCTACGTTTCATGGTAAGATATTATATGATTTGCGAAGTGTCATGTATTCCTCGTCTACCCTTCAAATGAATGTAAATGCGACACTTCCTTGCTAGGAAGTAGCGTCTACAGATGTCTAGGTATCGTAGCAATAGAGTTCTAATGCTTCTTAAAACGCGATATCACATCTCATTTCTATGTTTCGTGGTAAGATATAATATGATTTGCGAAGTGTCATGTATTCCTCGTCCACGCTTCAAATGAATGTGAATGCGACACTTCCTCGCTAGGAAATAGCGTTTGCAGATGTCTACGTATCGTAGCAGTAGAGTTCTAATGCTTCTTAAAACGCGATATCGCTTCTCATTTCTATGTTTCATGGTAAGATATAATATGATTTGCGGTGTGTTATGTATTCCTCGTCTACACTTCAAATGAATGTGAATGCGACACTTCCTCGCTAGGAAATAGCGTTTGCAGATGTCTACGTATCGTAGCAATAGAGTTCTAATGCTTCTTAAAACGAGATATTGCATCTCATTTCTATGTATCATGGTAAGGTATAATATGATTTGCGAAGTGTCATGTATTCCTCGTCTACACTTCAAATGAATGTAAATGCGACACTTCCTTGCAAGGAAATAGCGTTTGCAAATGTCTACCTATCGTAGCAATAGTGTTCTAATGCTTCTTAAAACGCGATATCGCATCTCATTTCTATGTATCATGGTAAGATATAATATGATTTGCGAAGTGTCATGTATTCCTCGTCTACACTTCAAATGAATGTAAATGCGACACTTCCTTGCAAGGAAATAGCGTTTGCAAATGTCTACCTATCGTAGCAATAGTGTTCTAATGCTTCTTATAACGCGATATCGCATCTCATTTCTATGTTTCATGGTAAGATATAATATGATTTGCGTAGTGTTATGTATTCCTCGTCTACACTTCTAATGAATGTGAATGCGACACTTCCTCGCTAGGAAATAGCGTTTGCAGATGTCTACGTATCGTAGCAGTAGATTTCTAATGCTTCTTAAAACGCGATATCGCATCTCATTTCTATGTTTCATGGTAAGATATAATATGATTTGCGAAGTGTTATTTATTCCTCGTCTACACTTCAAATGAATGAAAATGCGACACTTCCTTGCAAGGAAATAGCGTTTGCAAATGTCTACCTATCGCAGCAATAGTGTTCTAATGCTTCTTAAAACGCGATATCGCATCTCATTTCTATGTTTCATGGTAAGATATAATATGATTTGCGAAGTGTTATGTATTCCTCGTCTACATATCAAATGAATGTAAACGCGACACTTCCTTGCAAGGAAATAGCGTTTGCAGATGTCTACGTATCGTAGCACTAGAGTTCTTATGATCCTTAAAACGCGATATCGCATCTCATTTCTATGTTTCATGGTAAGGTATAATATGATTTGCGAAGTGTCATGTATTCCTCGTCTACACTTCAAATGAATGTAAATGCGACACTTCCTTGCAAGGAAATAGCGTTTGCAAATGTCTACCTATCGTAGCAATAGTGTTCTAATGCTTCTTAAAACGCGATATCGCATCTCATTTCTATGTATCATGGTAAGATATAATATGATTTGCGAAGTGTCATGTATTCCTCGTCTACACTTCAAATGAATGTAAATGCGACACTTCCTTGCAAGGAAATAGCGTTTGCAAATGTCTACCTATCGTAGCAATAGTGTTCTAATGCTTCTTATAACGCGATATCGCATCTCATTTCTATGTTTCATGATAAGATATAATATGATTTGCGAAGTGCTATGTATTCCTCGTCTACACATCAACTGAATGTAAATGCGACACTTCCTTGCTAGGAAGTAGCGTCTGCAGATGTCTAGGTATCGTAGCAATAGAGTTCTAATGCTTCTTAAAACGCGATATCGCATCTCATTTCTATGTTTCGTGGTAAGATATAATATGATTTGCGAAGTGTCATGTATTCCTTGTCCACGCTTCAAATGAATGTAAATGCGACACTTCCTTGCAAGGAAATAGCGTTTGCAGATGTCTACGTATCGTAGCAATAGAGTTCCTGTGATACTTAAAACGCGATATCGCATCTCATTTCTATGTTTCATGGTAAGATATAATATGATTTGAGGAGTGTTATGTATTCCTCGTCTACACATCAACTGAATGTAAATGCGACACTTCCTTGCTAGGAAGTAGCGTCTGCATATGTCAAGGTATCGTAGCAATAGAGTTCTAATGCTTCTTAAAACGCGATATCGCATCACATTTCTATGTTTCGCGGTAAGATATAATATGATTCGCGAAGTGTCATGTATTCCTCGTCCACGCTTCAAATGAATGTAAATGCGACACTTCCTTGGAAGGAAATAGCGTTTGCAGATGTCTACGTATCGTAGCAATAGAGTTCTAATGCTTCCTAAAACGCGATATCGCATCTCATTTCTATGTTTCGTGGTAAGATATAATATGATTTGCGAAGTGTCATGTATTCCTTGTCCACGCTTCAAATGAATGTAAATGCGACACTTCCTTGCAAGGAAATAGCGTTTGCAGAGATCTACGTATTGTAGCAATAGAGTTCTTATGATTCTTAAAACGCGATATCGCATCTCATTTCTACGTTTCATGGTAACATATAATATGATTTGCGAAGTGTCATGTATTCCTCGTCTACCCTTCAAATGAATGTAAATGCGACACTTCCTTGCTAGGAAGTAGCGTCTGCAGATGTCTAGGTATCGTAGCAATAGAGTTCTAATGCTTCTTAAAACGCGATATCGCATCTCATTTCTATGTTTCGTTGTAAGATATAATATGATTTGCGAAGTGTCATGTATTCCTCGTCAACACTTCAAATGAATGTGAATGCGACACTTCCTCGCTAGGAAATAGCGTTTGCCGATGTCTACGTATCGTAGCAGTAGAGTTCTAATGCTTCTTAAAACGCGATATCGCATCTCATTTCTATGTTTCATGGTAAGATATAATATGATTTGCGAAGTGTTATTTATTCCTCGTCTACACTTCAAATGAATGAAAATGCGACACTTCCTTGCAAGGAAATAGCGTTTGCAAATGTCTACCTATCGCAGCAATAGTGTTCTAATGCTCCTTAAAACGCGATATCGCATCTCATTTCTATGTTTCATGGTAAGATATAATATGATTTGCGAAGTGTTATGTATTCCTCGTCTACATATCAAATGAATGTAAATGCGACACTTCCTTGCAAGGAAATAGCGTTTGCAGATGTCTACGTATCGTAGCAATAGAGTTCTTATGATCCTTAAAACGCGATATCGCATCTCATTTCTATGTTTCATGGTAAGGTATAATATGATTTGCGAAGTGTTATATATCCGTCGTCTACTCTTCAAATGAATGTAAATGCGACACTTTCTTGCTAGGAAGTAGCGTTTGCAGATGTCTACGTATCGTAGCAACAGAGTTCTTATGATTCTTAAAACGCGATATCGCATCTCATTTCTATGTTTCATGGTAAGATATAATATGATTTGCGAAGTGTCATGTATTCCTCGTCTACACATCAACTGAATGTAAATGCGACACTTCCATGCTAGGAAGAAGCGTCTGCAGATGTCTAGGTATCGTAGCAATAGAGTTCTAATGCTTCTTAAAACGCGATATCGCATCTCATTTCTATGTTTCATGGTAAGATATAATATGATTTGAGGAGTGTTATGTATTCCTCGTCTACACATCAACTGAATGTAAATGCGACACTTCCTTGCTAGGAAGTAGCGTCTGCATATGTCTAGGTATCGTAGCAATAGAGTTCTAATGCTTCTTAAAACGCGATATCGCATCACATTTCTATGTTTCGTGGTAAGATATAATATGATTCGCGAAGTGTCATGTATTCCTCGTCCACGCTTCAAATGAATGTAAATGCGACACTTCCTTGCAAGGAAATAGCGTTTGCAGATGTCTACGTATCGTAGCAATAGAGTTCTTATGATCCTTAAAACGCGATATCGCATCTCATTTCTATGTTTCATGGTAAGGTATAATATGATTTGCGAAGTGTTATATATCCGTTGTCTACACTTCAAATGAATGTAAATGCGACACTTTCTTGCTAGGAAGTAGCGTCTGCATATGTCTAGGTATCGTAGCAATAGAGTTCTAATGCTTCTTAAAACGCGATATCGCATCACATTTCTATGCTTCGTGGTAAGATATAACATGATTCGCGAAGTGTCATGTATTCCTCGTCCACGCTTCAAATGAATGTAAATGCGACACTTCCTTGGAAGGAAATAGCGTTTGCAGATGTCTACCTATCGTAGCAATAGTGTTCTAATGCTTCTTATAACGCGATATCGCATCTCATTTCTATGTTTCATGGTAAGATATAATATGATTTGCGAAGTGTTATGTATTCCTCGTCTACACATCAACTGAATGTAAATGCGACACTTCCTTGCTAGGAAGTAGCGTCTGCAGATGTCTAGGTATCGTAGCAATAGAGTTCTAATGCTTCTTAAAACGCGATATCGCATCTCATTTCTATGTTTCGTGGTAAGATATAATATGATTTGCGAAGTGTCATGTATTCCTCGTCTACACATCAACTGAATGTAAATGCGACACTTCCATGCTAGGAAGTAGCGTCTGCAGATGTCTAGGTATCGTAGCAATAGAGTTCTAATGCTTCTTAAAACGCGATATCGCATCTCATTTCTATGTTTCGTGGTAAGATATAATATGATTTGCGAAGTGTCATGTATTCCTTGTCCACGCTTCAAATGAATGTAAATGCGACACTTCCTTGCAAGGAAATAGCGTTTGCAGATGTCTACGTATCGTAACAATAGAGTTCTTATGATTCTTAAAACGCGATATCGCATCACATTTCTATGTTTCATGGTAAAATATAATATGATTTGCGGAGTGTTATGTATTCCTCGTCTACACTTCAAATGAATGTGAATGCGACACTTCCTCGCTAGGAAATAGCGTTTGCAGATGTCTACGTATCGTAGCAGTAGATTTCTAATGCTTCTTAAAACGCGATATCGCATCTCATTTCTATGTTTCATGGTAAGATATAATATGATTTGCGAAGTGTTATTTATTCCTCGTCTGCACTTCAAATGAATGAAAATGCGACACTTCCTTGCAAGGAAATAGCGTTTGCAAATGTCTACCTATCGCAGCAATAGTGTTCTAATGCTTCTTAAAACGCGATATCGCATCTCATTTCTATGTTTCATGGTAAGATATAATATGATTTGCGAAGTGTTATGTATTCCTCGTCTACATATCAAATGAATGTAAATGCGACACTTCCTTGCAAGGAAATAGCGTTTGCAGATGTCTACGTATCGTAGCAATAGAGTTCTTATGATCCTTAAAACGCGATATCGCATCTCATTTCTATGTTTCATGGTAAGGTATAATATGATTTGCGAAGTGTCATGTATTCCTCGTCTACACTTCAAATGAATGTAAATGCGACACTTCCTTGCAAGGAAATAGCGTTTGCAGATGTCTACGTATCGTAGCAGTAGATTTCTAATGCTTCTTAAAACGCGATATCGCATCTCATTTCTATGTTTCATGGTAAGATATAATATGATTTGCGAAGTGTTATTTATTCCTCGTCTGCACTTCAAATGAATGAAAATGCGACACTTCCTTGCAAGGAAATAGCGTTTGCAAATGTCTACCTATCGTAGCAATAGTGTTCTAATGCTTCTTAAAACGCGATATCGCATCTCATTTCTATGTTTCATGGTAAGATATAATATGATTTGCGAAGTGTTATGTATTCCTCGTCTACATATCAAATGAATGTAAATGCGACACTTCCTTGCAAGGAAATAGCGTTTGCAGATGTGTACGTATCGTTGCAATAGAGTTCTTATGATCCTTAAAACGCGATATCGCATCTCATTTCTATGTTTCATGGTAAGGTATAATATGATTTGCGAAGTGTTATATATCCGTCGTCTACACTTCAAATGAATGTAAATGCGACACTTTCTTGCTAGGAAGTAGCGTTTGCAGACGTCTACGTATCGTAGCAACAGAGTTCTTATGATTCTTAAAACGCGATATCGCATCTCATTTCTATGTTTCATGGTAAGATATAATATGATTTGAGGAGTGTTATGTATTCCTCGTCTACACATCAACTGAATGTAAATGCGACACTTCCTTGCTAGGAAGTAGCGTCTGCAGATGTCTAGGTATCGTAGCAATAGAGTTCTAATGCTTCTTAAAACGTGATATCGCATCTCATTTCTATGTTTCGTGGTAAGATATAATATGATTTGCGAAGTGTCATGTATTCCTCGTCTACACATCAACTGAATGTAAATGCGACACTTCCATGCTAGGAAGTAGCGTCTGCAGATGTCTAGGTATCGTAGCAATAGAGTTCTAATGCTTCTTAAAACGCGATATCGCATCTCATTTCTATGTTTCGTGGTAAGATATAATATGATTTGCGAAGTGTCATGTATTCCTTGTCCACGCTTCAAATGAATGTAAATGCGACACTTCCTTGCAAGGAAATAGCGTTTGCAGATGTCTACGTATCGTAGCAATAGGGTTCTAATGCTTCTTAAAACGCGATATCGCATCTCATTTCTATGTTTCATGGTAAGATGTAATATGATTTGCGATGTGTTATGTATTCCTCGTCTACACATCAACTGAATGTAAATGCGACACTTCCTTGCAAGGAAATAGCGTTTGCAGATGTCTAGGTATCGTAGCAATAGAGTTCTAACGCTTCTTAAAACGCGATATCGCATCTCATTTCTATGTTTCGTGGTAAGATATAATATGATTTGCGGAGTGTTATGTATTCCTCGTCTACACTTCAAATGAATGTGAATGCGACACTTCCTCGCTAGGAAATAGCGTTTGCAGATGTCTACGTATCGTAGCAATAGATTTCTTATGATTCTTAAAACGCAATATCGCATCTCATTTCTACGTTTCATGGTAAGATATTATATGATTTGCGAAGTGTCATGTATTCCTCGTCTACACATCAACTGAATGTAAATGCGACACTTCCTTGCAAGGAAATAGCGTTTGCAGATGTCTACGTATCGTAGCAATAGAGTTCTTATGATTCTTAAAACGCGATATCGCATCTCATTTCTACGTTTCATGGTAAGATATTATATGATTTGCGAAGTGTCATGTATTCCTCGTCTACCCTTCAAATGAATGTAAATGCGACACTTCCTTGCTAGGAAGTAGCGTCTGCAGATGTCTAGGTATCGTAGCAATAGAGTTCTAATGCTTCTTAAAACGCGATATCGCATCTCATTTCTATGTTTCGTGGTAAGATATAATATGATTTGCGAAGTGTCATGTATTCCTCGTCCACGCTTCAAATGAATGTAAATGCGACACTTCCTTGCAAGGAAATAGCGTTTGCAGATATCTACGTATCGTAGCAATAGAGTTCTTGTGATTCTTAAAACGCGATATCGGATCTCATTTCTATGTTTCATGGTAAGATATAATATGATTTGCGAAGTGTTATGTATTCCTCGTCTACACTTCAAATGAATGTAAATGCGACACTTCTTTGCAAGGAAATAGCGTTTGCAGATGTCTACGTATCGTAACAATAGAGTTCTTATGATTCTTAAAACGCGATATCGCATCACATTTCTATGTTTCATGGTAAAATATAATATGATTTGCGGAGTGTTATGTATTCCTCGTCAACACTTCAAATGAATGTGAATGCGACACTTCCTCGCTAGGAAATAGCGTTTGCCGATGTCTACGTATCGTAGCAGTAGAGTTCTAATGCTTCTTAAAACGCGATATCGCATCTCATTTCTATGTTTCATGGTAAGATATAATATGATTTGCGAAGTGTTATTTATTCCTCGTCTACACTTCAAATGAATGAAAATGCGACACTTCCTTGCAAGGAAATAGCGTTTGCAAATGTCTACCTATCGCAGCAATAGTGTTCTAATGCTTCTTAAAACGCGATATCGCATCTCATTTCTATGTTTCATGGTAAGATATAATATGATTTGCGAAGTGTTATGTATTCCTCGTCTACATATCAAATGAATGTAAATGCGACACTTCCTTGCAAGGAAATAGCGTTTGCAGATGTCTACGTATCGTAGCAATAGAGTTCTTATGATCCTTAAAACGCGATATCGCATCTCATTTCTATGTTTCATGGTAAGGTATAATATGATTTGCGAAGTGTTATATATCCGTCGTCTACACTTCAAATGAATGTAAATGCGACACTTTCTTGCTAGGAAGTAGCGTTTGCAGATGTCTACGTATCGTAGCAACAGAGTTCTTATGATTCTTAAAACGCGATATCGCATCTCATTTCTATGTTTCATGGTAAGATATAATATGATTTGCGAAGTGTCATGTATTCCTCGTCTACACATCAACTGAATGTAAATGCGACACTTCCATGCTAGGAAGAAGCGTCTGCAGATGTCTAGGTATCGTAGCAATAGAGTTCTAATGCTTCTTAAAACGCGATATCGCATCTCATTTCTATGTTTCATGGTAAGATATAATATGATTTGAGGAGTGTTATGTATTCCTCGTCTACACATCAACTGAATGTAAATGCGACACTTCCTTGCTAGGAAGTAGCGTCTGCATATGTCTAGGTATCGTAGCAATAGAGTTCTAATGCTTCTTAAAACGCGATATCGCATCACATTTCTATGTTTCGTGGTAAGATATAATATGATTCGCGAAGTGTCATGTATTCCTCGTCCACGCTTCAAATGAATGTAAATGCGACACTTCCTTGCAAGGAAATAGCGTTTGCAGATGTCTACGTATCGTAGCAATAGAGTTCTTATGATCCTTAAAACGCGATATCGCATCTCATTTCTATGTTTCATGGTAAGGTATAATATGATTTGCGAAGTGTTATATATCCGTCGTCTACACTTCAAATGAATGTAAATGCGACACTTTCTTGCTAGGAAGTAGCGTCTGCATATGTCTAGGTATCGTAGCAATAGAGTTCTAATGCTTCTTAAAACGCGATATCGCATCACATTTCTATGTTTCATGGTAAGGTATAATATGATTTGCGAAGTGTTATATATCCGTCGTCTACACTTCAAATGAATGTAAATGCGACACTTTCTTGCTAGGAAGTAGCGTTTGCAGATGTCTACGTATCGTAGCAACAGAGTTCTTATGATTCTTAAAACGCGATATCGCGTCTCATTTCTATGTTTCATGGTAAGATATAATATGATTTGAGGAGTGTTATGTATTCCTCGTCTACACATCAACTGAATGTAAATGCGACACTTCCTTGCTAGGAAGTAGCGTCTGCAGATGTCTAGGTATCGTGGCAATAGAGTTCTAATGCTTCTTAAAACGCGATATCGCATCTCATTTCTATGTTTCGTGGTAAGATATAATATGATTTGCGAAGTGTCATGTATTCCTCGTCTACACATCAACTGAATGTAAATGCGACACTTCCATGCTAGGAAGTAGCGTCTGCAGATGTCTAGGTATCGTAGCAATAGAGTTCTAATGCTTCTTAAAACGCGATATCGCATCTCATTTCTATGTTTCGTGGTAAGATATAATATGATTTGCGAAGTGTCATGTATTCCTTGTCCACGCTTCAAATGAATGTAAATGCGACACTTCCTTGCAAGGAAATAGCGTTTGCAGATGTCTACGTATCGTAGCAATAGAGTTCTAATGCTTCTTAGAACGCGATATCGCATCTCATTTCTATGTTTCATGGTAAGATGTAATATGATTTGCGATGTGTTATGTATTCCTCGTCTACACATCAACTGAATGTAAATGCGACACTTCCTTGCAAGGAAATAGCGTTTGCAGATGTCTAGGTATCGTAGCAATAGAGTTCTAACGCTTCTTAAAACGCGATATCGCATCTCATTTCTATGTTTCGTGGTAAGATATAATATGATTTGCGAAGTGTCATGTATTCCTTGTCCACGCTTCAAATGAATGTAAATGCGACACTTCCTTGCAAGGAAATAGCGTTTGCAGATGTCTACGTATCGTAGCAATAGAGTTCCTGTGATTCTTAAAACGCGATATCGGATCTCATTTCTATGTTTCATGGTAAGATATAATATGATTTGAGGAGTGTTATGTATTCCTCGTCTACACATCAACTGAATGTAAATGCGACACTTCCTTGCTAGGAAGTAGCGTCTGCAGATGTCTACGTATCGTAGCAATAGAGTTCTAATGCTTCTTAAAACGAGATATTGCATCTCATTTCTATGTATCATGGTAAGGTATAATATGAATTGCGAAGTGTCATGTATACCTCGTCTACACTTCAAATGAATGTAAATGCGACACTTCCTTGCAAGGAAATAGCGTTTGCAAATGTCTACCTATCGTAGCAATAGTGTTCTAATGCTTCTTAAAACGCGATATCGCATCTCATTTCTATGTATCATGGTAAGATATAATATGATTTGCGAAGTGTCATGTATTCCTCGTCTACACTTCAAATGAATGTAAATGCGACACTTCCTTGCAAGGAAATAGCGTTTGCAAATGTCTACCTATCGTAGCAATAGTGTTCTAATGCTTCTTATAACGCGATATCGCATCTCATTTCTATGTTTCATGGTAAGATATAATATGATTTGCGAAGTGTTATGTATTCCTCGTCTACACATCAACTGAATGTAAATGCGACACTTCCTTGCTAGGAAGTAGCGTCTGCAGATGTCTAGGTATCGTAGCAATAGAGTTCTAATGCTTCTTAAAACGCGATATCGCATCTCATTTCTATGTTTCGTGGTAAGATATAATATGATTTGCGAAGTGTCATGTATTCCTTGTCCACGCTTCAAATGAATGTAAATGCGACACTTCCTTGCAAGGAAATAGCGTTTGCAGATGTCTACGTATCGTAGCAATAGAGTTCTAATGCTTCTTAAAACGCGATATCGCATCTCATTTCTATGTTTCATGGTAAGATGTAATATGATTTGCGATGTGTTATGTATTCCTCGTCTACACATCAACTGAATGTAAATGCGACACTTCCTTGCAAGGAAATAGCGTTTGCAGATGTCTAGGTATCGTAGCAATAGAGTTCTAACGCTTCTTAAAACGCGATATCGCATCTCATTTCTATGTTTCGTGGTAAGATATAATATGATTTGCGAAGTGTCATGTATTCCTTGTCCACGCTTCAAATGAATGTAAATCCGACACTTCCTTGCAAGGAAATAGCGTTTGCAGATGTCTACGTATCGTAGCAATAGAGTTCCTGTGATTCTTAAAACGCGATATCGGATCTCATTTCTATGTTTCATGGTAAGGTATAATATGATTTGCGAAGTGTTATGTATTCCTCGTCTACACATCAAATGAATGTAAATGCGGCACTTCTTTGCAAGGAAATAGCGTTTGCAGATGTCTACGTATCGTAACAATAGAGTTCTTATGATTCATAAAACGCGATATCGCATCACATTTCTATGTTTCATGGTAAAATATAATATGATTTGCGGAGTGTTATGTATTCCTCGTCTACACTTCAAATGAATGTGAATGCGACACTTCCTCGCTAGGAAATAGCGTTTGCAGATGTCTACGTATCGTAGCAATAGAGTTCTTATGATTCTTAAAACGCAATATCGCATCTCATTTCTACGTTTCATGGTAAGATATTATATGATTTGCGAAGTGTCATGTATTCCTCGTCTACCCTTCAAATGAATGTGAATGCGACACTTCCTCGCTAGGAAATAGCGTTTGCAGATTTCTACGTATCGTAGCAATAGAGTTCTTATGATTCTTAAAACGCAATATCGCATCTCATTTCTACGTTTCATGGTAAGATATTATATGATTTGCGAAGTGTCATGTATTCCTCGTCTACCCTTCAAATGAATGTAAATGCGACACTTCCTTGCTAGGAAGTAGCGTCTGCAGATGTCTACGTATAGTAGCAATAGAGTTCTAATTCTTCTTAAAACGCGATATCGCATCTCATTTCTATGTTTCATGGTAAGATATAATATGATTTGCGAAGTGTTATTTATTCCTCGTCTACACTTCAAATGAATGAAAATGCGACACTACCTTGCAAGGAAATAGCGTTTGCAAATGTCTACCTATCGTAGCAATAGTGTTCTAATGCTTCTTAAAACGCGATATCGCATCACATTTCTATGTTTCGTGGTAAGATATAATATGATTCGCGAAGTGTCATGTATTCCTTGTCCACGCTTCAAATGAATGTAAATGCGACACTTCCTTGCAAGGAAATAGCGTTTGCAGATGTCTACGTATCGTAGCAATAGAGTTCCTGTGATTCTTAAAACGCGATATCGGATCTCATTTCTATGTTTCATGGTAAGATATAATATGATTTGCGAAGTGTTATGTATTCCTCGTCTACACATCAAATGAATGTAAATGCGACACTTCTTTGCAAGGAAATAGCGTTTGCAGATGTCTACGTATCGTAACAATAGAGTTCTTATGATTCATAAAACGCGATATCGCATCACATTTCTATGTTTCATGGTAAAATATAATATGATTTGCGGAGTGTTATGTATTCCTCGTCTACACTTCAAATGAATGTGAATGCGACACTTCCTCGCTAGGAAATAGCGTTTGCAGATGTCTACGTATCGTAGCAATAGAGTTCTTATGATTCTTAAAACGCAATATCGCATCTCATTTCTACGTTTCATGGTAAGATATTATATGATTTGCGAAGTGTCATGTATTCCTCGTCTACCCTTCAAATGAATGTGAATGCGACACTTCCTCGCTAGGAAATAGCGTTTGCAGATTTCTACGTATCGTAGCAATAGAGTTCTTATGATTCTTAAAACGCAATATCGCATCTCATTTCTACGTTTCATGGTAAGATATTATATGATTTGCGAAGTGTCATGTATTCCTCGTCTACCCTTCAAATGAATGTAAATGCGACACTTCCTTGCTAGGAAGTAGCGTCTGCAGATGTCTACGTATCGTAGCAATAGAGTTCTAATGCTTCTTAAAACGCGATATCGCATCTCATTTCTATGTTTCATGGTAAGATATAATATGATTTGCGAAGTGTTATTTATTCCTCGTCTACATTTCAAATGAATGAAAATGCGACACTACCTTGCAAGGAAATAGCGTTTGCAAATGTCTACCTATCGTAGCAATAGTGTTCTAATGCTTCTTAAAACGCGATATCGCATCTCATTTCTATGTTTCATGGTAAGATATAATATGATTTGCGAAGTGTTATGTATTCCTCGTCTACACATCAAATGAATGTAAATGCGACACTTCCTTGCTAGGAAGTAGCGTCTGCAGATGTCTACGTATCGTAGCAATAGAGTTCTAATGCTTCTTAAAACGCGATATCACATCACATTTCTATGTTTCGTGGTAAGATATAATATGATTCGCGAAGTGTCATGTATTCCTCGTCCACGCTTCAAATGAATGTAAATGCGACACTTCCTTGCAAGGAAATAGCGTTTGCAGATGTCTACGTATCGTAGCAATAGAGTTCTTATGATCCTTAAAGCGCGATATCGCATCACATTTCTATGTTTCGTGGTAAGATATAATATGATTCGCGAAGTGTCATGTATTCCTCGTCCACGCTTCAAATGAATGTAAATGCGACACTTCCTTGGAAGGAAATAGCGTTTGCAGATGTCTACGTATCGTAGCAATAGAGTTCTAATGCTTCTTAAAACGCGATATCGCATCTCATTTCTATGTATCATGGTAAGGTATAATATGATTTGCGAAGTGTCATGTATTCCTCGTCTACACTTCAAATGAATGTAAATGCGACACTTCCTTGCAAGGAAATAGCGTTTGCAAATGTCTACTGTCACGTCCCGAGGTGCGGTTGCGCTCGCAACGGTGGCACAAAGTCGTAACCGTTCCCGAAAATAACGCGAATTGCGTCCGGACCGGGTTCGTTGGCGTTTCGGACTCGATAAAACGGTAATCAACACTAAACTTACCTTGCGAAGGCTTGATTCCGCTGTCTGATTTCTCTTTCCAGGTACCTGGAGCGCCTTGGATCCGCAACCGGGATGGCGGCGGCGTACGGCTGGAACGGAGGTACGTCTACGGGAATAAGCGTCCAGGCGGGTTGACTCCGGCTGGCAGGTATCGGCGTTTGGCCCTGACGATTGGCGACTCGTACGGGTCGTGCGGCGAAGGAAACCTCCTTCACAGGAACCAGGACTCGAACGTAGGAAATTGACTATTCTGGTGCATCACCCACGTATTCCCGAGCGAGACGACGAATAAACTCTCTCCTCCCCGCGCGTCGTGTACGCTTTGTCGGAGGTGCAAGGCTCATCGAGAATACTTGAACTTCGGTTGAATACGGCACGGCTAAGCGTTGGTTCGCTCTAGCTTACCGGGATCGACCTGGGCGCAAGATATTCTGTACACGGTAGAAGTGAGGATGGAGCAACTAAGCGCTGGTTCGCTCTAGTCGTCGAGCCTCAAGACTATCGTAGATGAGATATAGAATTAGAATAATCGCGAGCGTACCCGTGGATTAGAATTAAGGAATTGTATTTGAACTCGAATAAAGATACTTTGAATCTGGTAAAAATAAACTATATTCTATGATTTCACTATACTAGATACACTTGACTAAATTCTAAGTTACTGACTAGCGATTACAATGAGAATTAGAAATAGTATAAAGTATCGAATGGACTCCGCTATGGGAGTATGGATAGAGACGAATGCATTAGAGCTAATTGCTCGTTGCGAATGAGCCTATTGCTCGGATCGGAAGTGCATCGTTCGGATGCTGGATTAGAACTCCTCGGTTCGGAGATGAGATACGAACTCTCCAGTTCGGAGATGAGTTAGGAACTCTCCCGTTCGGAGGTGAGATACGAACTGACTCTCGGATCTCTCGTCCGCGACCTCCTCGGGTCGCGCGGTGCGCGAGTCGCTGGGCCCTCGCGGTGGGGCGGACCGTCGGAGTAGGGCGGCCGCTCGGCCCCCGTGGTGGGGCGGCCGTTCGGAGTGGGGCGCGGCCCGCGTTAAGCGTGAGCCGCGAGCGTCGAGTGTGCGCGCGAGTGCACGGAACATAGCCGTGCATGAATGAAATATATACATATATTCACTTAAATCTAGGTGTGTGTTGGTGTGTATGTACATAGGTGAGTAGAGTCCTTATTCTAATCCCACATGTACGAGAAGTACGTATAGGGCTTCGTGATCGCTGGGGATTCGACCCAGTATGTGTCGGAGAGCTCCTCGCCCTCGTAATACGGGGTGAAGTCCTCCCCCTCGTGTGTGGAGATCGCGCGTGGGCGCGGCATGCTGCATCCTTCTTCCCTCTCGTACCTTTGTCTCCTTCTGTAAGGACGGCGAGACGGCGGGTGGCCCGTGTGCAGGGGCTCCGGATACGGATGCTGGGGATGATGAGGTGGACGCCGGAGGGTGGCAGGCGGTACGCCTGACGTTACACTACCTATCGTAGCAATAGTGTTCTAATGCTTCTTAAAACGCGATATCGCATCTCATTTCTATGTATCATGGTAAGATATAATATGATTTGCGAAGTGTCATGTATTCCTCGTCTACACTTCAAATGAATGTAAATGCGACACTTCCTTGCAAGGAAATAGCGTTTGCAAATGTCTACCTATCGTAGCAATAGTGTTCTAATGCTTCTTATAACGCGATATCGCATCTCATTTCTATGTTTCATGGTAAGGTATAATATGATTTGCGAAGTGTTATATATCCGTCGTCTACACTTCAAATGAATGTAAATGCGACACTTTCTTGCTAGGAAGTAGCGTTTGCAGACGTCTACGTATCGTAGCAACAGAGTTCTTATGATTCTTAAAACGCGATATCGCGTCTCATTTCTATGTTTCATGGTAAGATATAATATGATTTGAGGAGTGTTATGTATTCCTCGTCTACACATCAACTGAATGTAAATGCGACACTTCCTTGCTAGGAAGTAGCGTCTGCAGATGTCGAGGTATCGTAGCAATAGAGTTCTAATGCTTCTTAAAACGCGATATCGCATCTCATTTCTATGTTTCGTGGTAAGATATAATATGATTTGCGAAGTGTCATGTATTCCTCGTCTACACATCAACTGAATGTAAATGCGACACTTCCATGCTAGGAAGTAGCGTCTGCAGATGTCTAGGTATCGTTGCAATAGAGTTCTAATGCTTCTTAAAACGCGATATCGCATCTCATTTCTATGTTTCGTGGTAAGATATAATATGATTTGCGAAGTGTCATGTATTCCTTGTCCACGCTTCAAATGAATGTAAATGCGACACTTCCTTGCAAGGAAATAGCGTTTGCAGATGTCTACGTATCGTAGCAATAGAGTTCCTGTGATTCTTAAAACGCGATATCGGATCTCATTTCTATGTTTCATGGTAAGATATAATATGATTTGCGAAGTGTTATGTATTCCTCGTCTACACATCAAATGAATGTAAATGCGACACTTCTTTGCAAGGAAATAGCGTTTGCAGATGTCTACGTATCGTAACAATAGGGTTCTTATGATTCATAAAACGCGATATCGCATCACATTTCTATGTTTCATGGTAAAATATAATATGATTTGCGGAGTGTTATGTATTCCTCGTCTACACTTCAAATGAATGTGAATGCGACACTTCCTCGCTAGGAAATAGCGTTTGCAGATGTCTACGTATCGTAGCAATAGATTTCTTATGATTCTTAAAACGCAATATCGCATCTCATTTCTACGTTTCATGGTAAGATATTATATGATTTGCGAAGTGTCATGTATTCCTCGTCTACCCTTCAAATGAATGTGAATGCGACACTTCCTCGCTAGGAAATAGCGTTTGCAGATTTCTACGTATCGTAGCAATAGAGTTCTTATGATTCTTAAAACGCAATATCGCATCTCATTTCTGCGTTTCATGGTAAGATATTATATGATTTGCGAAGTGTCATGTATTCCTCGTCTACCCTTCAAATGAATGTAAATGCGACACTTCCTTGCTAGGAAGTAGCGTCTGCAGATGTCTACGTATCGTAGCAATAGAGTTCTAATGCTTCTTAAAACGCGATATCGCATCTCATTTCTATGTTTCATGGTAAGATATAATATGATTTGCGAAGTGTTATTTATTCCTCGTCTACACTTCAAATGAATGAAAATGCGACACTACCTTGCAAGGAAATAGCGTTTGCAAATGTCTACCTATCGTAGCAATAGTGTTCTAATGCTTCTTAAAACGCGATATCGCATCTCATTTCTATGTTTCATGGTAAGATATAATATGATTTGCGATGTGTTATGTATTCCTCGTCTACACTTCAAACGAATGTAAATGCGACACTTCCTTGCAAGGAAATAGCGTTTGCAGATGTCTACGTATCGTAGCAATAGAGTTCTAATGCTTCTTAAAACGAGATATTGCATCTCATTTCTATGTATCATGGTAAGGTATAATATGATTTGCGAAGTGTCATGTATTCCTCGTCTACACTTCAAATGAATGTAAATGCGACACTTCCTTGCAAGGAAATAGCGTTTGCAGATGTCTACGTATCGTAGCAATAGAGTTCTTATGATTCTTAACACCCGATATCGCATCTCATTTCTACGTTTCATGGTAAGATATTATATGACTTGCGAAGTGTCATGTATTCCTCGTCTACCCTTCAAATGAATGTAAATGCGACACTTCCTTGCTAGGAAGTAGCGTTTGCAGATGTCTACGTATCGTAGCAGTAGAGTTCTAATGCTTCTTAAAACGCGATATCGCATCTCATTTCTATGTTTCATGGTAAGATATAATATGATTTGCGAAGTGTTATTTATTCCTCGTCTACACTTCAAATGAATGAAAATGCGACACTTCCTTGCAAGGAAATAGCGTTTGCAAATGTCTACCTATCGTAGCAATAGTGTTCTAATGCTTCTTAAAACGCGATATCGCATCTCATTTCTATGTTTCATGGTAAGATATAATATGATTTGCGAAGTGTTATGTACTCCTCGTCTACATATCAAATGAATGTAAATGCGACACTTCCTTGCAAGGAAATAGCGTTTGCAGATGTCTACGTATCGTAGCAATAGAGTTCTAATGCTTCTTAAAACGCGATATCGCATCTCATTTCTATGTTTCATGGTAAGATATAATATGATTTGCGATGTGTTATGTATTCCTCGTCTACACTTCAAACGAATGTAAATGCGACACTTCCTTGCAAGGAAATAGCGTTTGCAGATGTCTACGTATCGTAGCAATAGAGTTCTAATGCTTCTTAAAACGAGATATCGCATCTCATTTCTATGTTTCATGGTAAGATATAATATGATTTGCGAAGTGTTATGTATTCCTCGTCTACACATCAACTGAATGTAAATGCGACACTTCCTTGCTAGGAAGTAGCGTCTGCAGATGTCTAGGTATCGTAGCAATAGAGTTCTAATGCTTCTTAAAACGCGATATCGCATCTCATTTCTATGTTTCGTGGTAAGACATAATATGATTTGCGAAGTGTCATGTATTCCTCGTCTACACATCAACTGAATATAAATGCGACACTTCCATGCTAGGAAGTAGCGTCTGCAGATGTCTAGGTGTCGTAGCAATAGAGTTCTAATGCTTCTTAAAACGCGATATCGCATCTCATTTCTATGTTTCGTGGTAAGATATAATATGATTTGCGAAGTGTCATGTATTCCTCGTCTACACATCAACTGAATGTAAATGCGACACTTCCATGCTAGGAAATAGCGTCTGCAGATGTCTAGGTATCGTAGCAATAGAGTTCTAATGCTTCTTAAAACGCGATATCGCATCTCATTTCTATGTTTCGTGGTAAGATATAATATGATTTGCGAAGTGTCATGTATTCCTTGTCCACGCTTCAAATGAATGTAAATGCGACACTTCCTTGCAAGGAAATAGCGTTTGCAGATGTCTACGTATCGTAGCAATAGAGTTCTTGTGATTCTTAAAACGCGATATCGCATCTCATTTCTATGTTTCATGGTAAGATATAATATGATATGAGGAGTGTTATGTATTCCACGTCTACACATCAACTGAATGTAAATGCGACACTTCCTTGCTAGGAAGTAGCGTCTGCATATGTCTAGGTATCGTAGCAATAGAGTTCTAATGCTTCTTAAAACGCGATATCGCATCACATTTCTATGTTTCGTGGTAAGATATAATATGATTCGCGAAGTGTCATGTATTCCTCGTCCACGCTTCAAATGAATGTAAATGCGACACTTCCTTGGAAGGAAATAGCGTTTGCAGATGTCTACGTATCGTAGCAATAGAGTTCTAATGCTTCTTAAAGCGCGATATCGCATCTCATTTCTATGTTTCATGGTAAGATATAATATGATTTGCGATGTGTTATGTATTCCTCGTCTACACTTCAAACGAATGTAAATGCGACACTTCCTTGCAAGGAAATAGCGTTTGCAGATGTCTACGTATCGTAGCAATAGAGTGCTTATGATCCTTAAAACGCGATATCGCATCTCATTTCTATGTTTCATGGTAAGGTATAATATGATTTGCGAAGTGTTATATATCCGTCGTCTACATATCAAATGAATGTAAATGCGACACTTCCTTGCAAGGAAATAGCGTTTGCAGATGTCTACGTATCGTAGCAATAGAGTTCTTATGATCCTTAAAACGCGATATCGCATCTCATTTCTATGTTTCATGGTAAGGTATAATATGATTTGCGAAGTGTTATATATCCGTCGTCTACACTTCAAATGAATGTAAATGCGACACTTTCTTGCTAGGAAGTAGCGTTTGCAGATGTCTACGTATCGTAGCAACAGAGTTCTTATGATTCTTAAAACGCGATATCGCGTCTCATTTCTATGTTTCATGGTAAGATATAATATGATTTGAGGAGTGTTATGTATTCCTCGTCTACACATCAACTGAATGTAAATGCGACACTTCCTTGCTAGGAAGTAGCGTCTGCAGATGTCTAGGTATCGTAGCAATAGAGTTCTAATGCTTCTTAAAACGCGATATCGCATCTCATTTCTATGTTTCGTGGTAAGATATAATATGATTTGCGAAGTGTCATGTATTCCTCGTCTACACATCAACTGAATGTAAATGCGACACTTCCATGCTAGGAAGTAGCGTCTGCAGATGTCTAGGTATCGTAGCAATAGAGTTCTAATGCTTCTTAAAACGCGATATCGCATCTCATTTCTATGTTTCGTGGTAAGATATAATATGATTTGCGAAGTGTCATGTATTCCTTGTCCACGCTTCAAATGAATGTAAATGCGACACTTCCTTGCAAGGAAATAGCGTTTGCAGATGTCTACGTATCGTAGCAATAGATTTCTAATGCTTCTTAAAACGCGATATCGCATCTCATTTCTATGTTTCATGGTAAGATGTAATATGATTTGCGATGTGTTATGTATTCCTCGTCTACACATCAACTGAATGTAAATGCGACACTTCCTTGCAAGGAAATAGCGTTTGCAGATGTCTAGGTATCGTAGCAATAGAGTTCTAACGCTTCTTAAAACGCGATATCGCATCTCATTTCTATGTTTCGTGGTAAGATATCATATGATTTGCGAAGTGTCATGTATTCCTCGTCTACACATCAACTGAATGTAAATGCGACACTTCCATGCTAGGAAGTAGCGTCTGCAGATGTCTAGGTATCGTAGCAATAGAGTTCTAATGCTTCTTAAAACGCGATATCGCATCTCATTTCTATGTTTCGTGGTAAGATATAATATGATTTGCGAAGTGTCATGTATTCCTTGTCCACGCTTCAAATGAATGTAAATGCGACACTTCCTTGCAAGGAAATAGCGTTTGCAGATGTCTACGTATCGTAACAATAGAATTCTTATGATTCATAAAACGCGATATCGCATCACATTTCTATGTTTCATGGTAAAATATAATATGATTTGCGGAGTGTTATGTATTCCTCGTCTACACTTCAAATGAATGTGAATGCGACACTTCCTCGCTAGGAAATAGCGTTTGCAGATGTCTACGTATCGTAGCAATAGAGTTCTTATGATTCTTAAAACGCAATATCGCATCTCATTTCTACGTTTCATGGTAAGATATTATATGATTTGCGAAGTGTCATGTATTCCTCGTCTACCCTTCAAATGAATGTAAATGCGACACTTCCTTGCTAGGAAGTAGCGTTTGCAGATGTCTACGTATCGTAGCAGTAGAGTTCTAATGCTTCTTAAAACGCGATATCGCATCTCATTTCTATGTTTCATCGTAAGATATAATATGATTTGCGAAGTGTTATTTATTCCTCGTCTACACTTCAAATGAATGAAAATGCGACACTTCCTTGCAAGGAAATAGCGTTTGCAAATGTCTACCTATCGTAGCAATAGTGTTCTAATGCTTCTTAAAACGCGATATCGCATCTCATTTCTATGTTTCATGGTAAGATATAATATGATTTGCGAAGTGTTATGTACTCCTCGTCTACATATCAAGTGAATGTAAATGCGACACTTCCTTGCAAGGAAATAGCGTTTGCAGATGTCTACGTATCGTAGCAATAGAGTTCTTATGATCCTTAAAACGCGATATCGCATCTCATTTCTATGTTTCATGGTAAGGTATAATATGATTTGCGAAGTGTTATATATCCGTCGTCTACATATCAAATGAATGTAAATGCGACACTTCCTTGCAAGGAAATAGCGTTTGCAGATGTCTACGTATCGTAGCAATAGAGTTCTTATGATCCTTAAAACGCGATATCGCATCTCATTTCTATGTTTCATGGTAAGGTATAATATGATTTGCGAAGTGTTATATATCCGTCGTCTACACTTCAAATGAATGTAAATGCGACACTTTCTTGCTAGGAAGTAGCGTTTGCAGATGTCTACGTATCGTAGCAACAGAGTTCTTATGATTCTTAAAACGCGATATCGCATCTCATTTCTATGTTTCATGGTAAGATATAATATGATTTGAGGAGTGTTATGTATTCCTCGTCTACACATCAACTGAATGTAAATGCGACACTTCCTTGCTAGGAAGTAGCGTCAGCAGATGTCTAGGTATCGTAGCAATAGAGTTCTAATGCTTCTTAAAACGCGATATCGCATCTCATTTCTATGTTTCGTGGTAAGATATAATATGATTTGCGAAGTGTCATGTATTCCTCGTCTACACATCAACTGAATGTAAATGCGACACTTCCATGCTAGGAAGTAGCGTCTGCAGATGTCTAGGTATCGTAGCAATAGAGTTCTAATGCTTCTTAAAACGCGATATCGCATCTCATTTCTATGTTTCGTGGTAAGATATAATATGATTTGCGAAGTGTCATGTATTCCTTGTCCACGCTTCAAATGAATGTAAATGCGACACTTCCTTGCAAGGAAATAGCGTTTGCAGATGTCTACGTATCGTAGCAATAGAGTTCTTATGATCCTTAAAACGCGATATCGCATCTCATTTCTATGTTTCATGGTAAGGTATAATATGATTTGCGAAGTGTTATATATCCGTCGTCTACATATCAAATGAATGTAAATGCGACACTTCCTTGCAAGGAAATAGCGTTTGCAGATGTCTACGTATCGTAGCAATAGAGTTCTTATGATCCTTAAAACGCGATATCGCATCTCATTTCTATGTTTCATGGTAAGGTATAATATGATTTGCGAAGTGTTATATATCCGTCGTCTACACTTCAAATGAATGTAAATGCGACACTTTCTTGATAGGAAGTAGCGTTTGCAGATGTCTACGTATCGTAGCAACAGAGTTCTTATGATTCTTAAAACGCGATATCGCATCTCATTTCTATGTTTCATGGTAAGATATAATATGATTTGCGATGTGTTATGTATTCCTCGTCTACACTTCAAACGAATGTAAATGCGACACTTCCTTGCAAGGAAATAGCGTTTGCAGATGTCTACGTATCGTAGCAATAGAGTTCTAATGCTTCTTAAAACGAGATATCGCATCTCATTTCTATGTTTCATGGTAAGATATAATATGATTTGCGAAGTGTTATGTATTCCTCGTCTACACATCAACTGATTGTAAATGCGACACTTCCTTGCTAGGAAGTAGCGTCTGCAGATGTCTAGGTATCGTAGCAATAGAGTTCTAATGCTTCTTAAAACGCGATATCGCATCTCATTTCTATGTTTCGTGGTAAGATATAATATGATTTGCGAAGTGTCATGTATTCCTCGTCTACACATCAACTGAATGTAAATGCGACACTTCCATGCTAGGAAGTAGCGTCTGCAGATGTCTAGGTATCGTAGCAATAGAGTTCTAATGCTTCTTAAAACGCGATATCGCATCTCATTTCTATGTTTCGTGGTAAGATATAATATGATTTGCGAAGTGTCATGTATTCCTCGTCTACACATCAACTGAATGTAAATGCGACACTTCCTTGCAAGGAAATAGCGTTTGCAGATGTCTACGTATCGTAGCAATAGAGTGCTTATGATCCTTAAAACGCGATATCGCATCTCATTTCTATGTTTCATGGTAAGGTATAATATGATTTGCGAAGTGTTATATATCCGTCGTCTACATATCAAATGAATGTAAATGCGACACTTCCTTGCAAGGAAATAGCGTTTGCAGATGTCTACGTATCGTAGCAATAGAGTTCTTATGATCCTTAAAACGCGATATCGCATCTCATTTCTATGTTTCATGGTAAGGTATAATATGATTTGCGAAGTGTTATATATCCGTCGTCTACATATCAAATGATTGTAAATGCGACACTTCCTTGCAAGGAAATAGCGTTTGCAGATGTCTACGTATCGTAGCAATAGAGTTCTTATGATCCTTAAAACGCGATATCGCATCTCATTTCTATGTTTCATGGTAAGGTATAATATGATTTGCGAAGTGTTATATATCCGTCGTCTACACTTCAAATGAATGTAAATGCGACACTTTCTTGATAGGAAGTAGCGTTTGCAGATGTCTACGTATCGTAGCAACAGAGTTCTTATGATTCTTAAAACGCGATATCGCATCTCATTTCTATGTTTCATGGTAAGATATAATATGATTTGAGGAGTGTTATGTATTCCTCGTCTACACATCAACTGAATGTAAATGCGACACTTCCTTGCTAGGAAGTAGCGTCTGCAGATGTCTAGGTATCGTAGCAATAGAGTTCTAATGCTTCTTAAAACGCGATATCGCATCTCATTTCTATGTTTCGTGGTAAGATATAATATGATTTGCGAAGTGTCATGTATTCCTCGTCTACACATCAACTGAATATAAATGCGACACTTCCATGCTAGGAAGTAGCGTCTGCAGATGTCTAGGTATCGTAGCAATAGAGTTCTAATGCTTCTTAAAACGCGATATCGCATCTCATTTCTATGTTTCGTGGTAAGATATAATATGGTTTGCGAAGTGTCATGTATTCCTTGTCCACGCTTCAAATGAATGTAAATGCGACACTTCCTTGCAAGGAAATAGCGTTTGCAGATGTCTACGTATCGTAGCAATAGAGTTCCTGTGATTCTTAAAACGCGATATCGCATCTCATTTCTATGTTTCATGGTAAGATATAATATGATTTGAGGAGTGTTATGTATTCCTCGTCTACACATCATCTGAATGTAAATGCGACAATTCCTTGCTAGGAAGTAGCGTCTGCATATGTCTAGGTATCGTAGCAATAGAGTTCTAATGCTTCTTAAAACGCGATATCGCATCACATTTCTATGTTTCGTGGTAAGATATAATATGATTCGCGAAGTGTCATGTATTCCTCGTCCACGCTTCAAATGAATGTAAATGCGACACTTCCTTGGAAGGAAATAGCGTTTGCAGATGTCTACGTATCGTAGCAATAGAGTTCTAATGCTTCTTAAAACGCGATATCGCATCTCATTTCTATGTTTCGTGGTAAGATATAATATGGTTTGCGAAGTGTCATGTATTCCTTGTCCACGCTTCAAATGAATGTAAATGCGACACTTCCTTGCAAGGAAATAGCGTTTGCAGATGTCTACGTATCGTAGCAATAGAGTTCCTGTGATTCCTAAAACGCGATATCGCATCTCATTTCTATGTTTCATGGTAAGATATAATATGATTTGAGGAGTGTTATGTATTCCTCGTCTACACATCAACTGAATGTAAATGCGACACTTCCTTGCTAGGAAGTAGCGTCTGCATATGTCTAGGTATCGTAGCAATAGAGTTCTAATGCTTCTTAAAACGCGATATCGCATCACATTTCTATGTTTCGTGGTAAGATATAATATGATTCGCGAAGTGTCATGTATTCCTCGTCCACGCTTCAAATGAATGTAAATGCGACACTTCCTTGGAAGGAAATAGCGTTTGCAGATGTCTACGTATCGTAGCAATAGAGTTCTAATGCTTCTTAAAACGCGATATCGCATCTCATTTCTATGTTTCATGGTAAGATATAATATGATTTGCGAAGTGTTATGTATTCCTCGTCTACACATCAACTGAATGTAAATGCGACACTTCCTTGCTAGGAAGTAGCGTCTGCAGATGTCTAGGTATCGTAGCAATAGAGTTCTAATGCTTCTTAAAACGCGATATCGCATCTCATTTCTATGTTTCGTGGTAAGATATAATATGATTTGCGAAGTGTCATGTATTCCTCGTCTACACATCAACTGAATGTAAATGCGACACTTCCATGCTAGGAAGTAGCGTCTGCAGATGTCTAGGTATCGTAGCAATAGAGTTCTAATGCTTCTTAAAACGCGATATCGCATCTCATTTCTATGTTTCGTGGTAAGATATAATATGATTTGCGAAGTGTCATGTATTCCTCGTCTACACATCAACTGAATGTAAATGCGACACTTCCATGCTAGGAAGTAGCGTCTGCAGATGTCTAGGTATCGTAGCAATAGAGTTCTAATGCTTCTTAAAACGCGATATCGCATCTCATTTCTATGTTTCGTGGTAAGATATAATATGATTTGAGGAGTGTTATGTATTCCTCGTCTACACATCAACTGAATGTAAATGCGACACTTCCTTGCTAGGAAGTAGCGTCTGCATATGTCTAGGTATCGTAGCAATAGAGTTCTAATGCTTCTTAAAACGCGATATCGCATCACATTTCTATGTTTCGTGGTAAGATATAATATGATTCGCGAAGTGTCATGTATTCCTCGTCCACGCTTCAAATGAATGTAAATGCGACACTTCCTTGGAAGGAAATAGCGTTTGCAGATGTCTACGTATCGTAGCAATAGAGTTCTAATGCTTCTTAAAACGCGATATCGCATCTCATTTCTATGTTTCATGGTAAGATATAATATGATTTGCGATGTGTTATGTATTCCTCGTCTACACTTCAAACGAATGTAAATGCGACACTTCCTTGCAAGGAAATAGCGTTTGCAGATGTCTACGTATCGTAGCATTAGAGTTCTAATGCTTCTTAAAACGAGATATTGCATCTCATTTCTATGTATCATGGTAAGGTATAATATGATTTGCGAAGTGTCATGTATTCCTCGTCTACACTTCAAATGAATGTAAATGCGACACTTCCTTGGAAGGAAATAGCGTTTGCAGATGTCTACGTATCGTAGCAATAGAGTTCTAATGCTTCTTAAAACGCGATATCGCATCTCATTTCTATGTTTCATGGTAAGATATAATATGATTTGCGATGTGTTATGTATTCCTCGTCTACACTTCAAACGAATGTAAATGCGACACTTCCTTGCAAGGAAATAGCGTTTGCAGATGTCTACGTATCGTAGCAATAGAGTTCTAATGCTTCTTAAAACGAGATATTGCATCTCATTTCTATGTATCATGGTAAGGTATAATATGATTTGCGAAGTGTCATGTATTCCTCGTCTACCCTTCAAATGAATGTAAATGCGACACTTCCTTGCTAGGAAGTAGCGTTTGCAGATGTCTACGTATCGTAGCGGTAGAGTTCTAATGCTTCTTAAAACGCGATATCGCATCTCATTTCTATGTTTCATGGTAAGATATAATATGATTTGCGAAGTGTTATTTATTCCTCGTCTACACTTCAAATGAATGAAAATGCGACACCTCCTTGCAAGGAAATAGCGTTTGCAAATGTCTACCTATCGTAGCAATAGTGTTCTAATGCTTCTTAAAACGCGATATCGCATCTCATTTCTATGTTTCATGGTAAGATATAATATGATTTGCGAAGTGTTATATATCCGTCGTCTACATATCAAATGAATGTAAATGCGACACTTCCTTGCAAGGAAATAGCGTTTGCAGATGTCTACGTATCGTAGCAATAGAGTTCTTATGATCCTTAAAACGCGATATCGCATCTCATTTCTATGTTTCGTGGTAAGATATAATATGATTTGCGAAGTGTCATGTATTCCTTGTCCACGCTTCAAATGAATGTAAATGCGACACTTCCTTGCAAGGAAATAGCGTTTGCAGATGTCTACGTATCGTAGCAATAGAGTTCCTGTGATTCTTAAAACGCGATATCGCATCTCATTTCTATGTTTCATGGTAAGATATAATATGATATGAGGAGTGTTATGTATTCCACGTCTACACATCAACTGAATGTAAATGCGACACTTCCTTGCTAGGAAGTAGCGTCTGCATATGTCTAGGTATCGTAGCAATAGAGTTCTAATGCTTCTTAAAACGCGATATCGCATCACATTTCTATGTTTCGTGGTAAGATATAATATGATTCGCGAAGTGTCATGTATTCCTCGTCCACGCTTCAAATGAATGTAAATGCGACACTTCCTTGGAAGGAAATAGCGTTTGCAGATGTCTACGTATCGTAGCAATAGAGTTCTAATGCTTCTTAAAGCGCGATATCGCATCTCATTTCTATGTTTCATGGTAAGATATAATATGATTTGCGATGTGTTATGTATTCCTCGTCTACACTTCAAACGAATGTAAATGCGACACTTCCTTGCAAGGAAATAGCGTTTGCAGATGTCTACGTATCGTAGCAATAGAGTTCTAATGCTTCTTAAAACGAGATATTGCATCTCATTTCTATGTATCATGGTAAGGTATAATATGATTTGCGAAGTGTCATGTATTCCTCGTCTACACTTCAAATGAATGAAAATGCGACACTTCCTTGCAAGGAAATAGCGTTTGCAAATGTCTACCTATCGTAGCAATAGTGTTCTAATGCTTCTTAGAACGCGATATCGCATCTCATTTCTATGTTTCATGGTAAGATATAATATGATTTGCGAAGTGTTATGTACTCCTCGTCTACATATCAAATGAATGTAAATGCGACACTTCCTTGCAAGGAAATAGCGTTTGCAGATGTCTACGTATCGTAGCAATAGAGTGCTTATGATCCTTAAAACGCGATATCGCATCTCATTTCTATGTTTCATGGTAAGGTATAATATGATTTGCGAAGTGTTATATATCCGTCGTCTACATATCAAATGAATGTAAATGCGACACTTCCTTGCAAGGAAATAGCGTTTGCAGATGTCTACGTATCGTAGCAATAGAGTTCTTATGATCCTTAAAACGCGATATCGCATCTCATTTCTATGTTTCATGGTAAGGTATAATATGATTTGCGAAGTGTTATATATCCGTCGTCTACACTTCAAATGAATGTAAATGCGACACTTTCTTGCTAGGAAGTAGCGTTTGCAGATGTCTACGTATCGTAGCAACAGAGTTCTTATGATTCTTAAAACGCGATATCGCGTCTCATTTCTATGTTTCATGGTAAGATATAATATGATTTGAGGAGTGTTATGTATTCCTCGTCTACACATCAACTGAATGTAAATGCGACACTTCCTTGCTAGGAAGTAGCGTCTGCAGATGTCTAGGTATCGTAGCAATAGAGTTCTAATGCTTCTTAAAACGCGATATCGCATCTCATTTCTATGTTTCGTGGTAAGATATAATATGATTTGCGAAGTGTCATGTATTCCTCGTCTACACATCAACTGAATGTAAATGCGACACTTCCATGCTAGGAAGTAGCGTCTGCAGATGTCTAGGTATCGTAGCAATAGAGTTCTAATGCTTCTTAAAACGCGATATCGCATCTCATTTCTATGTTTCGTGGTAAGATATAATATGATTTGCGAAGTGTCATGTATTCCTTGTCCACGCTTCAAATGAATGTAAATGCGACACTTCCTTGCAAGGAAATAGCGTTTGCAGATGTCTACGTATCGTAGCAATAGATTTCTAATGCTTCTTAAAACGCGATATCGCATCTCATTTCTATGTTTCATGGTAAGATGTAATATGATTTGCGATGTGTTATGTATTCCTCGTCTACACATCAACTGAATGTAAATGCGACACTTCCTTGCAAGGAAATAGCGTTTGCAGATGTCTAGGTATCGTAGCAATAGAGTTCTAACGCTTCTTAAAACGCGATATCGCATCTCATTTCTATGTTTCGTGGTAAGATATCATATGATTTGCGAAGTGTCATGTATTCCTCGTCTACACATCAACTGAATGTAAATGCGACACTTCCATGCTAGGAAGTAGCGTCTGCAGATGTCTAGGTATCGTAGCAATAGAGTTCTAATGCTTCTTAAAACGCGATATCGCATCTCATTTCTATGTTTCGTGGTAAGATATAATATGATTTGCGAAGTGTCATGTATTCCTTGTCCACGCTTCAAATGAATGTAAATGCGACACTTCCTTGCAAGGAAATAGCGTTTGCAGATGTCTACGTGTCGTAACAATAGAATTCTTATGATTCATAAAACGCGATATCGCATCACATTTCTATGTTTCATGGTAAAATATAATATGATTTGCGGAGTGTTATGTATTCCTCGTCTACACTTCAAATGAATGTGAATGCGACACTTCCTCGCTAGGAAATAGCGTTTGCAGATGTCTACGTATCGTAGCAATAGAGTTCTTATGATTCTTAAAACGCAATATCGCATCTCATTTCTACGTTTCATGGTAAGATATTATATGATTTGCGAAGTGTCATGTATTCCTCGTCTACCCTTCAAATGAATGTAAATGCGACACTTCCTTGCTAGGAAGTAGCGTTTGCAGATGTCTACGTATCGTAGCAGTAGAGTTCTAATGCTTCTTAAAACGCGATATCGCATCTCATTTCTATGTTTCATCGTAAGATATAATATGATTTGCGAAGTGTTATTTATTCCTCGTCTACACTTCAAATGAATGAAAATGCGACACTTCCTTGCAAGGAAATAGCGTTTGCAAATGTCTACCTATCGTAGCAATAGTGTTCTAATGCTTCTTAAAACGCGATATCGCATCTCATTTCTATGTTTCATGGTAAGATATAATATGATTTGCGAAGTGTTATGTACTCCTCGTCTACATATCAAGTGAATGTAAATGCGACACTTCCTTGCAAGGAAATAGCGTTTGCAGATGTCTACGTATCGTAGCAATAGAGTTCTTATGATCCTTAAAACGCGATATCGCATCTCATTTCTATGTTTCATGGTAAGGTATAATATGATTTGCGAAGTGTTATATATCCGTCGTCTACATATCAAATGAATGTAAATGCGACACTTCCTTGCAAGGAAATAGCGTTTGCAGATGTCTACGTATCGTAGCAATAGAGTTCTTATGATCCTTAAAACGCGATATCGCATCTCATTTCTATGTTTCATGGTAAGGTATAATATGATTTGCGAAGTGTTATATATCCGTCGTCTACACTTCAAATGAATGTAAATGCGACACTTTCTTGCTAGGAAGTAGCGTTTGCAGATGTCTACGTATCGTAGCAACAGAGTTCTTATGATTCTTAAAACGCGATATCGCATCTCATTTCTATGTTTCATGGCAAGATATAATATGATTTGAGGAGTGTTATGTATTCCTCGTCTACACATCAACTGAATGTAAATGCGACACTTCCTTGCTAGGAAGTAGCGTCAGCAGATGTCTAGGTATCGTAGCAATAGAGTTCTAATGCTTCTTAAAACGCGATATCGCATCTCATTTCTATGTTTCGTGGTAAGATATAATATGATTTGCGAAGTGTCATGTATTCCTCGTCTACACATCAACTGAATGTAAATGCGACACTTCCATGCTAGGAAGTAGCGTCTGCAGATGTCTAGGTATCGTAGCAATAGAGTTCTAATGCTTCTTAAAACGCGATATCGCATCTCATTTCTATGTTTCGTGGTAAGATATAATATGATTTGCGAAGTGTCATGTATTCCTTGTCCACGCTTCAAATGAATGTAAATGCGACACTTCCTTGCAAGGAAATAGCGTTTGCAGATGTCTACGTATCGTAGCAATAGAGTTCTTATGATCCTTAAAACGCGATATCGCATCTCATTTCTATGTTTCATGGTAAGGTATAATATGATTTGCGAAGTGTTATATATCCGTCGTCTACATATCAAATGAATGTAAATGCGACACTTCCTTGCAAGGAAATAGCGTTTGCAGATGTCTACGTATCGTAGCAATAGAGTTCTTATGATCCTTAAAACGCGATATCGCATCTCATTTCTATGTTTCATGGTAAGGTATAATATGATTTGCGAAGTGTTATATATCCGTCGTCTACACTTCAAATGAATGTAAATGCGACACTTTCTTGATAGGAAGTAGCGTTTGCAGATGTCTACGTATCGTAGCAACAGAGTTCTTATGATTCTTAAAACGCGATATCGCATCTCATTTCTATGTTTCATGGTAAGATATAATATGATTTGCGATGTGTTATGTATTCCTCGTCTACACTTCAAACGAATGTAAATGCGACACTTCCTTGCAAGGAAATAGCGTTTGCAGATGTCTACGTATCGTAGCAATAGAGTTCTAATGCTTCTTAAAACGAGATATCGCATCTCATTTCTATGTTTCATGGTAAGATATAATATGATTTGCGAAGTGTTATGTATTCCTCGTCTACACATCAACTGATTGTAAATGCGACACTTCCTTGCTAGGAAGTAGCGTCTGCAGATGTCTAGGTATCGTAGCAATAGAGTTCTAATGCTTCTTAAAACGCGATATCGCATCTCATTTCTATGTTTCGTGGTAAGATATAATATGATTTGCGAAGTGTCATGTATTCCTCGTCTACACATCAACTGAATGTAAATGCGACACTTCCATGCTAGGAAGTAGCGTCTGCAGATGTCTAGGTATCGTAGCAATAGAGTTCTAATGCTTCTTAAAACGCGATATCGCATCTCATTTCTATGTTTCGTGGTAAGATATAATATGATTTGCGAAGTGTCATGTATTCCTCGTCTACACATCAACTGAATGTAAATGCGACACTTCCTTGCAAGGAAATAGCGTTTGCAGATGTCTACGTATCGTAGCAATAGAGTGCTTATGATCCTTAAAACGCGATATCGCATCTCATTTCTATGTTTCATGGTAAGGTATAATATGATTTGCGAAGTGTTATATATCCGTCGTCTACATATCAAATGAATGTAAATGCGACACTTCCTTGCAAGGAAATAGCGTTTGCAGATGTCTACGTATCGTAGCAATAGAGTTCTTATGATCCTTAAAACGCGATATCGCATCTCATTTCTATGTTTCATGGTAAGGTATAATATGATTTGCGAAGTGTTATATATCCGTCGTCTACATATCAAATGATTGTAAATGCGACACTTCCTTGCAAGGAAATAGCGTTTGCAGATGTCTACGTATCGTAGCAATAGAGTTCTTATGATCCTTAAAACGCGATATCGCATCTCATTTCTATGTTTCATGGTAAGGTATAATATGATTTGCGAAGTGTTATATATCCGTCGTCTACACTTCAAATGAATGTAAATGCGACACTTTCTTGATAGGAAGTAGCGTTTGCAGATGTCTACGTATCGTAGCAACAGAGTTCTTATGATTCTTAAAACGCGATATCGCATCTCATTTCTATGTTTCATGGTAAGATATAATATGATTTGAGGAGTGTTATGTATTCCTCGTCTACACATCAACTGAATGTAAATGCGACACTTCCTTGCTAGGAAGTAGCGTCTGCAGATGTCTAGGTATCGTAGCAATAGAGTTCTAATGCTTCTTAAAACGCGATATCGCATCTCATTTCTATGTTTCGTGGTAAGATATAATATGGTTTGCGAAGTGTCATGTATTCCTTGTCCACGCTTCAAATGAATGTAAATGCGACACTTCCTTGCAAGGAAATAGCGTTTGCAGATGTCTACGTATCGTAGCAATAGAGTTCCTGTGATTCTTAAAACGCGATATCGCATCTCATTTCTATGTTTCATGGTAAGATATAATATGATTTGAGGAGTGTTATGTATTCCTCGTCTACACATCATCTGAATGTAAATGCGACACTTCCTTGCTAGGAAGTAGCGTCTGCATATGTCTAGGTATCGTAGCAATAGAGTTCTAATGCTTCTTAAAACGCGATATCGCATCACATTTCTATGTTTCGTGGTAAGATATAATATGATTCGCGAAGTGTCATGTATTCCTCGTCCACGCTTCAAATGAATGTAAATGCGACACTTCCTTGGAAGGAAATAGCGTTTGCAGATGTCTACGTATCGTAGCAATAGAGTTCTAATGCTTCTTAAAACGCGATATCGCATCTCATTTCTATGTTTCGTGGTAAGATATAATATGGTTTGCGAAGTGTCATGTATTCCTTGTCCACGCTTCAAATGAATGTAAATGCGACACTTCCTTGCAAGGAAATAGCGTTTGCAGATGTCTACGTATCGTAGCAATAGAGTTCCTGTGATTCCTAAAACGCGATATCGCATCTCATTTCTATGTTTCATGGTAAGATATAATATGATTTGAGGAGTGTTATGTATTCCTCGTCTACACATCAACTGAATGTAAATGCGACACTTCCTTGCTAGGAAGTAGCGTCTGCATATGTCTAGGTATCGTAGCAATAGAGTTCTAATGCTTCTTAAAACGCGATATCGCATCACATTTCTATGTTTCGTGGTAAGATATAATATGATTCGCGAAGTGTCATGTATTCCTCGTCCACGCTTCAAATGAATGTAAATGCGACACTTCCTTGGAAGGAAATAGCGTTTGCAGATGTCTACGTATCGTAGCAATAGAGTTCTAATGCTTCTTAAAACGCGATATCGCATCTCATTTCTATGTTTCATGGTAAGATATAATATGATTTGCGAAGTGTTATGTATTCCTCGTCTACACATCAACTGAATGTAAATGCGACACTTCCTTGCTAGGAAGTAGCGTCTGCAGATGTCTAGGTATCGTAGCAATAGAGTTCTAATGCTTCTTAAAACGCGATATCGCATCTCATTTCTATGTTTCGTGGTAAGATATAATATGATTTGCGAAGTGTCATGTATTCCTCGTCTACACATCAACTGAATGTAAATGCGACACTTCCATGCTAGGAAGTAGCGTCTGCAGATGTCTAGGTATCGTAGCAATAGAGTTCTAATGCTTCTTAAAACGCGATATCGCATCTCATTTCTATGTTTCGTGGTAAGATATAATATGATTTGCGAAGTGTCATGTATTCTTCGTCTACACATCAACTGAATGTAAATGCGACACTTCCATGCTAGGAAGTAGCGTCTGCAGATGTCTAGGTATCGTAGCAATAGAGTTCTAATGCTTCTTAAAACGCGATATCGCATCTCATTTCTATGTTTCGTGGTAAGATATAATATGATTTGCGAAGTGTCATGTATTCCTTGTCCACGCTTCAAATGAATGTAAATGCGACACTTCCTTGCAAGGAAATAGCGTTTGCAGATGTCTACGTATCGTAGCAATAGAGTTCCTGTGATTCTTAAAACGCGATATCGCATCTCATTTCTATGTTTCATGGTAAGATATAATATGATTTGAGGAGTGTTATGTATTCCTCGTCTACACATCAACTGAATGTAAATGCGACACTTCCTTGCTAGGAAGTAGCGTCTGCATATGTCTAGGTATCGTAGCAATAGAGTTCTAATGCTTCTTAAAACGCGATATCGCATCACATTTCTATGTTTCGTGGTAAGATATAATATGATTCGCGAAGTGTCATGTATTCCTCGTCCACGCTTCAAATGAATGTAAATGCGACACTTCCTTGGAAGGAAATAGCGTTTGCAGATGTCTACGTATCGTAGCAATAGAGTTCTAATGCTTCTTAAAACGCGATATCGCATCTCATTTCTATGTTTCATGGTAAGATATAATATGATTTGCGATGTGTTATGTATTCCTCGTCTACACTTCAAACGAATGTAAATGCGACACTTCCTTGCAAGGAAATAGCGTTTGCAGATGTCTACGTATCGTAGCATTAGAGTTCTAATGCTTCTTAAAACGAGATATTGCATCTCATTTCTATGTATCATGGTAAGGTATAATATGATTTGCGAAGTGTCATGTATTCCTCGTCTACACTTCAAATGAATGTAAATGCGACACTTCCTTGGAAGGAAATAGCGTTTGCAGATGTCTACGTATCGTAGCAATAGAGTTCTAATGCTTCTTAAAACGCGATATCGCATCTCATTTCTATGTTTCATGGTAAGATATAATATGATTTGCGATGTGTTATGTATTCCTCGTCTACACTTCAAACGAATGTAAATGCGACACTTCCTTGCAAGGAAATAGCGTTTGCAGATGTCTACGTATCGTAGCAATAGAGTTCTAATGCTTCTTAAAACGAGATATTGCATCTCATTTCTATGTTTCCTGGTAAGATATAATATGATTTGCGAAGTGTTATGTATTCCTCGTCTACACATCAACTGAATGTAAATGCGACACTTCCTTGCTAGGAAGTAGCGTCTGCAGATGTCTAGGTATCGTAGCAATAGAGTTCTAATGCTTCTTAAAACGCGATATCGCATCTCATTTCTATGTTTCGTGGTAAGATATAATATGATTTGCGAAGTGTCATGTATTCCTCGTCTACACATCAACTGAATGTAAATGCGACACTTCCATGCTAGGAAGTAGCGTCTGCAGATGTCTAGGTATCGTAGCAATAGAGTTCTAATGCTTCTTAAAACGCGATATCGCATCTCATTTCTATGTTTCGTGGTAAGATATAATATGATTTGCGAAGTGTCATGTATTCCTCGTCTACACATCAACTGAATGTAAATGCGACACTTCCATGCTAGGAAGTAGCGTCTGCAGATGTCTAGGTATCGTAGCAATAGAGTTCTAATGCTTCTTAAAACGCGATATCGCATCTCATTTCTATGTTTCGTGGTAAGATATAATATGATTTGCGAAGTGTCATGTATTCCTTGTCCACGCTTCAAATGAATGTAAATGCGACACTTCCTTGCAAGGAAATAGCGTTTGCAGATGTCTACGTATCGTAGCAATAGAGTTCCTGTGATTCTTAAAACGCGATATCGCATCTCATTTCTATGTTTCATGGTAAGATATAATATGATTTGAGGAGTGTTATGTATTCCTCGTCTACACATCAACTGAATGTAAATGCGACACTTCCTTGCTAGGAAGTAGCGTCTGCATATGTCTAGGTATCGTAGCAATAGAGTTCTAATGCTTCTTAAAACGCGATATCGCATCACATTTCTATGTTTCGTGGTAAGATATAATATGATTCGCGAAGTGTCATGTATTCCTCGTCCACGCTTCAAATGAATGTAAATGCGACACTTCCTTGGAAGGAAATAGCGTTTGCAGATGTCTACGTATCGTAGCAATAGAGTTCTAATGCTTCTTAAAACGCGATATCGCATCTCATTTCTATGTTTCATGGTAAGATATAATATGATTTGCGATGTGTTATGTATTCCTCGTCTACACTTCAAACGAATGTAAATGCGACACTTCCTTGCAAGGAAATAGCGTTTGCAGATGTCTACGTATCGTAGCATTAGAGTTCTAATGCTTCTTAAAACGAGATATTGCATCTCATTTCTATGTATCATGGTAAGGTATAATATGATTTGCGAAGTGTCATGTATTCCTCGTCTACACTTCAAATGAATGTAAATGCGACACTTCCTTGGAAGGAAATAGCGTTTGCAGATGTCTACGTATCGTAGCAATAGAGTTCTAATGCTTCTTAAAACGCGATATCGCATCTCATTTCTATGTTTCATGGTAAGATATAATATGATTTGCGATGTGTTATGTATTCCTCGTCTACACTTCAAACGAATGTAAATGCGACACTTCCTTGCAAGGAAATAGCGTTTGCAGATGTCTACGTATCGTAGCAATAGAGTTCTAATGCTTCTTAAAACGAGATATTGCATCTCATTTCTATGTATCATGGTAAGGTATAATATGATTTGCGAAGTGTCATGTATTCCTCGTCTACCCTTCAAATGAATGTAAATGCGACACTTCCTTGCTAGGAAGTAGCGTTTGCAGATGTCTACGTATCGTAGCGGTAGAGTTCTAATGCTTCTTAAAACGCGATATCGCATCTCATTTCTATGTTTCATGGTAAGATATAATATGATTTGCGAAGTGTTATTTATTCCTCGTCTACACTTCAAATGAATGAAAATGCGACACCTCCTTGCAAGGAAATAGCGTTTGCAAATGTCTACCTATCGTAGCAATAGTGTTCTAATGCTTCTTAAAACGCGATATCGCATCTCATTTCTATGTTTCATGGTAAGATATAATATGATTTGCGAAGTGTTATATATCCGTCGTCTACATATCAAATGAATGTAAATGCGACACTTCCTTGCAAGGAAATAGCGTTTGCAGATGTCTACGTATCGTAGCAATAGAGTTCTTATGATCCTTAAAACGCGATATCGCATCTCATTTCTATGTTTCGTGGTAAGATATAATATGATTTGCGAAGTGTCATGTATTCCTTGTCCACGCTTCAAATGAATGTAAATGCGACACTTCCTTGCAAGGAAATAGCGTTTGCAGATGTCTACGTATCGTAGCAATAGAGTTCCTGTGATTCTTAAAACGCGATATCGCATCTCATTTCTATGTTTCATGGTAAGATATAATATGATTTGCGAAGTGTTATGTATTCCTTGTCTACATATCAAATGAATGTAAATGCGACACTTCCTTGCAAGGAAATAGCGTTTGCAGATGTCTACGTATCGTAGCAATAGAGTTCTTATGATCCTTAAAACGCGATATCGCATCTCATTTCTATGTTTCATGGTAAGGTATAATATGATTTGCGAAGTGTTATATATCCGTCGTCTACACTTCAAATGAATGTAAATGCGACACTTTCTTGCTAGGAAGTAGCGTTTGCAGATGTCTACGTATCGTAGCAACAGAGTTCTTATGATTCTTAAAACGCGATATCGCATCTCATTTCTATGTTTCATGGTAAGATATAATATGATTTGAGGAGTGTTATGTATTCCCCGTCTACACATCAACTGAATGTAAATGCGACACTTCCTTGCTAGGAAGTAGCGCCTGCAGATGTCTAGGTATCGTAGCAATAGAGTTCTAGTGCTTCTTAAAACGCGATATCGCATCTTATTTCTATGTTTCATGGTAAGATATAATATGATTTGCGAAGTGTTATGTATTCCTCGTCTACATATCAAATGAATGTAAATGCGACACTTCCTTGCAAGGAAATAGCGTTTGCAGATGTCTACGTATCGTAGCAATAGAGTTCTTATGATCCTTAAAACGCGATATCGCATCTCATTTCTATGTTTCATGGTAAGGTATAATATGATTTGCGAAGTGTTATATATCCGTCGTCTACACTTCAAATGAATGTAAATGCGACACTTTCTTGCTAGGAAGTAGCGTTTGCAGATGTCTACGTATCGTAGCAACAGAGTTCTTATGATTCTTAAAACGCGATATCGCATCTCATTTCTATGTTTCATGGTAAGATATAATATGATTTGAGGAGTGTTATGTATTCCCCGTCTACACATCAACTGAATGTAAATGCGACACTTCCTTGCTAGGAAGTAGCGTCTGCAGATGTCTAGGTATCGTAGCAATAGAGTTCTAATGCTTCTTAAAACGCGATATCGCATCTGATTTCTATGTTTCGTGGTAAGATATAATATGATTTGCGAAGTGTCATGTATTCCTCGTCTACACATCAACTGAATGTAAATGCGACACTTCCATGCTAGGAAGTAGCGTCTGCAGATGTCTAGGTATCGTAGCAATAGAGTTCTAATGCTTCTTAAAACGCGATATCGCATCTCATTTCTATGTTTCGTGGTAAGATATAATATGATTTGCGAAGTGTCATGTATTCCTTGTCCACGCGTCAAATGAATATAATGCGACATTTCCTTGCTAGGAAGTAGCGTTTGCAGATGTCTACGTATCGTAGCGGTAGAGTTCTAATGCTTCTTAAAACGCGATATCGCATCTCATTTCTATGTTTCATGGTAAGATATAATATGATTTGCGAAGTGTTATTTATTCCTCGTCTACACTTCAAATGAATGAAAATGCGACACCTTCTTGCAAGGAAATAGCGTTTGCAAATGTCTACCTATCGTAGCAATAGTGTTCTAATGCTTCTTAAAACGCGATATCGCATCTCATTTCTATGTTTCATGGTAAGATATAATATGATTTGCGATGTGTTAAGTATTCCTCGTCTACACTTCAAACGAATGTAAATGCGACACTTCCTTGCAAGGAAATAGCGTTTGCAGATGTCTACGTATCGTAGCAATAGAGTTCTAATGCTTCTTAAAACGCGATATCGGATCTCATTTCTATGTTTCATGGTAAGATATAATATGATTTGCGAAGTGTTATCTATTCCTCGTCTACACTTCAAATGAATGTAAATGCGACACTTCTTTGCAAGGAAATAGCGTTTGCAGATGTCTACGTATCGTAACAATAGAGTTCTTATGATTCTTAAAACGCGATATCGCATCACATTTCTATGTTTCATGGTAAAATATAATATGATTTGCGGAGTGTTATTTATTCCTCGTCTACACTTCAAATGAATGAAAATGCGACACTTCCACGCTAGGAAATAGCGTTTGCAGATGTCTACGTATCGTAGCAGTAGAGTTCTAATGCTTCTTAAAACGCGATATCGCATCTCATTTCTATGTTTCATGGTAAGATATAATATGATTTGCGAAGTGTTATGTATTCCTCGTCTACATATCAAATGAATGTAAATGCGACACTTCCTTGCAAGGAAATAGCGTTTGCAGATGTCTACGTATCGTAGCAATAGAGTTCTTATGATCCTTAAAACGCGATATCGCATCTCATTTCTATGTTTCATGGTAAGGTATAATATGATTTGCGAAGTGTTATATATCCGTCGTCTACACTTCAAATGAATGTAAATGCGACACTTTCTTGCTAGGAAGTAGCGTTTGCAGATGTCTACGTATCGTAGCAACAGAGTCCTTATGATTCTTAAAACGCGATATCGCATCTCATTTCTATGTTTCATGGTAAGATATAATATGATTTGAGGAGTGTTATGTATTCCCCGTCTACACATCAACTGAATGTAAATGCGACACTTCCTTGCTAGGAAGTAGCGTCTGCAGATGTCTAGGTATCGTAGCAATAGAGTTCTAGTGCTTCATAAAACGCGATATCGCATCTTATTTCTATGTTTCATGGTAAGATATAATATGATTTGCGAAGTGTTATGTATTCCTCGTCTACATATCAAATGAATGTAAATGCGACACTTCCTTGCAAGGAAATAGCGTTTGCAGATGTCTACGTATCGTAGCAATAGAGTTCTTATGATCCTTAAAACGCGATATCGCATCTCATTTCTATGTTTCATGGTAAGATATAATATGATTTGCGATGTGTTATGTATTCCTCGTCTACACTTCAAACGAATGTAAATGCGACACTTCCTTGCAAGGAAATAGCGTTTGCAGATGTCTACGTATCGTAGCAATAGAGTTCTAATGCTTCTTAAAACGCGATATCGGATCTCATTTCTATGTTTCATGGTAAGATATAATATGATTTGCGAAGTGTTATCTATTCCTCGTCTACACTTCAAATGAATGTAAATGCGACACTTCTTTGCAAGGAAATAGCGTTTGCAGATGTCTACGTATCGTAACAATAGAGTTCTAATGCTTCTTAAAACGCGATATCGCATCTCATTTCTATGTTTCGTGGTAAGATATAATATGATTTGCGAAGTGTCATGTATTCCTCGTCTACACATCAACTGAATGTAAATGCGACACTTCCATGCTAGGAAGTAGCGTCTGCAGATGTCTAGGTATCGTAGCAATAGAGTTCTAATGCTTCTTAAAACGCGATATCGCATCTCATTTCTATGTTTCGTGGTAAGATATAATATGATTTGCGAAGTGTCATGTATTCCTTGTCCACGCTTCAAATGAATGTAAATGCGACACTTCCTTGCAAGGAAATAGCGTTTGCAGATGTCTACGTATCGTAGCAATAGAGTTCCTGTGATTCTTAAAACGCGATATCGCATCTCATTTCTATGTTTCATGGTAAGGTATAATATGATTTGCGAAGTGTTATATATCCGTCGTCTACACTTCAAATGAATGTAAATGCGACACTTTCTTGCTAGGAAGTAGCGTTTGCAGATGTCTACGTATCGTAGCAACAGAGTCCTTATGATTCTTAAAACGCGATATCGCATCTCATTTCTATGTTTCATGGTAAGATATAATATGATTTGAGGAGTGTTATGTATTCCCCGTCTACACATCAACTGAATGTAAATGCGACACTTCCTTGCTAGGAAGTAGCGTCTGCAGATGTCTAGGTATCGTAGCAATAGAGTTCTAGTGCTTCTTAAAACGCGATATCGCATCTTATTTCTATGTTTCATGGTAAGATATAATATGATTTGCGAAGTGTTATGTATTCCTCGTCTACATATCAAATGAATGTAAATGCGACACTTCCTTGCAAGGAAATAGCGTTTGCAGATGTCTACGTATCGTAGCAATAGAGTTCTTATGATCCTTAAAACGCGATATCGCATCTCATTTCTATGTTTCATGGTAAGATATAATATGATTTGCGATGTGTTATGTATTCCTCGTCTACACTTCAAACGAATGTAAATGCGACACTTCCTTGCAAGGAAATAGCGTTTGCAGATGTCTACGTATCGTAGCAATAGAGTTCTAATGCTTCTTAAAACGCGATATCGGATCTCATTTCTATGTTTCATGGTAAGATATAATATGATTTGCGAAGTGTTATCTATTCCTCGTCTACACTTCAAATGAATGTAAATGCGACACTTCTTTGCAAGGAAATAGCGTTTGCAGATGTCTACGTATCGTAACAATAGAGTTCTAATGCTTCTTAAAACGCGATATCGCATCTCATTTCTATGTTTCGTGGTAAGATATAATATGATTTGCGAAGTGTCATGTATTCCTCGTCTACACATCAACTGAATGTAAATGCGACACTTCCATGCTAGGAAGTAGCGTCTGCAGATGTCTAGGTATCGTAGCAATAGAGTTCTAATGCTTCTTAAAACGCGATATCGCATCTCATTTCTATGTTTCGTGGTAAGATATAATATGATTTGCGAAGTGTCATGTATTCCTTGTCCACGCTTCAAATGAATGTAAATGCGACACTTCCTTGCAAGGAAATAGCGTTTGCAGATGTCTACGTATCGTAGCAATAGAGTTCCTGTGATTCTTAAAACGCGATATCGCATCTCATTTCTATGTTTCATGGTAAGATATAATATGATTTGAGGAGTGTTATGTATTCCTCGTCTACACATCAACTGAATGTAAATGCGACACTTCCTTGCTAGGAAGTAGCGTCTGCATATGTCTAGGTATCGTAGCAATAGAGTTCTAATGCTTCTTAAAACGCGATATCGCATCACATTTCTATGTTTCGTGGTAAGATATAATATGATTCGCGAAGTGTCATGTATTCCTCGTCCACGCTTCAAATGAATGTAAATGCGACACTTCCTTGGAAGGAAATAGCGTTTGCAGATGTCTACGTATCGTAGCAATAGAGTTCTAATGCTTCTTAAAACGCGATATCGCATCTCATTTCTATGTTTCATGGTAAGAAATAATATGATTTGCGATGTGTTATGTATTCCTCGTCTACACTTCAAACGAATGTAAATGCGACACTTCCTTGCAAGGAAATAGCGTTTGCAGATGTCTACGTATCGTAGCAATAGAGTTCTAATGCTTCTTAAAACGAGATATTGCATCTCATTTCTATGTATCATGGTAAGGTATAATATGATTTGCGAAGTGTCATGTATTCCTCGTCTACACTTCAAATGAATGTAAATGCGACACATCCTTGGAAGGAAATAGCGTTTGCAGATGTCTACGTATCGTAGCAATAGAGTTCTAATGCTTCTTAAAACGCGATATCGCATCTCATTTCTATGTTTCATGCTAAGATATAATATGATTTGCGATGTGTTATGTATTCCTCGTCTACACTTCAAACGAATGTAAATGCGACACTTCCTTGCAAGGAAATAGCGTTTGCAGATGTCTACGTATCCTAGCAATAGAGTTCTAATGCTTCTTAAAACGAGATATTGCATCTCATTTCTATGTATCATGGTAAGGTATAATATGATTTGCGAAGTGTCATGTATTCCTCGTCTACCCTTCAAATGAATGTAAATGCGACACTTCCTTGCTAGGAAGTAGCGTTTGCAGATGTCTACGTATCGTAGCGGTAGAGTTCTAATGCTTCTTAAAACGCGATATCGCATCTCATTTCTATGTTTCATGGTAAGATATAATATGATTTGCGAAGTGTTATTTATTCCTCGTCTACACTTCAAATGAATGAAAATGCGACACCTCCTTGCAAGGAAATAGCGTTTGCAAATGTCTACCTATCGTAGCAATAGTGTTCTAATGCTTCTTAAAACGCGATATCGCATCTCATTTCTATGTTTCATGGTAAGATATAATATGATTTGCGAAGTGTTATATATCCGTCGTCTACATATCAAATGAATGTAAATGCGACACTTCCTTGCAAGGAAATAGCGTTTGCAGATGTCTACGTATCGTAGCAATAGAGTTCTTATGATCCTTAAAACGCGATATCGCATCTCATTTCTATGTTTCGTGGTAAGATATAATATGATTTGCGAAGTGTCATGTATTCCTTGTCCACGCTTCAAATGAATGTAAATGCGACACTTCCTTGCAAGGAAATAGCGTTTGCAGATGTCTACGTATCGTAGCAATAGAGTTCCTGTGATTCTTAAAACGCGATATCGCATCTCATTTCTATGTTTCATGGTAAGATATAATATGATTTGCGAAGTGTTATGTATTCCTCGTCTACATATCAAATGAATGTAAATGCGACACTTCCTTGCAAGGAAATAGCGTTTGCAGATGTCTACGTATCGTAGCAATAGAGTTCTTATGATCCTTAAAACGCGATATCGCATCTCATTTCTATGTTTCATGGTAAGGTATAATATGATTTGCGAAGTGTTATATATCCGTCGTCTACACTTCAAATGAATGTAAATGCGACACTTTCTTGCTAGGAAGTAGCGTTTGCAGATGTCTACGTATCGTAGCAACAGAGTTCTTATGATTCTTAAAACGCGATATCGCATCTCATTTCTATGTTTCATGGTAAGATATAATATGATTTGAGGAGTGTTATGTATTCCCCGTCTACACATCAACTGAATGTAAATGCGACACTTCCTTGCTAGGAAGTAGCGCCTGCAGATGTCTAGGTATCGTAGCAATAGAGTTCTAGTGCTTCTTAAAACGCGATATCGCATCTTATTTCTATGTTTCATGGTAAGATATAATATGATTTGCGAAGTGTTATGTATTCCTCGTCTACATATCAAATGAATGTAAATGCGACACTTCCTTGCAAGGAAATAGCGTTTGCAGATGTCTACGTATCGTAGCAATAGAGTTCTTATGATCCTTAAAACGCGATATCGCATCTCATTTCTATGTTTCATGGTAAGGTATAATATGATTTGCGAAGTGTTATATATCCGTCGTCTACACTTCAAATGAATGTAAATGCGACACTTTCTTGCTAGGAAGTAGCGTTTGCAGATGTCTACGTATCGTAGCAACAGAGTTCTTATGATTCTTAAAACGCGATATCGCATCTCATTTCTATGTTTCATGGTAAGATATAATATGATTTGAGGAGTGTTATGTATTCCCCGTCTACACATCAACTGAATGTAAATGCGACACTTCCTTGCTAGGAAGTAGCGTCTGCAGATGTCTAGGTATCGTAGCAATAGAGTTCTAATGCTTCTTAAAACGCGATATCGCATCTGATTTCTATGTTTCGTGGTAAGATATAATATGATTTGCGAAGTGTCATGTATTCCTCGTCTACACATCAACTGAATGTAAATGCGACACTTCCATGCTAGGAAGTAGCGTCTGCAGATGTCTAGGTATCGTAGCAATAGAGTTCTAATGCTTCTTAAAACGCGATATCGCATCTCATTTCTATGTTTCGTGGTAAGATATAATATGATTTGCGAAGTGTCATGTATTCCTTGTCCACGCTTCAAATGAATATAATGCGACATTTCCTTGCTAGGAAGTAGCGTTTGCAGATGTCTACGTATCGTAGCGGTAGAGTTCTAATGCTTCTTAAAACGCGATATCGCATCTCATTTCTATGTTTCATGGTAAGATATAATATGATTTGCGAAGTGTTATTTATTCCTCGTCTACACTTCAAATGAATGAAAATGCGACACCTTCTTGCAAGGAAATAGCGTTTGCAAATGTCTACCTATCGTAGCAATAGTGTTCTAATGCTTCTTAAAACGCGATATCGCATCTCATTTCTATGTTTCATGGTAAGATATAATATGATTTGCGATGTGTTATGTATTCCTCGTCTACACTTCAAACGAATGTAAATGCGACACTTCCTTGCAAGGAAATAGCGTTTGCAGATGTCTACGTATCGTAGCAATAGAGTTCTAATGCTTCTTAAAACGCGATATCGGATCTCATTTCTATGTTTCATGGTAAGATATAATATGATTTGCGAAGTGTTATCTATTCCTCGTCTACACTTCAAATGAATGTAAATGCGACACTTCTTTGCAAGGAAATAGCGTTTGCAGATGTCTACGTATCGTAACAATAGAGTTCTTATGATTCTTAAAACGCGATATCGCATCACATTTCTATGTTTCATGGTAAAATATAATATGATTTGCGGAGTGTTATTTATTCCTCGTCTACACTTCAAATGAATGAAAATGCGACACTTCCTCGCTAGGAAATAGCGTTTGCAGATGTCTACGTATCGTAGCAGTAGAGTTCTAATGCTTCTTAAAACGCGATATCGCATCTCATTTCTATGTTTCATGGTAAGATATAATATGATTTGCGAAGTGTTATGTATTCCTCGTCTACATATCAAATGAATGTAAATGCGACACTTCCTTGCAAGGAAATAGCGTTTGCAGATGTCTACGTATCGTAGCAATAGAGTTCTTATGATCCTTAAAACGCGATATCGCATCTCATTTCTATGTTTCATGGTAAGGTATAATATGATTTGCGAAGTGTTATATATCCGTCGTCTACACTTCAAATGAATGTAAATTCGACACTTTCTTGCTAGGAAGTAGCGTTTGCAGATGTCTACGTATCGTAACAATAGAGTTCTTATGATTCTTAAAACGCGATATCGCATCACATTTCTATGTTTCATGGTAAAATATAATATGATTTGCGGAGTGTTATTTATTCCTCGTCTACACTTCAAATGAATGAAAATGCGACACTTCCTCGCTAGGAAATAGCGTTTGCAGATGTCTACGTATCGTAGCAGTAGAGTTCTAATGCTTCTTAAAACGCGATATCGCATCTCATTTCTATGTTTCATGGTAAGATATAATATGATTTGAGGAGTGTTATGTATTCCCCGTCTACACATCAACTGAATGTAAATGCGACACTTCCTTGCTAGGAAGTAGCGTCTGCAGATGTCTAGGTATCGTAGCAATAGAGTTCTAGTGCTTCTTAAAACGCGATATCGCATCTTATTTCTATGTTTCATGGTAAGATATAATATGATTTGCGAAGTGTTATGTATTCCTCGTCTACATATCAAATGAATGTAAATGCGACACTTCCTTGCAAGGAAATAGCGTTTGCAGATGTCTACGTATCGTAGCAATAGAGTTCTTATGATCCTTAAAACGCGATATCGCATCTCATTTCTATGTTTCATGGTAAGGTATAATATGATTTGCGAAGTGTTATATGTCCGTCGTCTACACTTCAAATGAATGTAAATGCGACACTTTCTTGCTCGGAAGTAGCGTTTGCAGATGTCTACGTATCGTAGCAACAGAGTTCTTATGATTCTTAAAACGCGATATCGCATCTCATTTCTATGTTTCATGGTAAGATATAATATGACTTGAGGAGTGTTATGTATTCCCCGTCTACACATCAACTGAATGTAAATGCGACACTTCCTTGCTAGGAAGTAGCGTCTGCAGATGTCTAGGTATCGTAGCAATAGTGCTCTAATGCTTCTTAAAACGCGATATCGCATCTCATTTCTATGTTTCGTGGTAAGATATAATATGATTTGCGAAGTGTCATGTATTCCTTGTCCACGCTTCAAATGAATATAATGCGACATTTCCTTGCAAGGAAATAGCGTTTGCAGATGTCTACGTATCGTAGCAATAGAGTTCCTGTGATTCTTAAAACGCGATATCGCATCTCATTTCTATGTTTCATGGTAAGATATAATATGATTTGAGGAGTGTTATGTATTCCCCGTCTACACATGAACTGAATGTAAATGCGACACTTCCTTGCTAGGAAGTAGCGTCTGCAGATGTCTAGGTATCGTAGCAATAGAGATCTAATGCTTCTTAAAACGCGATATCGCATCTGATTTCTATGTTTCGTGGTAAGATATAATATGATTTGCGAAGTGTCATGTATTCCTCGTCTACACATCAACTGAATGTAAATGCGACACTTCCATGCTAGGAAGTAGCGTCTGCAGATGTCTAGGTATCGTAGCAATAGAGTTCTAATGCTTCTTAAAACGCGATATCGCATCTCATTTCTATGTTTCGTGGTAAGATATAATATGATTTGCGAAGTGTCATGTATTCCTCGTCTACACATCAAATGAATGTAAATGCGACACTTCTTTGCAAGGAAATAGCGTTTGCAGATGTCTACGTATCGTAACAATAGAGTTCTTATGATTCATAAAACGCGTTATCGCATCACATTTCTATGTTTCATGGTAAAATATAATATGATTTGCGGAGTGTTATGTATTCCTCGTCTACACTTCAAATGAATGTGAAAGCGACACTTCCTCGCTAGGAAGTAGCGTCTGCAGATGTCTAGGTATCGTAGCAATAGAGTTCTAGTGCTTCTTAAAACGCGATATCGCATCTTATTTCTATGTTTCATGGTAAGATATAATATGATTTGCGAAGTGTTATGTATTCCTCGTCTACATATCAAATGAATGTAAATGCGACACTTCCTTGCAAGGAAATAGCGTTTGCAGATGTCTACGTATCGTAGCAATAGAGTTCTTATGATCCTTAAAACGCGATATCGCATCTCATTTCTATGTTTCATGGTAAGGTATAATATGATTTGCGAAGTGTTATATATCCGTCGTCTACACTTCAAATGAATGTAAATGCGACACTTTCTTGCTCGGAAGTAGCGTTTGCAGATGTCTACGTATCGTAGCAACAGAGTTCTTATGATTCTTAAAACGCGATATCGCATCTCATTTCTATGTTTCATGGTAAGATATAATATGATTTGAGGAGTGTTATGTATTCCCCGTCTACACATGAACTGAATGTAAATGCGACACTTCCTTGCTAGGAAGTAGCGTCTGCAGATGTCTAGGTATCGTAGCAATAGAGTTCTAATGCTTCTTAAAACGCGATATCGCATCTGATTTCTATGTTTCGTGGTAAGATATAATATGATTTGCGAAGTGTCATGTATTCCTCGTCTACACATCAACTGAATGTAAATGCGACACTTCTTTGCAAGGAAATAGCGTTTGCAGATGTCTACGTATCGTAACAATAGAGTTCTTATGATTCATAAAACGCGTTATCGCATCACATTTCTATGTTTCATGGTAAAATATAATATGATTTGCGGAGTGTTATGTATTCCTCGTCTACACTTCAAATGAATGTGAAAGCGACACTTCCTCGCTAGGAAATAGCGTTTGCAGATGTCTACGTATCGTAGCAATAGAGTTCTTATGATCCTTAAAACGCGATATCGCATCTCATTTCTATGTTTCATGGTAAGGTATAATATGATTTGCGAAGTGTTACATATCCGTCGTCTACACTTCAAATGAATGTAAATGCGACACTTTCTTGCTAGGAAGTAGCGTCTGCATATGTCTAGGTATCGTAGCAATAGAGTTCTAATGCTTCTTAAAACGCGATATCGCATCACATTTCTATGTTTCGTGGTAAGATATAATATGATTCGCGAAGTGTCATGTATTCCTCGTCCACGCTTCAAATGAATGTAAATGCGACACTTCCTTGGAAGGAAATAGCGTTTGCAGATGACTACGTATCGTAGCAATAGAGTTCTAATGCTTCTTAAAACGCGATATCGCATCTCATTTCTATGTTTCATGGTAAGATATAATATGATTTGCGATGTGTTATGTATTCCTCGTCTACACATCAACTGAATGTAAATGCGACACTTCCTTGCAAGGAAATAGCGTTTGCAGATGTCTACGTATCGTAGCAATAGAGTTCTTATGATTCTTAAAACTCGATATCGCATCTCATTTCTACGTTTCATGGTAAGATATTATATGATTTGCGAAGTGTCATGTATTCCTCGTCTACCCTTCATATGAATGTAAATGCGACACTTCCTTGCTAGGAAGTAGCGTCTGCAGATGTCTAGGTATCGTAGCAATAGAGTTCTAATGCTTCTTAAAACGCGATATCGCATCTCATTTCTATGTTTCGTGGTAAGATATAATATGATTTGCGAAGTGTCATGTATTCCTCGTCCACGCTTCAAATGAATGTAAATGCGACACTTCCTTGCAAGGCAATAGCGTTTGCAGATGTCTACGTATCGTAGCAATAGACTTCTTATGATCCTTAAAACGCGATATCGCATCTCATTTCTATGTTTCATGGTAAGGTATAATATGATTTGCGAAGTGTTATATATCCGTCGTCTACACTTCAAATGAATGTAAATGCGACACTTTCTTGCTAGGAAGTAGCGTCTGCATATGTCTAGGTATCGTAGCAATAGAGTTCTAATGCTTCTTAAAACGCGATATCGCATCACATTTCTATGTTTCGTGGTAAGATATAATATGATTCGCGAAGTGTCATGTATTCCTCGTCCACGCTTCAAATGAATGTAAATGCGACACTTCCTTGGAAGGAAATCGCGTTTGCAGATGTCTACGTATCGTAGCAATTGAGTTCTAATGCTTCTTAAAACGCGATATCGCATCTCATTTCTATGTTTCATGGTAAGATATAATATGATTTGCGATGTGTTATGTATTCCTCGTCTACACATCAACTGAATGTAAATGCGACACTTCCTTGCAAGGAAATAGCGTTTGCAGATGTCTACGTATCATAGCAATAGAGTTCTTATGATTCTTAAAACGCGATATCGCATCTCATTTCTACGTTTCATGGTAAGATATTATATGATTTGCGAAGTGTCATGTATTCCTCGTCTACCCTTCAAATGAATGTAAATGCGACACTTCCTTGCTAGGAAGTAGCGTCTGCAGATGTCTAGGTATCGTAGCAATAGAGTTCTAATGTTTCTTAAAACGCGATATCGCATCTCATTTCTATGTTTCATGGTAAGATATAATATGATTTGCGAAGTGTTATGTATTCCTCGTCTACACTTCAAACGAATGTAAATGCGACACTTCCTTGCAAGGAAATAGCGTTTGCAGATGTCTACGTATCGTAGCAATAGAGTTCTAATGCTTCTTAAAACGCGATATCGGATCTCATTTCTATGTTTCATGGTAAGATATAATATGATTTGCGAAGTGTTATCTATTCCTCGTCTACACTTCAAATGAATGTAAATGCGACACTTCTTTGCAAGGAAATAGCGTTTGCAGATGTCTACGTATCGTAACAATAGAGTTCTTATGATTCTTAAAACGCGATATCGCATCACATTTCTATGTTTCATGGTAAAATATAATATGATTTGCGGAGTGTTATTTATTCCTCGTCTACACTTCAAATGAATGAAAATGCGACACTTCCTCGCTAGGAAATAGCGTTTGCAGATGTCTACGTATCGTAGCAGTAGAGTTCTAATGCTTCTTAAAACGCGATATCGCATCTCATTTCTATGTTTCATGGTAAGATATAATATGATTTGCGAAGTGTTATGTATTCCTCGTCTACATATCAAATGAATGTAAATGCGACACTTCCTTGCAAGGAAATAGCGTTTGCAGATGTCTACGTATCGTAGCAATAGAGTTCTTATGATCCTTAAAACGCGATATCGCATCTCATTTCTATGTTTCATGGTAAGGTATAATATGATTTGCGAAGTGTTATATATCCGTCGTCTACACTTCAAATGAATGTAAATGCGACACTTTCTTGCTAGGAAGTAGCGTTTGCAGATGTCTACGTATCGTAGCAACAGAGTTCTTATGATTCTTAAAACGCGATATCGCATCTCATTTCTATGTTTCATGGTAAGATATAATATGATTTGAGGAGTGTTATGTATTCCCCGTCTACACATCAACTGAATGTAAATGCGACACTTCCTTGCTAGGAAGTAGCGTCTGCAGATGTCTAGGTATCGTAGCAATAGAGTTCTAGTGCTTCTTAAAACGCGATATCGCATCTTATTTCTATGTTTCATGGTAAGATATAATATGATTTGCGAAGTGTTATGTATTCCTCGTCTACATATCAAATGAATGTAAATGCGACACTTCCTTGCAAGGAAATAGCGTTTGCAGATGTCTACGTATCGTAGCAATAGAGTTCTTATGATCCTTAAAACGCGATATCGCATCTCATTTCTATGTTTCATGGTAAGGTATAATATGATTTGCGAAGTGTTATATGTCCGTCGTCTACACTTCAAATGAATGTAAATGCGACACTTTCTTGCTCGGAAGTAGCGTTTGCAGATGTCTACGTATCGTAGCAACAGAGTTCTTATGATTCTTAAAACGCGATATCGCATCTCATTTCTATGTTTCATGGTAAGATATAATATGACTTGAGGAGTGTTATGTATTCCCCGTCTACACATCAACTGAATGTAAATGCGACACTTCCTTGCTAGGAAGTAGCGTCTGCAGATGTCTAGGTATCGTAGCAATAGTGCTCTAATGCTTCTTAAAACGCGATATCGCATCTCATTTCTATGTTTCGTGGTAAGATATAATATGATTTGCGAAGTGTCATGTATTCCTTGTCCACGCTTCAAATGAATATAATGCGACATTTCCTTGCAAGGAAATAGCGTTTGCAGATGTCTACGTATCGTAGCAATAGAGTTCCTGTGATTCTTAAAACGCGATATCGCATCTCATTTCTATGTTTCATGGAAAGATATAATATGATTTGAGGAGTGTTATGTATTCCCCGTCTACACATGAACTGAATGTAAATGCGACACTTCCTTGCTAGGAAGTAGCGTCTGCAGATGTCTAGGTATCGTAGCAATAGAGATCTAATGCTTCTTAAAACGCGATATCGCATCTGATTTCTATGTTTCGTGGTAAGATATAATATGATTTGCGAAGTGTCATGTATTCCTCGTCTACACATCAACTGAATGTAAATGCGACACTTCCATGCTAGGAAGTAGCGTCTGCAGATGTCTAGGTATCGTAGCAATAGAGTTCTAATGCTTCTTAAAACGCGATATCGCATCTGATTTCTATGTTTCGTGGTAAGATATAATATGATTTGCGAAGTGTCATGTATTCCTCGTCTACACATCAACTGAATGTAAATGCGACACTTCCATGCTAGGAAGTAGCGTCTGCAGATGTCTAGGTATCGTAGCAATACTGCTCTAATGCTTCTTAAAGCGCGATATCGCATCTCATTTCTATGTTTCGTGGTAAGATATAATATGATTTGCGAAGTGTCATGTATTCCTTGTCCACGCTTCAAATGAATATAATGCGACATTTCCTTGCAAGGAAATAGCGTTTGCAGATGTCTACGTATCGTAGCAATAGAGTTCCTGTGATTCTTAAAACGCGATATCGCATCTCATTTCTATGTTTCATGGTAAGATATAATATGATTTGTGGAGTGTTATGTATTCCCCGTCTACACATGAACTGAATGTAAATGCGACACTTCCTTGCTAGGAAGTAGCGTCTGCAGATGTCTAGGTATCGTAGCAATAGAGATCTAATGCTTCTTAAAACGCGATATCGCATCTGATTTCTATGTTTCGTGGTAAGATATAATATGATTTGCGAAGTGTCATGTATTCCTCGTCTACACATCAACTGAATGTAAATGCGACACTTCCATGCTAGGAAGTAGCGTCTGCAGATGTCTAGGTATCGTAGCAATAGAGTTCTAATGCTTCTTAAAACGCGATATCGCATCTCATTTCTATGTTTCGTGGTAAGATATAATATGATTTGCGAAGTGTCATGTATTCCTCGTCTACACATCAAATGAATGTAAATGCGACACTTCTTTGCAAGGAAATAGCGTTTGCAGATGTCTACGTATCGTAACAATAGAGTTCTTATGATTCATAAAACGCGTTATCGCATCACATTTCTATGTTTCATGGTAAAATATAATATGATTTGCGGAGTGTTATGTATTCCTCGTCTACACTTCAAATGAATGTGAAAGCGACACTTCCTCGCTAGGAAATAGCGTTTGCAGATGTCTACGTATCGTAGCAATAGAGTTCTTATGATCCTTAAAACGCGATATCGCATCTCATTTCTATGTTTCATGGTAAGGTATAATATGATTTGCGAAGTGTTACATATCCGTCGTCTACACTTCAAATGAATGTAAATGCGACACTTTCTTGCTAGGAAGTAGCGTCTGCATATGTCTAGGTATCGTAGCAATAGAGTTCTAATGCTTCTTAAAACGCGATATCGCATCACATTTCTATGTTTCGTGGTAAGATATAATATGATTCGCGAAGTGTCATGTATTCCTCGTCCACGCTTCAAATGAATGTAAATGCGACACTTCCTTGGAAGGAAATAGCGTTTGCAGATGACTACGTATCGTAGCAATAGAGTTCTAATGCTTCTTAAAACGCGATATCGCATCTCATTTCTATGTTTCATGGTAAGATATAATATGATTTGCGATGTGTTATGTATTCCTCGTCTACACATCAACTGAATGTAAATGCGACACTTCCTTGCAAGGAAATAGCGTTTGCAGATGTCTACGTATCGTAGCAATAGAGTTCTTATGATTCTTAAAACGCGATATCGCATCTCATTTCTACGTTTCATGGTAAGATATTATATGATTTGCGAAGTGTCATGTATTCCTCGTCTACCCTTCAAATGAATGTAAATGCGACACTTCCTTGCTAGGAAGTAGCGTCTGCAGATGTCTAGGTATCGTAGCAATAGAGTTCTAATGCTTCTTAAAACGCGATATCGCATCTCATTTCTATGTTTCGTGGTAAGATATAATATGATTTGCGAAGTGTCATGTATTCCTCGTCCACGCTTCAAATGAATGTAAATGCGACACTTCCTTGCAAGGCAATAGCGTTTGCAGATGTCTACGTATCGTAGCAATAGACTTCTTATGATCCTTAAAACGCGATATCGCATCTCATTTCTATGTTTCATGGTAAGGTATAATATGATTTGCGAAGTGTTATATATCCGTCGTCTACACTTCAAATGAATGTAAATGCGACACTTTCTTGCTAGGAAGTAGCGTCTGCATATGTCTAGGTATCGTAGCAATAGAGTTCTAATGCTTCTTAAAACGCGATATCGCATCACATTTCTATGTTTCGTGGTAAGATATAATATGATTCGCGAAGTGTCATGTATTCCTCGTCCACGCTTCAAATGAATGTAAATGCGACACTTCCTTGGAAGGAAATCGCGTTTGCAGATGTCTACGTATCGTAGCAATTGAGTTCTAATGCTTCTTAAAACGCGATATCGCATCTCATTTCTATGTTTCATGGTAAGATATAATATGATTTGCGATGTGTTATGTATTCCTCGTCTACACATCAACTGAATGTAAATGCGACACTTCCTTGCAAGGAAATAGCGTTTGCAGATGTCTACGTATCATAGCAATAGAGTTCTTATGATTCTTAAAACGCGATATCGCATCTCATTTCTACGTTTCATGGTAAGATATTATATGATTTGCGAAGTGTCATGTATTCCTCGTCTACCCTTCAAATGAATGTAAATGCGACACTTCCTTGCTAGGAAGTAGCGTCTGCAGATGTCTAGGTATCGTAGCAATAGAGTTCTAATGTTTCTTAAAACGCGATATCGCATCTCATTTCTATGTTTCATGGTAAGATATAATATGATTTGCGAAGTGTTATGTATTCCTCGTCTACACTTCAAATGAATGTAAATGCGACACTTCTTTGCAAGGAAATAGCGTTTGCAGATGTCTACGTATCGTAACAATAGAGTTCTTATGATTCTTAAAACGCGATATCGCATCACATTTCTATGTTTCATGGTAAAATATAATATGATTTGCGGAGTGTTATGCATTCCTCGTCTACACTTCAAATGAATGTGAATGCGACACTTCCTCGCTAGGAAATAGCGTTTGCAGATGTCTACGTATCGTAGCAGTAGAGTTCTAATGCTTCTTAAAACGCGATATCGCATCTCATTTCTATGTTTCATGGTAAGATATAATATGATTTGCGAAGTGTTATTTATTCCTCGTCTACACTTCAAATGAATGAAAATGCGACACTTCCTTGCAAGGAAATAGCTTTTGCAAATGTCTACCTATCGTAGCAATAGTGTTCTAATGCTTCTTAAAACGCGATATCGCATCTCATTTCTATGTTTCATGGTAAGATATAATATGATTTGAGGAGTGTTATGTATTCCCCGTCTACACATCAACTGAGTGTAAATGCGACACTTCCTTGCTAGGAAGTAGCGTCTGCAGATGTCTAGGTATCGTAGCAATAGAGTTCTAATGCTTCTTAAAACGCGATATCGCATCTCATTTCTATGTTTCGTGGTAAGATATAATATGATTTGCGAAGTGTTACTTATTCCTCGTCTACACTTCAAATGAATGAAAATGCGACACTTCCTTGCAAGGAAATAGCTTTTGCAAATGTCTACCTATCGTAGCAATAGTGTTCTAATGCTTCTTAAAACGCGATATCGCATCTCATTTCTATGTTTCATGGTAAGATATAATATGATTTGAGGAGTGTTATGTATTCCCCGTCTACACATCAACTGAATGTAAATGCGACACTTCCTTGCTAGGAAGTAGCGTCTGCAGATGTCTAGGTATCGTAGCGATAGAGTTCTAATGCTTCTTAAAACGCGATATCGCATCTCATTTCTATGTTTCGTGGTAAGATATAATATGATTTGCGAAGTGTCATGTATTCCTCGTCTACACATCAACTGAATGTAAATGCGACACTTCCATGCTAGGAAGTAGCGTCTGCAGATGTCTAGGTATCGTAGCAATAGATTTCTAATGCTTCTTAAAACGCGATATCGCATCTCATTTCTATGTTTCGTGGTAAGATATAATATGATTTGCGAAGTGTCATGTATTCCTTGTCCACGCTTCAAATGAATGTAAATGCGACACTTCCTTGCAAGGAAATAGCGTTTGCAGATGTCTACGTATCGTAGCAATAGAGTTCCTGTGATTCTTAAAACGCGATATCGGATCTCATTTCTATGTTTCATGGTGTAACGTCAGGCGTACCGCCTGCCACCCTCCGGCGTCCAACTCATCATCCCCAGCATCCGTATCCGGAGCCCCTGCACACGGGCCACCCGCCGACTCGCCGTCCCTACAGAAGGAGACAAAGGTACGAGAGGGAAGAGGGATGCAGCATGCCGCGCCCACGCGCGATCTCCACACACGAGGGGGAGGACTTCACCCCGTATTACGAGGGCGAGGAGCTCTCCGACACATACTGGGTCGAATCCCCAGCGATCACGAAGCCCTATACGTACTTCTCGTACATGTGGGATTAGAATAAGGACACTACTCACCTATGTACATACACACCAACACACACCTAGATTTAAGTGAATATATGTATATATTTCATTCATGCACGGCTATGTTCCGTGCACTCGCGCGCACACTCGACGCTCGCGGCTCACGCTTAACGCGGGCCGCGCCCCACTCCGAACGGCCGCCCCACCACGGGGGCCGAGCGGCCGCCCTACTCCGACCGTCCGCCCCACCGCGAGGGCCCAGCGACTCGCGCGCCGCGCGACCCGAGGAGGTCGCGGACGCGAGATCCGAGAGTCAGTTCCAATCTCACCTCCGAACGGGAGAGTTGGTATCTCATCTCCGAACTGGAGAGTTCTAATCCAGCATCCGAACGATGCACTTCCGATCCGAGCAATAGGCTCATTCGCAACGAGCAATTAGCTCTAATGCATTCGTCTCTATCCATACTCCCATAGCGGAGTCCATTCGATACTTTATACTATTTCTAATTCTCATTGTAATCGCTAGTCAGTAACTTAGAATTTAGTCAAGTGTATCTAGTATAGTGAAGTCATAGAATATAGTTCATTTTTACCAGATTCAAAGTATCTTTATTCGAGTTCAAATACAATTCCTTAATTCTAATCCACGGGTACGCTCGCGATTATTCTAATTCCATATCTCATCTACGATAGTCTTGAGGCTCGACGACTAGAGCGAACCAGCGCTTAGTTGCTCCATCCTCACTTCTACCGTGTACAGAATATCTTGCGCCCAGGTCGATCCCGGTAAGCTAGAGCGAACCAACGCTTAGCCGTGCCGTATTCAACCGAAGTTCAAGTATTCTCGATGAGCCTTGCACCTCCGACAAAGCGTACACGACGCGCGGGGAGGAGAGAGTTTATTCGTCGTCTCGCTCGGGAATACGTGGGTGATGCACCAGAATATTCAATTTCCTACGTTCGAGTCCTGGTTCCTGTGAAGGAGGTTTCCTTCGCCGCACGACCCGTACGAGTCGCCAATCGTCAGGGCCAAACGCCGATACCTGCCAGCCGGAGTCAACCCGCCTGGACGCTTATTCCCGTAGACGTACCTCCGTTCCAGCCGTACGCCGCCGCCATCCCGGTTGCGGATCCAAGGCGCTCCAGGTACCTGGAAAGAGAAATCAGACAGCGGAATCAAGCCTTCGCAAGGTAAGTTTAGTGTTGATTACCGTTTTATCGAGTCCGAAACGCCAACGAACCCGGTCCGGACGCAATTCGCGTTATTTTCGGGAACGGTTACGACTTTGTGCCACCGTTGCGAGCGCAACCGCACCTCGGGACGTGACAATGGTAAGATATAATATGATTTGCGAAGTGTTATGTATTCCTCGTCTACACATCAAATGAATGTAAATGCGACACTTCTTTGCAAGGAAATAGCGTTTGCAGATGTCTACGTATCGTAACAATAGAGTTCTTATGATTCATAAAACGCGTTATCGCATCACATTTCTATGTTTCATGGTAAAATATAATATGATTTGTGGAGTGTTATGTATTCCTCGTCTACACTTCAAATGAATGTGAAAGCGACACTTCCTCGCTAGGAAATAGCGTTTGCAGATGTCTACGTATCGTAGCAATAGAGTTCTTATGATCCTTAAAACGCGATATCGCATCTCATTTCTATGTTTCATGGTAAGGTATAATATGATTTGCGAGGTGTTATATATCCGTCGTCTACACTTCAAATGAATGTAAATGCGACACTATCTTGCTAGGAAGTAGCGTCTGCATATGTCTAGGTATCGTAGCAATAGAGTTCTAATGCTTCTTAAAACGCGATATCGCATCACATTTCTATGTTTCGTGGTAAGATATAATATGATTCGCGAAGTGTCATGTATTCCTCGTCCACGCTTCAAATGAATGTAAATGCGACACTTCCTTGGAAGGAAATAGCGTTTGCAGATGTCTACGTATCGTAGCAATAGAGTTCTAATGCTTCTTAAAACGCGTTATCGCATCTCATTTCTATGTTTCATGGTAAGATATAATATGATTTGCGGAGTGTTATGTATTCCTCGTCTACACTTCAAATGAATGTGAATGCGACACTTCCTCGCTAGGAAATAGCGTTTGCAGATGTCTACGTATCGTAGCAGTAGAGTTCTAATGCTTCTTAAAACGCGATATCGCATCTCATTTCTATGTTTCATGGTAAGATATAATATGATTTGCGAAGTGTTATTTATTCCTCGTCTACACTTCAAATGAATGAAAATGCGACACTTCCTTGCAAGGAAATAGCGTTTGCAAATGTCTACCTATCGTAGCAATAGTGTTCTAATGCTTCTTAAAACGCGATATCGCATCTCATTTCTATGTTTCATGGTAAGATATAATATGATTTGCGAAGTGTTATGTATTCCTCGTCCACATATCAAATGAATGTAAATGCGACACTTCCTTGCAAGGAAATAGCGTTTGCAGATGTCTACGTATCGTAGCAATAGAGTTCTTATGATTCTTAAAACGCGATATCGCATCACATTTCTATGTTTCATGGTAAAATATAATATGATTTGCGAAGTGTCATGTATTCCTCGTCCACGCTTCAAATGAATGTAAATGCGACACTTCCTTGCAAGGAAATAGCGTTTGCAGATGTCTACGTATCGTAGCAATAGAGTTCTTGTGATTCTTAAAACGCGATATCGGATCTCATTTCTATGTTTCATGGTAAGATATAATATGATTTGCGAAGTGTTATGTATTCCTCGTCTACACTTCAAATGAATGTAAATGCGACACTTCTTTGCAAGGAAATAGCGTTTGCAGATGTCTACGTATCGTAACAATAGAGTTCTTATGATTCTTAAAACGCGATATCGCATCACATTTCTATGTTTCATGGTAAAATATAATATGATTTGCGGAGTGTTATGTATTCCTCGTCTACACTTCAAATGAATGTGAATGCGACACTTCCTCGCTAGGAAATAGCGTTTGCAGATGTCTACGTATCGTAGCAGTAGAGTTCTAATGCTTCTTAAAACGCGATATCGCATCTCATTTCTACGTTTCATGGTAAGATATTATATGATTTGCGAAGTGTCATGTATTCCTCGTCTACCCTTCAAATGAATGTTAATGCGACACTTCCTTGCTAGGAAGTAGCGTCTGCAGATGTCTAGGTATCGTAGCAATAGAGTTCTAATGCTTCTTAAAACGCGATATCGCATCTCATTTCTATGTTTCGTGGTAAGATATAATATGATTTGCGAAGTGTCATGTATTCCTCGTCCACGCTTCAAATGAATGTAAATGCGACACTTCCTTGCAAGGAAATAGCGTTTGCAGATGTCTACGTATCGTAGCAATAGAGTTCTTGTGATTCTTAAAACGCGATATCGGATCTCATTTCTATGTTTCATGGTAAGATATAATATGATTTGCGAAGTGTTATGTATTCCTCGTCTACACTTCAAATGAATGTAAATGCGACACTTCTTTGCAAGGAAATAGCGTTTGCAGATGTCTACGTATCGTAACAATAGAGTTCTTATGATTCTTAAAACGCGATATCGCATCACATTTCTATGTTTCATGGTAAAATATAATATGATTTGCGGAGTGTTATGTATTCCTCGTCTACACTTCAAATGAATGTGAATGCGACACTTCCTCGCTAGGAAATAGCGTTTGCAGATGTCTACGTATCGTAGCAGTAGAGTTCTAATGCTTCTTAAAACGCGATATCGCATCTCATTTCTATGTTTCATGGTAAGATATAATATGATTTGCGAAGTGTTATTTATTCCTCGTCTACACTTCAAATGAATGTAAATGCGACACTTCCTTGGAAGGAATTAGCGTTTGCAGATGTCTACGTATCGTAGCAATAGAGTTCTAATGCTTCTTAAAACGCGTTATCGCATCTCATTTCTATGTTTCATGGTAAGATATAATATGATTTGCGAAGTGTTATGTATTCCTCGTCCACATATCAAATGAATGTAAATGCGACACTTCCTTGCAAGGAAATAGCGTTTGCAGATGTCTACGTATCGTAGCAATAGAGTTCTTATGATCCTTAAAACGCGATATCGCATCTCATTTCTATGTTTCATGGTAAGGTATAATATGATTTGCGAAGTGTTATATATCCGTCGTCTACACTTCAAATGAATGTAAATGCGACACTTTCTTGCTAGGAAGTAGCGTTTGCAGATGTCTACGTATCGTAGCAACAGAGTTCTTATGATTCTTAAAACGCGATATCGCATCTCATTTCTATGTTTCATGGTAAGATATAATATGATTTGAGGAGTGTTATGTATTCCCCGTCTACACATCAACTGAATGTAAATGCGACACTTCCTTGCTAGGAAGTAGCGTCTGCAGATATCTAGGTATCGTAGCAATAGAGTTCTAATGCTTCTTAAAACGCGATATCGCATCTCATTTCTATGTTTCGTGGTAAGATATAATATGATTTGCGAAGTGTCATGTATTCCTTGTCCACGCTTCAAATGAATGTAAATGCGACACTTCCTTGCAAGGAAATGGCGTTTGCAGATGTCTACGTATCGTAGCAATAGAGTTCCTGTGATTCTTAAAACGCGATATCGGATCTCATTTCTATGTTTCATGGTAAGATATAATATGATTTGCGAAGTGTTATGTATTCCTCGTCTACACATCAAATGAATGTAAATGCGACACTTCTTTGCAAGGAAATAGCATTTGCAGATATCTACGTATCGTAACAATAGAGTTCTTATGATTCATAAAACGCGTTATCGCATCACATTCCTATGTTTCATGGTAAAATATAATATGATTTGCGGAGTGTTATGTATTCCTCGTCTACACTTCAAATGAATGTGAAAGCGACACTTCCTCGCTAGGAAATAGCGTTTGCAGATGTCTACGTATCGTAGCAATAGAGTTCTTATGATCCTTAAAACGCGATATCGCATCTCATTTCTATGTTTCATGGTAAGGTATAATATGATTTGCGAAGTGTTATATATCCGTCGTCTACACTTCAAATGAATGTAAATGCGACACTTTCTTGCTAGGAAGTAGCGTCTGCATATGTCTAGGTATCGTAGCGATAGAGTTCTAATGCTTCTTAAAACGCGATATCGCATCACATTTCTATGTTTCGTGGTAAGATATAATATGATTCGCGAAGTGTCATGTATTCCTCGTCCACGCTTCAAATGAATGTAAATGCGACACTTCCTTGGAAGGAAATAGCGTTTGCAGATGTCTACGTATCGTAGCAATAGAGTTCTAATGCTTCTTAAAACGCGTTATCGCATCTCATTTCTATGTTTCATGGTAAGATATAATATGATTTGCGATGTGTTATGTATTCCTCGTCTACACATCAACTAAATGTAAATGCTACACTTCCTTGCAAGGAAATAGCGTTTGCAGATGTCTACGTATCGTAGCAATAGAGTTCTTATGATTCTTAAAACGCGATATCGCATCTCATTTCTACGTTTCATCGTAAGATATTATATGATTTGCGAAGTGTCATGTATTCCTAGTCTACCCTTCAAATGAATGTAAATGCGACACTTCCTTGCTAGGAAGTAGCGTCTGCAGATGTCTAGGTATCGTAGCAATAGGGTGCTAATGCTTCTTAAAACGCGATATCGCATCTCATTTCTATGTTTCATGGTAAGATATAATATGATTTGCGAAGTGTTATTTATTCCTCGTCTACACATCGAATGAATGTAAATGCGACACTTTCTTGCTAGGAAGTAGCGTTTGCAGATGTCTACGTATCGTAGCAACAGAGTTCTTATGATTCTTAAAACGCGATATCGCATCTCATTTCTATGTTTCATGGTAAGATATAATATGATTTGAGGAGTGTTATGTATTCCCCGTCTACACATCAACTGAATGTAAATGCGACACTTCCTTGCTAGGAAGTAGCGTCTGCAGATGTCTAGGTATCGTAGCAATAGAGTTCTAATGCTTCTTAAAACGCGATATCGCATCTCATTTCTATGTTTCGTGGTAAGATATAATATGATTTGCGAAGTGTCATGTATTCCTCGTCTACACATCAACTGAATGTAAATGCGACACTTCCATGCTAGGAAGTAGCGTCTGCAGATGTCTAGCTATCGTAGCAATAGAGTTCTAATGCTTCTTAAAACGCGATATCGCATCTCATTTCTATGTTTCGTGGTAAGATATAATATGATTTGCGAAGTGTCATGTATTCCTTGTCCACGCTTCAAATGAATGTAAATGCGACACTTCCTTGCAAGGAAATAGCGTTTGCAGATGTCTACGTATCGTAGCAATAGAGTTCCTGTGATACTTAAAACGCGATATCGCATCACATTTCTATGTTTCATGGTAAAATATAATATGATTTGCGGAGTGTTATGTATTCCTCGTCTACACTTCAAATGAATGTGAATGCGACACTTCTTTGCAAGGAAATAGCGTTTGCAGATGTCTACGTATCGTAACAATAGAGTTCTTATGATTCATAAAACGCGTTATCGCATCACATTTCTATGTTTCATGGTAAAATATAATATGATTTGCGGAGTGTTATGTATTCCTCGTCTACACTTCAAATGAATGTGAATGCGACACTTCCTCGCTAGGAAATAGCGTTTGCAGATGTCTACGTATCGTAGCAGTAGAGTTCTAATGCTTCTTAAAACGCGATATCGCATCTCATTTCTATGTTTCATGGTAAGGTATAATATGATTTGCGAAGTGTTATATATCCGTCGTCTACACTTCAAATGAATGTAAATGCGACACTTTCTTGCTAGGAAGTAGCGTCTGCATATGTCTGGGTATCGTAGCAATAGAGTTCTAATGCTTCTTAAAACGCGATATCGCATCACATTTCTATGTTTCGTGGTAAGATATAATATGATTCGCGAAGTGTCATGTATTCCTCGTCCACGCGTCAAATGAATGTAAATGCGACACTTCCTTGGAAGGAAATAGCGTTTGCAGATGTCTACGTATCGTAGCAATAGAGTTCTAATGCTTCTTAAAACGCGATATCGCATCTCATTTCTATGTTTCATGGTAAGATATAATATGATTTGCGATGTGCTATGTATTCCTCGTCTACACATCAACTGAATGTAAATGCGACACTTCCTTGCAAGGAAATAGCGTTTGCAGATGTCTACGTATCGTAGCAATAGAGTTCTTATGATTCTTAAAACGCGATATCGCATCTCATTTCTACGTTTCATGGTAAGATATTATATGATTTGCGAAGTGTCATGTATTCCTCGTCTACCCTTCAAATGAATGTAAATGCGACACTTCCTTGCTAGGAAGTAGCGTCTGCAGATGTCTAGGTATCGTAGCAATAGAGTTCTAATGCTTCTTAAAACGCGATATCGCATCTCATTTCTATGTTTCGTGGTAAGATATAATATGATTTGCGAAGTGTCATGTATTCCTCGTCCACGCTTCAAATGAATGTAAATGCGACACTTCCTTGCAAGGAAATAGCGTTTGCAGATGTCTACGTATCGTAGCAATAGAGTTCTTGTGATTCTTAAAACGCGATATCGGATCTCATTTCTATGTTTCATGGTAAGATATAATATGATTTGCGAAGTGTTATGTATTCCTCGTCTACACTTCAAATGAATGTAAATGCGACACTTCTTTGCAAGGAAATAGCGTTTGCAGATGTCTACGTATCGTAACAATAGAGTTTTTATGATTCTTAAAACGCGATATCGCATCACATTTCTATGTTTCATGGTAAAATATAATATGATTTGCGGAGTGTTATGTATTCCTCGTCTACACTTCAAATGAATGTGAATGCGACACTTCCTCGCTAGGAAATAGCGTTTGCAGATGTCTACGTATCGTAGCAGTAGAGTTCTAATGCTTCTTAAAACGCGATATCGCATCTCATTTCTATGTTTCATGGTAAGATATAATATGATTTGCGAAGTGCTATTTATTCCTCGTCTACACTTCAAATGAATGAAAATGCGACACTTCCTTGCAAGGAAATAGCGTTTGCAAATGTCTACCTATCGTAGCAATAGTGTTCTAATGCTTCTTAAAACGCGAAATCCCATCTCATTTCTATGTTTCATGGTAAGATATAATATGATTTGCGAAGTGTTATGTATTCCTCGTCTACATATCAAATGAATGTAAATGCGACACTTCCTTGCAAGGAAATAGCGTTTGCAGATGTCTACGTATCGTAGCAATAGAGTTCTTATGATCCTTAAAACGCGATATCGCATCTCATTTCTATGTTTCATGGTAAGGTATAATATGATTTGCGAAGTGTCATATATCCGTCGTCTACACTTCAAATGAATGTAAATGCGACACTTTCTTGCTAGGAAGTAGCGTTTGCAGATGTCTACGTATCGTAGCAACAGAGTTCTTATGATTCTTAAAACGCGATATCGCATCTCATTTCTATGTTTCATGGTAAGATATAATATGATTTGAGGAGTGTTACGTATTCTCGTCTACACATCAACTGAATGTAAATGCGACACTTCCTTGCTAGGAAGTAGCGTCTGCAGATGTCTAGGTATCGTAGCAATAGAGTTCTAATGCTTCTTAAAACGCGATATCGCATCTCATTTCTATGTTTCGTGGTAAGATATAATATGATTTGCGAAGTGTCATGTATTCCTCATCTACACATCAACTGAATGTAAATGCGACACTTCCATGCTAGGAAGTAGCGTCTGCAGATGTCTAGGTATCGTAGCAATAGAGTTCTAACGCTTCTTAAAATGCGATATCGCATCTCATTTCTATGTTTCGTGGTAAGATATAATATGATTTGCGAAGTGTCCTGTATTCCTTGTCCACGCTTCAAATGAATGTAAATGCGACACTTCCTTGCAAGGAAATAGCCTTTGCAGATGTCTACGTATCGTAGCAATAGAGTTCCTGTGATTCTTAAAACGCGATATCGGATCTCATTTCTATGTTTCATGGTAAGATATAATATGATTTGCGAAGTGTTATGTATTCCTCGTCTACACTTCAAATGAATGTGAATGCGAAACTTCCTCGCTAGGAAATAGCGTTTGCAGATGTCTAGGTATCGTAGCAATAGAGTTCTTATGATTCTTAAAACGCAATATCGCATCTCATTTCTACGTTTCATGGTAAGATATTATATGATTTGTGAAGTGTCATGTATTCCTCGTCTACACTTCAAATGAATGTAAATGCGACACTTCCTTGCTAGGAAGCAGCGTCTGCAGATGTCTAGCTATCGTAGCAATAGAGTTCTAATGCTTCTTAAAACGCGATATCGCATCTCATTTCTATGTTTCGTGGTAAGATATAATATGATTTGCGAAGTGTCATGTATTCCTCGTCCACGCTTCAAATGAATGTAAATGCGACACTTCCTTGCAAGGAAATAGCGTTTGCAGATGTCTACGTATCGTAGCAATAGAGTTCTTATGATTCTTAAAACGCGATATCGGATCTCATTTCTATGTTTCATGGTAAGATATAATATGATTTGCGAAGCGTCATGTATTCCTCGTCCACGCTTCAAATGAATGTAAATGCGACACTTCCTTGCAAGGAAATAGCGTTTGCAGATGTCTACGTATCGTAGCAATAGAGTTCTTATGATTCTTAAAACGCGATATCGGATCTCATTTCTATGTTTCATGGTAAGATATAATATGATTTGCGAAGTGTTATGTATTCCACGTCTACACTTCAAATGAATGTAAATGCAACACTTCCTTGCAAGGAAATAGCGTTTGCAGATGTCTACGTATCGAAGCAATAGAGTTCAAATGCTTCTTAAAACGAGATATTGCATCTCATATCTATGTTTCATAATGAGATATAATATTCTTTGCGAAGTGTTATGCATTCCTCGTCTACACTTCAAATGAATGTGAATGTGACACTTCCTCGCTAGGAAATAGCGTTTGCAGATGTCTGCGTTTCGTAGCAGTAGAGTTCTAATGCTTCTTAAAACGCGATATCGCATCTCATTTCTATGATTCATGGTAAGATACAATATGATTTGCGAAGTGTTATGTATTCCTCGTCTACACTTCAAATGAATGTAAATGCGACACTTCCTTGCAAGGAAATAGCGTTTGCAGATGTCTACGTATCGAAGCAATAGATTTCAAATGCTTCCTAAAACGAGATATTGCACCTCATATCTATGTTTCATGATAAGATATAATATTCATTGCGAAGTGTTATGCATTCCTCGTCTACGATTCAAATGAAAGTAAATGCGACACTTCCTTGCAAGGAAATAGCGATTGCAGGTGTCTACGTATCGTAGCAATAGAGTTCATATGATTCTTAAAACGCGATATCGCATCTCATATCTATGTTTCAAGATAAGAAATAATATTCATTGCGAAGTGTTACGCATTCCTCGGCTACGATTTAAATGAAAGTAAATGCGACACTTCGTTGCAAGGAAATAGCGATTGCAGATGTCTACGTATCGTAGCAATAGTGTTCTAATGCTTCTTAAAACGCGATATCGCATCTCATTTCTATGTTTCACGGTAAGATATAATATGTTTTGCGAAGTGTTACGTATTCCTCGTCTACACTTCAAATGAATGTAAATGCAACACTTCCTTGCAAGGAAATAGCGTTTGCAGATGTCTACGTATCTAAGCAATAGGGTTCAAATGCTTCTTAAAACGAGATATTGCATCTCATATCTATGTTTCGTAATGAGATATAATATTCTTTGCGAAGTGTTATGCATTCCTCGTCTACACTTCAAATGAATGTGAATGTGACACTTCTTCGCTAGGAAATAGCGTTTGCAGATGTCTACGTATCGAAGCAATAGATTTCAAATGCTTCCTAACGAGATATTGCATCTCATATCTACGTTTCATGATAAGATATAATATTCATTGCGAAGTGTTATGCATTCCTCGTCTACGATTCAAATGAAAGTAAATGCGACACTTCCTTGCAAGGAAATAGCGATTGCAGATGTCTACGTATCGTAGCAATAGAGTTCATATGATTCTTAAAACGCTATATCGCATCTCATATCTATGTTTCAAGATAAGATATAATATTCATGGCGAAGTGTCATGTATTCCTCGTCCACACTTCAAATGAATGTAAATGCGACACTTCCTTGCTAGGAAATAGCGTCTGCAGATGTCTAGGTATCGTAGAAATAGAGTTCTAATGCTTCTTAAAACGCGATATCGCATCACATTTCTATGTTTCATGGTAAGATATAATATGATTTGCGAAGTGTTATGTATTCCTCTTCTACACTTCAAATGAATGTAAATGCGACACTTCCTTGCTAGGAAATAGCGTCTGCAGTTGTCTAGGTATCGTAGCAATAGAGTTCTAATGCTTCTTAAAACGCGATATCGCATCTCATTTCTATGTTTCATGGTAAGATATAATATGATTTGCGAAGTGTCACGTATTCCTCGTCTACACTTCAAATGAATGTAAATGCGACACTTCCTTGCAAGGAAATAGCGTTTGCAAATGTCTACTTATCGTAGCGATAATGTTCTAATGCTTCTTAAAACGCGATATCGCATCTCATTTCTATGTTTCATGGTAAGATATAATATGATTTGCGAAGTGTCATGTATTCCTCTTCTACACTTCAAATGAATGTAAATGCGACACTTCCTTGCAAGGAAATAGCGTTTGCAGATGTCTACGTATCGTAGCAATAGAGTTCTAATGCTTCTTAAAACACGATATCGCATCTCATTTCTATGTTTCATGGTAAGATATAATATGATTTGCGAAGTGTTATGTATTCCTCATCAACACATCAACTGAATGTAAATGCGACACTTCCTTGCAAGGAAATAGCGTTTGCAGATGTCTACGTATCGTAGCAATAGAGTTCTTATGATTCTTAAAACGCGATATCGCATCTCATTTCTACGTTTCATGGTAGGATATTATATGATTTGCGAAGTGTCATGTATTCCTCGTGTACACTCCAAATGAATGTAAATGCGACACTTCCTTGCTAGGAAATAGCGTCTGCAGATGTCTAGGTATCGTAGCAGTAGTGTTCTAATGCTTCTTAGAACGCGATGTCGCATCTCATTTCTATGTTTCATGGTAAGATATAATATGATTTGCGAAGTGTTATGTATTCCTCGTCTACACTTCAAATGAATGTAAATGCGACACTTCCTTGCAAGGAAATAGCGTTTGCAGATGTCTACGTATCGAAGCAATAGAGTTCAAATGCTTCTTAAAACGAGATATTGCATCTCATATCTATGTTTCATGATAAGATATAATATTCATTGCGAAGTGTTATGCATTCCTCGTCTACGATTCAAATGAATGTAAATGCAACACTTCCTTGCAAGGAAGTAGCGTTTGCAGATGTCTACGTATCGTAGCAATAGAGTTCTAATGCTTCTTGAAACGCGATCTCGCATCTCGCTTCTATCTTTCATGGTAAGGTATAATATGATTTTCGAAGTGTTGTCTATTCCTCGTCTACACTTCAAATGAATGTAAATGCGACACATCTTTTCAAGGAAATAGCGTTTGCAGATGTCTACGTATCGTAGCAATAGAGTTCTTAAGATTCTTAAAACGCGATATCGCATCTCATTTCTATGTTTCATGGTAAGATATAATATGATTTGCGAAGTGTCATGTATTCCTCGTCTACACTTCAAATGAATGTAAATGCGACACTTCCTTGCAAGGAAATAGCGTTTGCAAATGTCTACCTATCGTAGCAATAGTGTTCTAATGCTTCTTTAAACGCGATATCGCATCTCATTTCTATATTTCATGGTAACATATAATATGATTTGCGAAGTGTCATGTATTCCTCGTCTACACTTCAAATGAATGTAAATGTGACACTTCCTTGCAAGGAAATAGCGTTTGCATATGTCTACGTATCGTAGCAATAGATTTCTAATGCTTCTTAAAACGAGATATTGCATCTCATATGTATGTTTCATGATAAGATATAATATTCATTGCGAAGTGTTATGCATTCCTCGTCTACACTTCAAATGAATGTGAATGCGACACTTCCTCGCTAGGAAATAGCGCTTGCAGATGTCTACGTATCGTAGCAATAGATTTCTAATGCTTCTTAAAGCGCGATATCGCATCTCATTTCTATGTTTCATGGTAAGATGTAATATTCATTGCGATGTGTTATGCATTCCTCGTCTACGATTCAAATGCATGTAAATGCGACACTTCCTTGCAAGGAAATAGTGTCTGCAGATGTCTAGGTATCGTAGCAATAGAGTTCTAATGCTTCTTAAAACGCGATATCGCATCTCATTTCTATGTTTCATGGTATGATGTAATATTCATTGCGATGTCACGTCCCGGGGTGTGATTTCACTCGAAACTATGACACGACGTCGTAGCCGTTCCCGAAACGAACGCGAATTGCGCCTGGACCGGGTTCGTTGGCGTTCTGGACTCTAATTACCGAATATTTAACGCGGCACTTACCTTTCGATGTCTTGATTTTACCGCTGTGACTCTCGTTCCAGGTATCGAGAGCGCCTTGGATCCGTGACCGGTATTGCTGCGGCGTACGGCTGGAACGGTTGTACGGTCACAGGGATGAGTTTCCAGACGGGCTGACCCTGGCTGGCGGGTACGGGCGCTGGGACAGGACGATCCTGGACACGAACGGGCCGGACGGCGGAAAAGGTATCCTTCGCAGGAACAGGAACTCGAGTGCAGAGATCGATGTATCCAGGAACACTGCCTACGTATTCGCGAATCAGACAACGCATGAACTCCTTCCTCCCCGCGCGTCGTGTACGCTTTTTCGGAGTCTCGAAGTTCATCAAGAGCACTTGTACTTCGGAAGATAACGGCACGGCTAAGTGCTGGTTCGCTCTAGCGGTACAGTGTCAACCTGGGCGCAAGATGCTCGATTACGGCAGGACTGAAGAAAGAGCGGCTAAGCGTTGGTTCGCTCTAGCTGTCTACCTTCAGGACTATCGCAGATGAATTGTATAAACGTGTAACATTCGCGAGCGTACCCGTGGAATTGAGTTGAGGAACTTGTAATTGAAATAAAGAAGATTTGTATCTGGTATAAGCTACGTATATTCTTTAAACTTCCCTATGTTACTACACTTGACTAATTCTAAGTTATTAAACTAAGATTATAACAAGAAATTGAAATGGACTAAGTTACGTTACGGACTCCGCTAACGGAGATGAGATAGAGACGAAGGCATTGAGCTGGTAGCTCGTTGCTTATGAGCTAATTGCTCGAGTCGGAAGAGAACTCCTCGGTTCGGAGTCGAGACTAGATGTGTCTCGTTCGGAGGCGCGATTAGAAGTGTCGATCAGATCTCGCATCCGCGACCTCCTCGGGTCGCGCGGCGCGCGAGTCGCTGGGCCCTCGCGGTGGGGCGGACGGTTGGAGTAGGGCGGCAGCTCGGCCCTAGCGGTGGGGTGGCCGGTCGGAGTAGGGAGCGGCTCGCGTTGAGCGTGAGCCGCGAGCGTCGAGTGCGCGCGCGAGCGCATCGCAACTTATCTCTAGCGTAGCGACTAGGCGGCGTATGTACATGTATGTATTTAAATCTAGATGTGTGTTGTGGTGTATGTACAGAAATGAGTAGTGTACTTATACTATGATCGCATATACGAGAAGAGGGTGTACGGGTGCGTGATCGCCGGTGACTCGATGCGGTACGCGGTGTGGTGCTCCTCGCCCTCGTAACGTGGGGTGAGGTCTTCCCTGACGTGTGCCGAGTACCCTTCCTCTCTCTCGTATCGTCGTCTCTGAATACTGGAGCGGCGTGTCGGCGGGTGGCCCGCGTACAGGGGCTCTGGATACGGACGCCGCTGGAGAAGAGGTTGACGCCGGAGGGTGGCAGGCGGTACGCCTGACGTCACAGAGAAGTGTCATGCATTCCTCTTCTACGACTCAAATGAATGTAAATGCGACACTTCCTTGCAAGGAAATAGCGTTTGCATATGTCTACGTATCGAAGCAATAGAGTTCAAATGCTTCTTAAAACGAGATATTGCATCTCATACCTATGTTTCATGATAAGATATAATATTCATTGCGAAGTGATATGCATTCCTCGTCCACACTTCAAATGAACGTGAATGCGACACTTCCTCGCTAGGAAATAGCGCTTGCAGATGTCTACGTATCGTAGCAATAGAGTTCTTATGATTCTTAAAACGCGATATCGCATCTCATCTATATGTTTCATGGTAAGATATAATATGATTTGCGAAGTGTCATGTATTCCTCGTCTACACTTCAAATGAATGTAAATGCGACACTTCCTTGCAAGGAAATAGCGTTTGCAAACGTCAACCTATCGTAGCAATAGAGTTCTAATGCTTCTTAAAACGCGATATTGCATCCCATTTCTATATTTCATGGTAAGATATAATATGATTTGCAAAGTGTCATGTATTCCTCGTCTACACTTCAAATGAATGTAAATGCGACACATCCTTGCAAGGAAATAGCGTTTGCAGATGTCTACGTATCGTAGCAATAGAGTTCTTATGGTTCTTAAAACGCGATATCGCATCTCATTTCTGTGTTTCATGGTAAGATGTAATATTCATTGCGAAGTGTTATGCATTCCTCGTCTACGATTCAAATGAATGAAATGCGACACTTCCTTGCAAGGAAATAGCGTCTACAGATGTCTAGGTATCGTAGCAATAGAGTTCTAATGCTTCCTAAAACGCGATATCGCATCCCATTTTTATGTTTCATGGTAAGATGTAATATGATTTGCGAAGTGTTATGTATTCCTCGTCTACACTTCAAATGAATGTAAATGCGACACTTCCTTGCAAGGAAATAGCGTTTGCTGATGTCAACGTATCGAAGCAATAGAGTTCAAATTCTTCTTAAAACGAGATATTGCATCTCATTTTTTTGTTTCATGATAAGATATAATATTCATTGCGAAGTGTTATGCATTCCTCGTCTACGATTCAACTGAATGTAAATGCGACACTTCCTTGCAAGGAAATAGCGTTTGCAGATGTCTACCTATCACAGCAATAGATTTCTAATGCTTCTTAAAGCGCGATATCGCATCTCATTTCTATGTTTCATGGTAAGATGTAATATTCATTGCGAAGTGTTATGCATTCCTCGTCAACGATTCAAATGAAAGTAAATGCGACACTTCCTTGCAAGGAAATAGCGTTTGCAGATGTCTACGTATCGTAGCAATAGAGTTCTTCTGATTCTTAAAACGCGATATCGCATCTCATTTCTATGTTTCATGGTAAGATATAATATGATTTGGGAAGTGTTATGTATTCCTCGTCTACACTTCAAATGAATGTAAATGCGACACTTCCTTGCAAGGAAATAGCGTTTGCAAACGTCTACCTATCGTAGTAATAGAGTTCTAATGCTTCTTAAATCGCGATATCGCATCTCATTTCTATATTTCATGGTAAGATATAATATGATTTGCAAAGTGTCATGTATTCCTCGTCTACACTTCAAATGAATGTAAATGCGACACTTCCTTGCAAGTAAATAGCGTTTGCAGATGCCTACGTATCGTAGCAATAGAGTTCTTATGATTCTTAAAACGCGATATCGCATCTCATTTCTATGTTTCATGGTAAGATATAATATGATTTGCGAAGTGTCATGTATTCCTCGTCTACACTTCAAATGAATGTAAATGGGACACTTGCTTGCAAGGAAATAGCGGTTGCAGATGTCTACGTATTGTAGCAATAGAGTTCTTATGATTCTTAAAACGCGATATCGCATCTCATTTCTATGTTTCATGGTAAGATATAATATGATTTGCGAAGTGTCATGTATTCCTCGTCTACACTTCAAATGAATGTAAATGCGACGCTTCCTCACTAGGAAATAGCGCTTGCAGATGTCTACGTATCGTAGCAATACATTTCTAATGCTTCTTAAAGCGCGATATTGCATCTCATTTTTTTGTTTCATGATAAGATATAATATTCATTGCGAAGTGTTATGCATTCCTCGTCAACGATTCAAATGAAAGCAAATGCGACACTTCCTTGCAAGGAAATAGCGTTTGCAGATGTCTACGTATCGTAGCAATAGAGTTCTTCTGATTCTTAAAACGCGATATCGCATCTCATTTCTATGTTTCATGGTAAGATATAATATGATTTGGGAAGTGTTATGTATTCCTCGTCTACACTTCAAATGAATGTAAATGCGACACTTCCTTGCAAGGAAATAGCGTTTGCAAACGTCTACCTATCGTAGTAATAGAGTTCTAATGCTTCTTAAATCGCGATATCGCATCTCATTTCTATATTTCATGGTAAGATATAATATGATTTGCAAAGTGTCATGTATTCCTCGTCTACACTTCAAATGAATGTAAATGCGACACTTCCTTGCAAGTAAATAGCGTTTGCAGATGCCTACGTATCGTAGCAATAGAGTTCTTATGATTCTTAAAACGCGATATCGCATCTCATTTCTATGTTTCATGGTAAGATATAATATGATTTGCGAAGTGTCATGTATTCCTCGTCTACACTTCAAATGAATGTAAATGCGACGCTTCCTCACTAGGAAATAGCGCTTGCAGATGTCTACGTATCGTAGCAATACATTTCTAATGCTTCTTAAAGCGCGATATCGCATCTCATTTCTATGTTTCATGGTAAGATGTAATAGTCATTGCGAAGTGTTATGCATTCCTCGTCTACGATTCAAATGAATGTAAATGCGACACTTCCTTGCAAGGAAATAGCGTCTGCAGATGTCTAGGTATCGTAGCAATAGAGTTCTAATGCTTCTTAAAACGCGATATCGCATTTCACTTCTATGTTTCATGGTAAGATATAATATGATTTGCGAAGTGTTACGTATTCCTCGTCTACACTTCAATTGAATGTAAATGCGACACTTCCTTGCAAGGAAATAGCGTTTGCAAATGTCTACCTATCGTAGCAGTAGTGTTCTAATGCTTCTTAGAACGCGAAATCGCATCTCATTTCTATGTTTCATGGTAAGATATAGTATGATTTGCGAAGTGTTCTGTATTCCTCGTCTACACTTCAAATGAATGTAAGTGCGACACTTCCTTGCAAGCAAATAGCGTTTGCAGATGTCTACGTATCGTAGCAATAGAGTTCTATTGCTTCTTAAAACGCGATATCGCATCTCATTTCTATGTTTCATGGTAAGATATAATATGATTTGCGAAGTGTTATGTATTCCTCGTCTACACTTCAAATGAATGTGAATGCGACACTTTCTCGCTAGGAAATAGCGTTTGCAGATGTCTACGTATCGTAGCAATAGAATTCTAATGCTTCTTAAAACGGGATATCGCATCTTATTTCTATGTATCATGGTAAGATATAATATGATTTGCGAAGTGTCATGTATTCCTCGTCTACACTTCAAATGAATGTAGATGCGACACTT